>NW_004955508.1:6104113-6157888 GCF_000276665.1 Chinchilla lanigera
GTATGCTGCTATTGTTCTTTTTTGTTTTGTTTTATTTGTTTGTTTGTTTCTCATTTACTACTCTCTTTAAAATAAAATTTAGAAAAATAAATTCTTCCTTAAGAATAAGAACTAACAGCTGGGTGTGGTGTTGCATGCCTGTAATCCCAGCATTTGGGAGGCTGAGGCAGGAGGATTGCTGTGAGTTCGAGGCCAGCCTGGGCTACATAGTATGTCCCTGTCTCAACACAGAGTGTGTGTGTCCCCCTAAAGAACTAAGTAAATATATACAAAGATGTCTATATATAGCTGTGACCTTAATTATCACTAAGTTCACAATGTACTAAATGTACTTATGTTTCCCAAGTGTGCAGGCCTTCAAATATACAAAGCTGATAAAAAATTCTTGTGCTAGTGACTTCATTATTAAAGTTTTTTGTGCTGGTAAGACTTTTAACACTTGTTGTATGGTTGTGTTATAACAGTGTGTAACTCATAGTTGCTAAGCTATATCTCCAGGCTTCTTAAATCCTCTGTGAGATCCTTACATATGTCCCTAGCTACAAAAATCTTTAGGGTAAATTTTTAGGTAAAAATCCAGCTACTGTGCACAATTCCTCTTTCCTGCCTCCCTAATCTGTTAATGAAGATTAAAACAGCTATGTGCCAGGAACAAGGATGCTTGTTCTGGGTATAAACACCAAATCTCCATACGACTAGCATAGATGCCCAGCCTTATCAATACAAAAAGTGAGGCAGGCTGCAGCCTTGTGGGCTGCACATGCAGGGTACCTCAGCTACAGCAGGCGATTCATACAGCCTGACCTCAGGGGACCCTAGAGGTTCTTATAAGTTTAGGACATAGTGCTGCTGACCGTAAATAGACTTATTACCCAATGTGCAAAGCAGGATCCCATCTTAGTCTCTCTCCATTTAACTCTCCCCAAAAGTACACAGAAAGGATCTTAAAGTCATAGAGTACATCTTAAATACTTGTAAATAGCTCAGTGTTTGTAAGATCACCTTTAGGTTTTATTTTATAAACCTGCACCCAACTTAAAAGATTTTTAGCAGCAGGGGTGTACTGGAAATCAAACTCACGACCTCATGCTTGCCAGGCAGGTGCTGTGCCGCTAAGCTATAACCCTGCCCCTTTAAAAGATTTTTAAAAAATATTTTTATTTTAAAAATTAAAAAAACTAACAGAACAATGATGAACACAAAATCAAAACAACACAAAAACAACAAAAATGATACATGACCTCAAAACAAAATGACAGGAATTAACAGTGGTAGCTACATTACATACTGTTATCTTCAACGGAGTTGCTCAGTCCACCAGACATTAAAGGTTGATTTTTCTCCAAATATAAGTTAAAAGGATAAAAAGACAAGGTCTCAAATTTGGCTTTATAATAAGGAGAGAGAGAAAGTAAATATCCCATCTAACAATCGACCGCTCTTTTCTGTGATATTTTTCTATACTAAATAAGAGTTTAAATATACTTTTAGAGATGAAAAAAAACTAATGGTTCTCACCTAATAGTGTCAACGTAATTGCTGCACTAGACTGTTAATCTTTACTCTTGATCACCAGTTCTCCCTGTAAAACTTTATAACTATTATCTGGTACTAATCTAAAAAAATTTGGCTTCTAAGGCAATCATGGTCATTGTAATATCTAAACCTACTTCTCTCACTTTAGTACTGGTCTACCTGACCTCCTGCGTGTTCAACAACTAGGGCTCTGAGACCAAAAAATATAGATAGATAGATACATAGATAGATAGATAGATAGATAGATAGATAGATAGATAGATAATAGATACATAGATACATAGTAGATATCTGGGCTAAGAGGACTGCTGATATTTCGGCCCTGGCTTTTCAAGGTCAACAAGGACTCAGGACATGAAAAACTTCTCTACAATATCCTACAGCTCTGGTGAGTCAGCCAACCCTAGTAGACAGGAGTCAACTGATATACAGTGAGCTAAAAAGAGAATCACCAGGCAAAAAGTCCCTCCCATGCTTCCAAGGAAAGCTACAAGGTCAAGCAAGACCATGACTCATCCTAGCAGATGACACCGACAAAGGAATTGAGAGACTGTAGAGGGTCACAAAAGTGACCCCTGAGGAGCCTTAACTGACTTTAATATATAAGATGAGATTGGTTTTGATTTACACAGGGCTCACTTTAACTTTGTCTTAAATACCCAAAAGAAAGATATAAACCAGTAGATAGATAAAAATTAATAATATATAAAAATTAATAACAATAATATAAACCAGAAGATACATAAAAATTAATAATATATAAACTTAATAATAAAAATATAAACTAGAAAATATATAAAATTAATAATAATTAATAGTAATCCAGAAGATATGTAAAAATTAATAATAATTAGTAGTAATAAAAATAAAAATTTACAAAAGGGGGTCTACGTCCTATATATTGGTCTCTGCTGACAGTCTCCAGCTACAGCTATAACCTGTTACTGTCAGGGTTCAGTGAGGCTAAAAAGCCACACTAATAGGCATAAAAGTTCTACAAAAATCTTCTAATTCCTTACTGAAAATTAATCCTTCAAAAGCACAGGGCCCTCAGTATCCTTATGGCAAAAAAACACCTGCTTACAAGTAAAACTGGTTATGTTTAAATAAATAAGTCACATCAGATAAAAAGATCTTAAAAATCAAACTTAGACATAACCTCGTAACCAAAAACAGAGGCTATGTCTATTCTTAAAAATGATAAAATAAGATAAATGTTGCTTTCATGCTGAGAAGTCTGGGACAGTGAGATATGCAGCACAGAAACTAGCTGGCTGTGTTTCTAGGACCTGCCAGAAATTTTCCGAGTCACAGAGACCTGGTCAGGATCTGGCATCGGACCTTCTGGTTACTCCCCCAGCAAGGCCATCATGAACGCTTAGTGTAGCCTTGACATTTGGGCCGTGTTTTTTCAACCTCTTGGTCAAATTCATTTCTTCCCATTTAACAGCTTTGATGGTGATGTGGCCAGACATTTGACAAGCACTCTTCTTCACTTCTATTCAGGACCACTAGATAGGCCTCTCCGTGGCAGGCCCTGACTTCTGCCACCCAACAACACTCCCTTTCAGCAGGAAGCAGCTCAAGAGATCTTTCATCATCCTGGTCCCGACAGCAGTCAAGGGTCTCTACTGTAGAGGGGGGGAAGTTGAGGCCAGGAGATAGAAGGAAATTGGGCAGACAGGGCAGAGAATAGTTCATCTAAGTTAACTGAAGGCCAGGGTTGGGTGGGTTAAAATGCAAAGGGCCTGATTAGCTCACTGGGTAAGCCAAAAAGTCCCTTGGACAGTTAAAGTAAACAAGAGCACCTGCTTTCTGGACCCTAAGGTGCAGGAAAGCAAGGCAGCCTCCCTCCTTCTGTACCAAAGATGGTATAAAAGACTCTGATACATAGGCTTCAATGTCTATGATTTTTCTGCCTTTCAGAACCCCCCTGACAACAGGGGGACCTTTCCCTTCTATTCTTCCCTATAAACACACATCGGTCATTCCCCGTTAGTTGCTTGCTGTTTTGTCACTTCCTCCTGCGTCACCTCAAAACAAGGACCCAAAGGAGAGCTCTTTACAATATCTTTGGGACTAGCCAGGCATGGTGGCGCACACCTGTAATCCCAGCACTCGGGAGGCGGAGGCAGGAGGATCATTGTGAGTTCGACACCAGCCTGGGCTACAAAGTGAGCTCAAGGCCAGCCTGAACTGCATGGCGAGACCCTGTCTTAAAAAGACAAAAAAAAAAAAAAATCTTTGGGACTATCTTGGTATAAACATACATTACAGGACAGAGATTCTGCTAAGAGTTTTGCATTTTTTTCTCTCTCTTTTTTTAAATTCTCAGTGACCTGAGACTCAGAGGGTGAATGTGAAATTCAAAGAAGGAAAGTATCCAGGGGTCCCACTGCAAGGAAATAATGAAACATGGGTTTGAAACTTGGCCTCCTTAACTCCAAAACTCTAAGACGGTATCTTTCCCTTTTGATTAATTTCCTCTTCCATTTCTGTTACTCGAGTTTCTGCTACTTCCATTCCTTTCGTTTTTGTTATGGCAAAAGTAGCAGGTGAGAACTTAGCAGAAATGCACATTCTTGGGATGCACCCCAGACACATTCAATCCTGTTCTGATGTACCGTGTCCCTCCTGATGAGTCTGACGCTCTCTAGATTTGGGGATCAGCGCTCCAGAGGGGACTCTCACCTTTCAAGGTAATACTTAAACTTACCCTGACAGCAAACATCTCAATCAGCAGTTGCAGCCTCCTGAGCGTCAGATGTTTATTCATGCTGCTCAGATACATTCACATGCAGATATCATACAAGATTTTAGTTTGAATTGTCACAAAATCTTTTCTACATAAACACTCAGCACTTACTTCCTTACATTCATGTTTATTAAAGTATAATTTGCATACAGTAAAAAGGCACAGATCCCAAGTGTAGAGATTGAGTTTTGATTATTGTCATATAACTACCACCCCAGACTACAGAATGTGTCCTTCTGTTTTCTAAGAAATTTCCCTTGTGCCCACTCCTAGGCTCTCTCCACCTACCAGTTCTGTACTTACCAAATACTGGTCTGTTTTCTATTAATGCAGTTTAGATTTGTACTTTTCTAGCATGTCACATAAATGGAAATTTATGGTATGTTGTCTTTTATGTCAATCTTCTTTTCCTGAGCTTAATGTCTATGAGATTCATCCATATTATTTTGGGTATTAGAAAAATGTTCCTTTTTATTCTTGGGTAGAATTCCATGTATGAATATATACAATTCATTTATCTATTAACTTGTGGATTGAAATCTAAGTTGCTTCCAGCTTGAAGCTATTGTATCAGAAACTGACTAGCTTCAGATGCATCTTCATACTGGAATGAGACACAGGTAGGGTTAGAATTCTCACTCAGAACTATTTTCCTGGACCACCATAAGGTAATGTTCTCATGCTGCATTACACCAGGTGTTGAAAACCCTAACTGATCTGGTCATTTCCTTGTTCTTTTATACATAGTTTGTGTGTTATTGTTCTCTTTGGAGGATTTTAAGTTTTATACTATATTCATTAAATTTTTACCACAGTATATTCTGCATTATGGACCTTCTGAGAAGTTTTCACAAATTCCCTCTTCAGCAGGGTTTAATCAGTTGTTTACCCATTACCTGTTTAATTTTAACAACTATATTTTTAATTTCTGGTAATACTCTGGTTATTTTAATCTGTTTGAAGGCTTTATTTTACTCCTCTGGTTAATTTTAAATGCTTTTAAATTATTTTAACCATTTTTAAAATACTTAATTTGCTTTTGATCGCTTTATTAGCTAAGACACTTGGAAATCTAATTTAACTATACGCTTCTGCTGGTGGTTGCTCTGCTGGATTCGTTTCAGACATATTTTATAATTTTGAGTTATAGTCTACGTTGGACATGGCTCTATAACAGACAATTCTGTTATAAGGGTTGGACTACTTTCAAGGTGTATCCTTCCAGATAATTTTTATATTTACTTTTTCTAGGCTAAGTAAAGATGTTAAAAGCTCATCACTCAATTTTTTTTTTTTTTTTTTTTTTTTTTCTTTTTTTTGAGACAAGGTCTCGCTATGCAGTTCAGGCTGGACTTGAGCTCACTTTGTAGCCCAAGCTGGTCTCAAATTTGCAACAATCCTCCTGCCTCAGCCTCCTGAGTGCTGGGATTACAGGTGGGCACCACCACACTTGGCTCATCACTCTATTTTAGAAGGAATCCTTGATTAGCCTAGAAGTATAGATTCAGTTTGCAAATTGGAGTCAAAGCAGGACAGAATATTTGTTTTTAACTCATGCAGATTCCAAGCTAAGTACATAAACTTTTTTTGCAGTCTCAGCATATTTTGACTAGTTTACCTTCTCACAAAAGAGTAGCTCTTCAAGAGTTTCACCTTATGCAGCCATACATATTTTCACTTCCTGCCTTAAACCAGGACAAATGCCTCCATGTCCATTAAAACCCAAGCCCCTCACTTTCTTCAGTTAGTAACCCCACTCTTGCCCCCAGGCTCCTCCGCCTATCAGGCCAGCTTTTCTTTACACTCTAGCAGAGGACGCTCCTTAGGCACTTGGCTGGGATAGGAAGGACGACATGGAGGCCCTTATGGTTGAGTTTGGAGGGGAAGACCCGCTTCTCCAAACCTGAAGGCTGAGTGCTCAGCCTGTAGCAGCTTCTCCCCAGACCTCAAGGGGCGACTCCCCTTTCTGTCCATCTCTGCTGCCTTCATTCATTTCCCTTGTGCAGTACTTCTCCCTTATTCCCCCTTCCCTTTATCCCACGTTGACCTCTGGACCACAGCTGGGCCATTTCTCACTCGGTGCTGAAAGATAAATGTGCTATTTTATACCCTGCCCACCACACAGTCAGAGCCAGTGAATTAGATTTTATGATACAACAATACATACATTAGAGTTTCAAAGCGTCCTCATCAAAATTGGTCTCACTTTAGGGATTCACGGTACACCCAGCACAGGCCACACCTCCATTCCACTCTTCACAGTGTGAGGGCCCCTGCTGAGACCCCGCATCTCAGAGTAGGATGTCAAGCTATAAACCAAATCATCTTCTTACCCCTGGGATAGCCAACTTGGAGACAACCCTGAACTTTTTATTTGTCCAAATGCCAGCTATTGTCCCACCTGGGCCCAGGCAACCCTCGGCTTGCTTCTGGGGTCTTGAAGAAGAGTTTGACTGCCCTTCTGTTCTCCCTCTGCCCTCCTGCTAGGCTCAGCTTGCTCTCACTAGACTCAGGTTCCCAGCACATGCTGTTCTCATGGGATCCTGTTGCTTGGGAGCCCAGGGACACCCTTCGGAGAAGCAGGAAGAGTCAGGCTCCCAAGTCAGGTCCCGGGCCTCTTTACAAGCTGACTCAGCACATTCTGGAGAAAAAAGTTCTGTAGCCAAACAGACCTGGGTCCGAATCCTGACTCAGTCACTCGCTCAGTCACAGAGCTCTTGTAAGCTAAAACTAGGTGAAGTACGAACACACCCTGGCAAAGCAGAGCAGTGCTGCACGGGTGTGTGTTTACATCTTCTCAGCTTCTCCAGCTGGGTGAGACGTGCTGCTTACACGTGTGGCAGACCCCAGGTTTATGGCCCAAGCGCCACCTACCCACAGCGCATGTGGGTGGACCCTGGGTGTTAGCTTTCCTAAGGAATAGGATGATGGAGCGTTCTGCATGGGATCTCAGCCAGACAACAGTGAGCTGCTTCAGAGCTCTTGTATGGCCAAGGTCACTGGGACACACGCCTGGCCACACCAGGACTTTGTGCCTGGCTGGCCCTTCTACTGCTGCACTTTGTAAAGCAAAGGAAAGTTCCTTTGGATTGTGCTCATGGCCTTTGTCTCTTACCCTATCTTATCTTGTCTTCAGATGCATAAACCTGCTCACCAAGCTATAAAAGTGGCCCATTTCCATGCGTCAGCTGCCTTTTTAGCATTCACCATACACCCACAGCAAACCAGAGGCTGTCGCCATGACCAGAGACCAGCATGGAACCTGGGAGATGGAGAGTAATGACAACTTTGAAGGCTACATGAAGGCTCTGGGTAAGGGGGAGGGGACGGGATGGGGAAGGAAGGGGATGGGGGTGATACTGTCTGGTCCTCTAGACGGTGCCACTGTGGAGTTCAGCGGACATGTATGCAAATCCTCACTCCTCGTGCACAGCAGTGCACACACTTCTGGGGCTCAGTTTCCTTATCTGCAAATCGGAAATAATAATAAAAGAGATATGTTCAGAATGTCTTTAACACAGTAGCCATCTCAGACAAAACACATGCTGAATGGAGCACTCACACACACACACACACACACACACACACACTCACACACACACACGCGCACACACACACACACACACGCGCGCACACACACACACACAGCAAACACACACACAGGATAAAAGCTACCTTGAGGGAATAAGACACCCTCCCCTGCCTTACAACTGCTCCCTCTTTAATGATCATTTGGCTCTAATGTCACCCACCAATGCTCCCTGCTTTCTCTTTTTTAGGCTTGTAATGGCAAGATAGGAAAGGGGCAGGTAGCAAGTCTCCCAGCCTAGAGAACATCGGGGTCACGGAGGGTTAGGAGAGGGTTTTGTCATATGGTGCAACCACTCACACTCCCTCTAACTTCCAAGCTGGGCTCTAGGCCAAGGGTTACCAACCAGTTATGTCTTCAGTTGAGAACAGGTGGGTCTCTTCTGAGGATGGCAGAAACATGTAGCCCTCTTAGGCCTGTGAGGTCTACAGGAAAGTAAAGGGGTGAGTCTGCAGAGGGGAGCTCAGGGCAGCTCTGTTGCTTGTCCTTTCTTCTCTGTAGCACCCCCTTACCACATTTCCCGGCTTTAAATATCTCTACGTATGGAATTATCCCACTGGAACATCCCACGCAAACAACATGAGAAAAATGGCTACAGAGTCAGAAGCCCAATAATTTGGATATGAGGATGGCAGGTCTCTCCAAGAATGAAAATTATGGGTTTTTCTGTGCAATTCACTTCTAGCTTGAGGACTATTTCTCCCATGACAATAAAAAGAGACCTGTGATCTGTACCATAATTTACAGAACGTAAAGCTCTGTTCATATTCACATGTTGGTAACTTTCTTTTTCCTGGTGACCATCAGAATTTTACCTCTGTATACTTGGAGGAGGAAAAAGGAGGACAAAATTCTTCTACCAGGGCTCCACCCTGTGCTCTGTCACACTTTTGAGCATCATGGTGGCCAATAGAAGTGAAATTGTGAACCTGTCCATGGGCAACAGATTGGTGCTCTTTTCAAAACTATAATTTGGAACAATAACGTACAAATGAGGAAGCCAAAGCAGAGGGTTCACCATAGCTGGGGCTATGGCAGTCTTACTACTCTGTAAACTTGAACAATTTCTTTAAACTTTCAGAACCTCCACTTCCTCATCTACCAAACAGGGATAACGGCACCACTGTCTGTAGATAGCGCTGGCTACGGTTGTGGTTTTGAATAATTGAAAGCAAGTGCTATTTGGAAGTTTCAAGGTTTCAGCAGTCTGCTGAGCAAGCTGGACTCACTGAATACATCGGAAAGCAACTTTGAGCCTTTCACTGCTTTTGTTTAAATAATGAAAAGGCCTGTGATGGCTTGAGTGTAAAATCCAGTCTAAGTTTAGTCTATGGCACACATAGAACACACACAATATACACACACAGGATAAAAATTACCTTGAGGGATTAAGGCAGCTCTTTCCCGATTTACAACCACTGCCTCTTTGACGACCATCTGGTTCTAAATCACCCACAAGTGACCCCTGCTTTCTTTCTCTTTGTCAGACTTGGCATAGTCTAGGCTCCCAAAGCCCTTAGCATCCATCTATTCAGGCTCTGGGTGGGAGGCAGGCATTCCCACCACCCTCTCTCTTTGGGAGGGATGCATTGATCCAGAGCGCATCATACTTTCTCCAAGAAATACTCTCTCTAGAAGCAGCCTTCCTCTGTACTCTTTCACACCAGTTTACATCCTCAGTGTGAGTGAGGGGCTGAAAGTCACAGAGGTGGTGTTCGTGAGTCTCCCTTCTATAAGGTTCTAGATCGGCCTTTCTAATTCTCACTACCAGAAACACGTCTCATAGCATTGGTCAAAACTTCCGTTTAACATCATACTGCACTGACCTCACTCTAATAAGCCAAATATTTGCTCTCTTTGTATCAGGGTCTCTGCATGCAGAGGGGTGGGTGACACTTTGCTGGCTGAGATGAATCCCATAGGTGACACTGCAGTAGGCTAAACAGAGGGTGGGTGTGGTTCGTACCTGACTTCCCCGGCTGTTGATAGCCCAGTGTCTCAGGGTCTTAGGAGTTTGTCCCATCTTGAGCCCAAGGAGCTCTGCACAGAAATCCACAGACACCTTCCCATGCTTGAGATAGGGTGCCTAATTTGTCCCACCCGACCATGGGGACATCAGCCAGGCAGGAAATGGCAGTGGATGAAGACAGGTTTCAGGGAGGTGAGGCAGAGCAGCTAAGATGTGGCTTCTCCTCAATCTAATCTGCTGAAGCAGCCCAGCAGATCTGTGCGGTTTCCTCCACACCCAGGCTGCAAGGCAGGTTACTTCCCAAACACTGAAACTTCAATGAAGCTTGCCTTTCTTGCCCTTTTGAACGCTATGACTCTTGGCATTTAGGAAGAGAATGTGTGGAGACCTGCAAATCCCCAGATGTGTAAACATCACCAAGTATAAAACCATTCCCTAAAAGCCGTCACTTCTTAGACTTTAACCCTGCGTACTGGGGAGGTGGCTTTTCCTGAGAACCCGGTTTTAGGTTCCCTAGGGCCAAAGAAACCGTGTTGAGATGCGGGTCTGGGAAGCACAGCAGTTTGTCACTATTCCGGTCACTTACTCCACACATTGGCCTCTCTATGGGACTCGGTCTCAGCAGAGTGACACATGACGGCGACCTTTGGGTTTGCCTCAAATTATCAAAGTCATTAAGAGTTCAAAGAGTGAGTGCCAAAGGTTGAACTTCTCCTGCCTTTTCAGGCTTCGGTAGTTTCTTAATGCTCTAGAGCAGTGATAGCAAACTTTTTACAGACCAAGTGCCCCAACCGCAAGTCAAAACCCACTTATTTATCACAAAGTGCCAACACTGCAATTAATCCTGAATACTGAGGTTTTAGATTAGAAAAAATACTCATACACCTGGCTTGAGTGCTAGCAGAGAGACTGTGTGTACCCACTGCAGCACACGTGCCATAGGCTCACCACCCCTGCTCGAGACTCTTTTCTGACATTGAGGAAGGCAGCTAGTGAACTCTTGCACCCTGAACAACTTGGCATATCCTGAGGTCCTCCTTCGGTCAGGTCAGAGAGGGTTGGGGAGGGCGGTCTTCATTTTGAAGGGCAGGCCAGGTAGGGCAGGTATAAGGAAGAGGTTCCAGTAATGTGAAGGAGAAGTACGCAGGTTGGGGGGCGGGTGGGGAAGGAGCCCGATAACCCTACCTAGCATGGAGACTCACCCAGCTCCTGCGCCAGAGTGTCAGCAGCTACTTGTAGAAGCAGGGACTGTGCCATCTGAAACAGAACCAGACTTGCTTCCTGTTAATAAGATTAAACTTGTATCAATGATCAAACTGGTCAGGTTACAGTTACGCAGAAATAGTGTTCCTGTCTTGTGTTATTGTATGCAAAGTTTTCACAAAACGTAGTGCCATCTTTTATCATCTCTCAGAGCTCTGAGTTCGGGCAGGTTCACCCCGGTGGTTCCCAGTGAAGGGTTCCCATTCAGTGCAACTGGACAGTGGCCAGGGCTGCTTGCTTGCCTATATGTATGTGTGGCTGTGGCTGAGACTTCAGCTGCACTTGTCAATATCTGTGTGGCCATGTGGTCAATAGCTACATGTGGTCTCCCTATTTGGCCTAGTTGTCCTCACAGCATGCTGGCTGGGTCAAAGAGAGAGAAGGCAGAAGCTGCATAGCCTTTTATGACCCAGCTTGGAAACCAGAAGGAATCACTCCCACCAGCATTTTACTAGTCCAAGGGGTGCAAGCCCCACCTTCAGGAACAGAAACCTCGCTTCCTCAGCAGGAAGAATATCAAAGTCACATTGGACAAACTGTGTAGAATGAAATGCAGTCATTTAAGAAAATATAATCTGTTACAGATGGGCAGTGAGTGATTCTGTAACTTGAGCCCCAAGGGGCTAGATGCCCTGTTGGCAAACCTTTTAGAGCTTTCAATGATACAAACAGCTCACTGAGGCAGGCGTGCCATAGGTTCACTGCCACTGGGCTAGAGTAACACAGAATAGTAACAAGAAGTAGCAGAGGATGTTACAGGGAGATGCAGCATATGTGTCAGTGAAGGCTTCCTGAGTATTTCTGGGTGGGCTTTTGAAGGAAGGAGAAGAGTGCCCCATGCAGAGACGGAAACAGGCAAGGGCCCCTGGGCATGGGACTGGGAGACCAGATGGACTTGTTCTGCCAGAGCTGAAGTACAAGGAATGCATGCAGCAAGAGTCTGAGAGGCAGGCGGTGTAATACATGTGGACTTCAGCCTCAAGGATGGGCTCTAGAGAGGAAGTGCTGTGGTAAGAGGACAGAGGCCATTGCACTCAGAGAAGTGCCTACTGCAAACAGTTCTGGTGAATCTCCGGAAAGCTCCAGTAGGAAAGAGGCTGACTTAGAGACAGAACTCAAACAGCTGTCTCCTGAATGGTTTCTACCAGGAAGTATTTCCTGAACACCTACAGTGTACAAAGCCCCCTCCTGATTGGTTTTGGGTTTTGGTGTTTGTTTTCTTTGTCTGCTTGTTTGTTTTGGTGATGCTGGGAATTGAACCAAGGGCCTCAAACCTGCTAGGCAAGTGCTAGACAAGCTACACAACCCTGAGTCCCCCAAATGTTTAGGAGCTTGCAGTTCAGCACCAGCAGTGAGTGTGGGCACACATTCTTTTCATGTGAGAATAAGCATTGTGCTACAGCTTTATAGTCATTAATTCATTTTAATTGATTCCATTTCCAACAAATGTATTGGGCACCTATGAAGCATCAGGGACACAGCAGTGAATGAGGAATTTACCTGCTAGTGGGAGAGATGGAGGAAACAAACAGTTTAAGATAATTTTAGGTAGGGGTTTGTTGTAGTTTGGGGTTTTGCAAGCAGGAATAATTTAATACAGGACTCATAGTTTATAGAAGTATTTTATAAGTCGTCCAAAGAATCATATACAAAGAGAGTGCAGAAAATCTGTCCACACACTAAAGACCAAAGAATCCAGCTGAGGGCCTGAATCCCATGGCAATGTCCTGCATGAGTTCAGTTAAAGACCTAGAGCTCGTGACAATGCCTCGTGCAGGCCTGCTTCATGAGTCTGCGCTGGGAAGGCCCAAAGGTCAGTGGTGGAAGCTAGAAAGTCTACCCAGGTGGGACAAAGGAACGGTTCCAGCAGGCTGAGGGATCTGCACTGGAGCTAAGAAGTGACACACAAAGTAAGAGCCATAGCTCCCCCAACGGATGGGCAGTGAGTGATTCTGTACCACAGCCATCCTCAGCAACAATGAGGTCCCGAGCTCCTCCCACAATGAGGAAAGCTGAGTTCATCAGGAAAGCCAGCATGACAAGCTCCTCCAGGAAAACGAACAGCTCCCTACAGCTTCCCTAACAGCTTCTAACAACCTCTAACTTCTCCACTTCTGCCCCTTATGCTGCTGGCAACAATCCTCCCACACCCAGCACCATGCTGGTTCAGTTCAGCTGGGTGTTACAAGTTGACCGCCAGTGGTCAATCCACCACAGGGTACGTGCTTTAATGAAAAGAAAATAAACAAGAACAATGGGGTGGACAATGAAAAAGTCACCTGAGGAGGTGACAATGGAGCCAAGGCTTCAAGCTGAGAGGTATTATTCCAGGTACAAGGGACAAATGCAAAGGCTTCGATTGTGTTCCAGAGGGCATGCCCACAGTAAGGCTGAACGTTGGGAGTGCAGGGAACAGGAGGAAGATGAAGGTGTGAAGGTGGGATGGGAGGCAGAGAGCAGACCCATAACCCTATGATGGGGAGATGGGATGGATCCTCTTCATATGCTTGAAAGCTCCCTATGGCTCCAGTGTGGAAAATGAACCACAGGAGAGCAAGACAAGAATCAGGGGACCCAATAGAAGGCTGCTGTGTTGTCCAGGCAGGAAGTGGTGATGGCCAGGGATAGGATTGTGCCTGTAGAGCTAGAAAAGAGAGCACAGGCCTGGCGTGTATTCTGATGATAAAGCTGAGGGTCTTGCAGATGAATATGCAGTGGGAGGAAATGGAAGAGTCAAAGATGGCCCTCAGGTATAGACCTGAGGAAGTGGGAAGATGGTGATCATACAGGCCGAAATGGGTAGTGGGGAGACAAGGGAAAATGCATTAAGAGTTCTGTTTTGTATATTGTGATTTCAGATGCTCGCTGTGTATCCAAGTGAGGTATTAAAATTGGCATGTTGGTAGAAGGTCTGTTGCTCAGGGTATAGTCAGGGATGAAGATAGAAAGGATGGTTTCCCTTTTATAGGGTTAGGAATCTGAAGCAGAGGAGTAGAGGCACTTGCCTGGGACCATGTGTGGCTGAGAAATGACTAAGTCCAGATAGCAGCCTAGTCTATCTCTTCTAATACCCAGGCACTTCCCACAGGACTGTTCTAGGCAGGGTGCTAGGCACGGGGTTAGGGAGGAGGAGCTTCATTCTAAAAATGAAAGCTAATTTGAATGGAGGCATCCAAAGTAGACAGGTGGAACCCTCAGAAACTTTGCAAGAGAGTCATTCAGAGTCCCTGGGTAAAAGTAAATGAATGGATGATTAAGTGAATGTCTGATGACCCAAGCAAGGATGAATTTATCTCACAAACTCTAGATTCCTGCTGGTGCTGACAAGTCAACAAAGTTATACATACATGCCTTGTCAAAGTCTTTGCTTAGACCACACTTTCCTTATCTGGTGGCACTTTCAGATGGAAAAGTGCTGACAGGAGCCAAAGACAGGTGACACTATAAACCAAGTCCCTTCCTAGGGTCCCTTTGTGTGTGTTCCAGCACTTCCACCTCACCCTCATCCCAGTGATAAACACCAGACTGTGGGTGGGGAGGTGATGCCCAGCTGCTGGAGGGAGATGCCTGGACCACCCAGCCGGCTCTGCTGTCCAGGAGGGAGTGAGCACGGGAGGGAGGCAGAGGCCAGTCTAATCCTCTCTAAATGTGTTCCTTGGAGGAGGAAATGGTATGGAAAAAAGGAGAAGATTGCTGTTCCATGCTGCTTCCCACAATCGCCTGAAAGTGCCAATGATTTGAGAATTAAGGAGTCCAGGTCTGAAGCCCACTGAAGCCGCACTTTAAAGGGTTCTCAGGTTTCTTGTGATGAAACCTTGTGCATCTCTGCTCTTTCATTTACAGAGAGTACCTGCCCTTTTAGCCTGCACCTTTAGCTTTTTCTTTTCCACAAGCACATTACAAAGCATTTTAATGTTGAGTAGCATACTCATATTTCAACTTTATGACTTGTATTGTTCAAAATGCAGTTATGAAAATATGCTTTAATAAAGTCACCTCGTGTTTTTTTTTTCTGCTGTAGCAGCTATAAGCTACATATATTATTCAGAAATAGCTTGGCTTTGGACCTTTCCTTCTGAGATAGAAATTCATTTCACCTGGCTATAAATCATGCTCAGGGATGTCTTTAATCCAGAAAAGCAGATAAAACATACTGGATAACCCTGGTGTTAAAATACCACACCAGGAAAATAATTTTCTCGGCAAAGTTCAAAGAGAAAGTGTTTTTGTAATCTGTGTGTGTGTGTGTGTGTGTGTGTGTGTGTTCTGCAGCTGCAGTTAAACCCTTTTGAGTAGAAATATCCAACAATGAATCCACCAGCAGAATATCTGGCTCCCTTCCCTGGGGTGGAGCGGAGGTGACATGATTAACTGGCCATGTGCAGACACTAAAGGGTGGCCAGGAGGCCAAGCCATTTTTCAGTCTGGAAGAAGCGATGCTTGATTTCATCTGCATAGAATCCCTAAGAAGATTCCCCCAGTGCTGATCAGAAAGATTGACTAGGAATGGTGCCGCCAGGACAAACCAGTTTTCTCAGCAACAGATATTTTTAGCTGGGATCTACTTTCTCAGGCAGCCAGGGACAAGCAATAATTTTTATTAGGAGGCTTTGTTATGAATGAGAAACAGACTGTATGTACAGGGAAGTTGTTGGGAGCCCTGTTTTAACGGGGTGACTGAACCACCACTTAAATTCTCTCAGCCTCAGTTTTTACATCCTCGGAGTGAAATAGATTCGCTTGTTAAGAAACAGTTCCATTCTAAATTTCTCTGTAATTTCCTCTTTTTTTTTGTACTTTTGTCTGGAGCCTCCTCGTTTCTTTTGGCTAGTAGATGACCTTTGACCTTCTTTTCCCATCTCCTAATTATGACTCTAGCAGAACGGTGTAGCCTAGCTTGGACTTGGGCACAGAGGGCTAGAGCAGGAAGTACTTCTTCCACACTGCAGCGGGAGGAAGCTGAGCTGAGCAGGGCGGTGTCCCGCAGGCTGCTTGAACAGCCTACAGGACAGGCTACAGCTAGAGTGAGGTGTAGGTCAGCACCATTCGACCTGCTCCATGAAGTGGCAGATGGCTATGGAGATGCAGGAACATGACCTACAGTGTTCACTCTGGGCTGAATTCCAATCTGGTCCTTATTTGACTCACAAATAAGGCCAAGCGCAGAGGCCGGTACACTGTGAACACGCCCTCAAGCTCCTTGCTACTGTGTAAAGCTGTTCGCCATCATTTTTACCCAGGCCTCACCACAGTAGCCCTATAAAGTGATCATTCTTTTCCTCACTTTACCACTACAAGACTGGAGCACCAAAAGGGAAAGTGGCATGTAAAATCACATAGCTGGAAACTCAGGGATAGATCTGCCCTTCCTTTACCCTTCACTCTTTCATACCAGTTGTTCAAATTTTTGACAAACACAGCATCACTTGCAAGGCTTAAAAGAACAAGCAGGACCCAACCCGCAGAGCTTCTACTCAATGGCTCCAGAGTAGGTCCCAGAATGTGTACTATTTACATGTTCCAGGCTGCCCCTCCTGCTGCTGGCTTAGGAAGCTCACTTTGAAAACCACTGTGCTGGACCATGTCGCCTCCTTTAACCCACCGATAACATTTATTGAGCACCTACTGAGTACAAAAGGGATAGCACTTTCTTTGTCTTCATAGGGGTGAGACGAGGGAGAACAGAATAATCAATTGCTTGAAAACATCAGGGAAAACACCAGGTCGTATGTCCTGGAGATAACTGGGTGGCCTGAATGGCAGGTGAGGAAAAGGATCGGAGGGCAAGACAGACTGCAGAAAGCAAGGCTGAGGATGAGCCTCTCCAGACATGGAAGACTGGCAGGAGAGCAGCAAGGACTGAGGAAACGTCTGAAAAATACGTGGGTCACTGAGGAAACTGGCCTGTGAGCTCACATTTACTAACACGCTTGTGATGGTGGCAGCTACTATTTGTAGAGCCATTGTCCCAGGTTGCTAGCCACAAGTCACACACACTACCAACGTCAATACCGCAATAATCCAATCCAGTTAATAATTGCTCTACCATGACCACTGCTTTCTACCGCTTCCAGATCTGAACCTCTGTGTCCAGTCATGAAACTAGAATTAGACACAGAGGGGTTACCTGACTTGCTGGAACTGTGTCTCTGGGATAAAGGAGAGAAATACGGCTTGCAATATGACCTGTTCACCTCTTGCTAGTTTATTTCCCACAAGCATGCATTTACATTAACTAGAACATGGGAGACATTCTTTAGTGGCTTTTAAAAATTAAAAAATAAAGTATTCCTTTTTAAATTAGAAATACTTAACCACTTTGTCCTGTCTAAACAGGCCAGCAGTTACCTTGAGGGAGAAAAGTTAAAACAGGAGACATGTCCATGATTTCAGTGCTGGTGTGGCTGAAATAAATACCCCAGAAAGGCTCTTTTCAGTCCTTTCCATGTCATGTTTGCAGAACACCCAGCAAGCTGGGCGCCCCACACAAAGTTACCCTAGGCCACCCCAGTCTGCAGAAGTCTGCATCATGGAATCCCTCTGTTGGAGTCACAAAGTGTTTTTCCTATACAAGCAGTTCCATGATGGTCTTCAGTGCAGAAACTGGCTTCTCCTGGTTTTAATTCCTCCCTTTCCAAACTTAGTTCACCACGAGTCCACTTATTTGACCACTTCACCTTCCTACTGGAACTGAGTCCTGTGGCAAACACAGACGGGAGCCCCGGCCTCTGTGCATGACCGCTGGGAAGCCTGGAGATGCTCACTGCACAGTGGAGAAGCGTTACGTCACCTCCTGTGCCATGGCTCGCAGACTGTGTGGCTCCACTGTGCTCATGAACATTCCATGAGCCACAGAGCTGAAGCTAAGCAAGCTCTCAGAGAATGTCCAGGGGATAGAGTCAGGGAAAACACCAGGTAGGATTGCGCCAGCACTGACTTATAATAGAGAGCCCTAGGCCCAGGAAACAATTGCTTTTTGAAGGGGACAGCATGCAAGAGTCCTGAAAATCATACCCTGTCTCAAATAGAAAGACTTGTCTACTGGATCCAAAAGTCCTGTGTCCTCAGGGGGAAATTTAACAAGTCTGAAGTTATTGTGTGGCAAGCAGCCGTACAGCACACAAATGAGAAGGGCTTTAACTGGGATCTCCCAACACTTGTGCAGCTCAGCATGGCCCTAGAGAAAGACTGCCCTGAGTTCAAGTACTACCTCTACTGCTTCATCATTGTGAAATTGGCAAAGACACATCTCTGAGCCAGTTTTCTCATTGGTAAACTGGAGATAATACAGTATTTACCTTGTGTGTTTGTATGGAGGATGAGGGAAGCAAGGTTTTACTTCTCAAAAAAGGTTCAGTCATGGGTGTTTTTTCTAGTAGTTTCCAAAGAGTATCTTAAGGGATGGGGATATAGCTCAGTGGCACAAGCGTTGCCTGGCAAGCAGAAGGTCCTGAGCTCGATTCCGGGTACCCCCCCCCAAAAAAAAGAATATTTACCAAAGAGTATCTTAGTCACCACCCCCAAAATTATCAATGTTCCATGTTTACTTTATATATATTTAGTTACTATGCACCCCATAAAATTAATTCTTTTATTTCCCTGGATCTCAACTTAGTCATCCAAACTCAAAACTACTATTTTCTTCTCCTTACATGATCCCTCTACACACCCATTTAATCACCAAGCCCCTGCTATTTAGGTTGTGTATGTTCACACAAGTCTCTAGACATCTACTCCCACACCTCTGACCTGTTGCACAGGTACTTGAACAGTGGCTTTCAAATTTTTTAAACCAGGATGATCTTTCCAAATAATCTATGAGGAAGTCCAAGATCTAACATCACCAGACTACCACCCAGATATTCTGGGCCTACCGTAGCACCCAGAAATCCTCAATATTTACACTTTCCCAGGTGATCTTATGGGTAGCTAACTTTGGGACACATTGGTGAATTCTGAGACATAACAAAGCACCCCACAAATAGCATAAATAGTAGGGGATGATAGGCAAGCGAGGCCCTGACATTTGTGTTCTAGGTCCTGCCAACTTGACCTATTTCTCTTTTCTTTTTTTTTTATTTAAAAGAATAAAAGAAGGATAACATAGTAATAGGGGGATTTACCAAATTACAGACAAAGGGGTAGAACAATATCAATGGTTGTTATTTTACCTATTGGTATCTTCAAGATAGTTTCTCAGGAAAACAGACAAATAATAGTGAGTTACAGACTAAAAATGGTAGGAAATTATCAATGGTTGTTGTACTATACTTTGGTTTCTTCAAAGTGGTTTCTAGGGAAAACAAATAGAGCTCTACATGAGTGATCAATTAAATAATCCTTGACTATTCTGAATGGTTGTTGTTGAAAACACATAGTAATAAACATACATCCATTTATGAAATAGCATAGGAACAATAGAAACATTGCAGAGTTATGGACAGATTGGTAGGAAATTATCAATGGCTGCTATAATTATTTCTCTTTTCAATTTAAGGTATAGGCAATGTGATTTTTTTCCCTCCTGAACTAGCTAATGTTACTTAAAATTATTCCCTTACACTCAAATCTGACTTCATACAATTAGGGCTCAAAAGACTAATCAGATGTGCAAATGTGAATCCATTGTGAGTTAGCAATGTAACAGAATATGCCCCCCCCCAGCCAGCCAGTATACTTCAGTTTCTTAGTTGCCTGGGTAACAGTTCCTGTTCCAGTTCCAGTTGCCTCTGTCTCTTAGAAACAGCTGGTCACTGTGATGCACAGCTGGTCACTATGATGCACATTGTATACACCAATTCCCCATTGACAAGCCACTCTGCCTCTGTACTTCCTGTTTGCTCATCTCATATAAGCCCTAGACCACCAGAGACTGTGGCCTGATATTCTGGGAATGATCCTGATCAGTGCCCGTCGACATAAATAAATCTGCCTCCAAATCCTGAGTGTCATTTTGGTGTTTCTACTCACTGCTGCAGTAGCTATCATCAATCTACTGGCCCAAAGTGAGGTCCAAATAGCCAGTTTGGTCTCTCCTTTGTCTTTTTAAAAAAGAGAATTAGTAGTGGTGGGGGACTCAAAAGGAAATGGGTGAGAAATTATTTGGGGAATGATGCTTTACCATGGGAAGAGTAGCAAAGTGTTAATGCTCCAAATTGACAGGAACACCTGAACTGTTGCTACCTGCTGGCCTCTCTTATGGACACATATATTTATCCCATACCAGACAAGGCACAATATGAAATTTAGTCACCGCAGAGAAGGCTGGAATGCTCAGTGAAGCAGCATTCAATAAATCTGAATTGTTCTTATTGTGGAGGCCATTATTACCCTTGGGCTATAATAGAATCAGTCTCCATGTTTTTTGCAAACCCTCTAGGTGTATATTTAAAAAAAAAAAAATGAAAGATTTAGACTGGCATCCAAGATATCTGCAGAATTCACAGGCATAAATGTACTCAAATATGATTTGCCTAAAGGTTAAGAGTTGATGTTATTTATGGCATGGATAGAACCTTACTCTATTTCTGGATTTGTTTTGCAGAGCAGCAACTTTTTGGCTTGGGTGACATTCTGTGAACAGCCAGAGGTTAGCAAGTAGGTGGGCTTACTACCCACCTACTTCTTACTGAGCTGCTTACTGTTACATGCAGGGCTTTAGCCACTGAACACTCTCCCCGAAGGGCACACTCCCGGTTACGTACTAAGGACTGCTAAGAAATGAGTAAGATTTGCTGCAAAATCTGAAGGCAAAGAAAAGATGCAGCCAGAGTAAATGTGGGAAACTCCTAATCATTATTTAATCTGGATCATGAGCATATGGGGCTCCTCATATGCTTTCTCTCTGCTCTGATTCATTCTAACTTTTTTATTTAAAAAGGTAAACAATTAGTATTCACAGGTATAAATTCACATTTATGCCTGTGAATTCTGCACATATCTTGGGCGGCCAGTCTATATCTTGTATTTTGTTCATTTTTAGAAAAGCCATCTAATGGGTTTTTTAAAAATACTGAGATTGATTCTGTTATAGCCCAAGAGTAGTAATGGCTTCAAGAGTAACACAACAAAAGAAAATCTCTGAGCAAGTGCTTATTTTCTAAAATATGCTTAAAACTATCCTGGGGGCTTGTAACTGAGGCAGAATGGTCTTATTTTAGGAAGTCTACTTTCCAATTTAAAAATAGAAGTTAGTGTCCACCTATAATCCCAGCACATAGAGAGACTGGGGCAGGGAGATCACAAACTGAGTCCTGCCTGGCAGTTTAATGAAATTCTATCTCAAAATAAAAAACAAAAGGGAGTAAAGTTGAGTAGAGTGAGTATTGGATTCAATCCCCCAGACCTGGGGGAAAAATGGAAGTTCTTTCTGCTATGTAAAGTTTCATCTTTATCCATGATTGAGACGGGTAACTTCCAAAGCATTTTTCTTTAAAATCGTGAAATTGGTACAATGAACTCAGGAGGAATCCAGTATGCTGGAGAGAACAGAGCTGCAGGGATAAAGAGGAAGGGAAAGAGAAAGTGGTGGGGAGGAAGAGAGACAGACAGAGACAGAGACAAACACAGAGAAAGAGTCGGGAGCTGTAGCTCAGGGTTGCACCTCACCTGCTGCAACTCCTTCCCATCAGGGCTCCCATGGGGATGCCAGGAAGCTCCTCAGTTTCCTGGCAATGGACTGAGTTGCCCAATGCTCTTGTTTCTTGCTTAAGCAAAGAAATGCAGCCTATGATCTGTGTCTCTGGTCCTGAGTGATTTGGCCTTGTTAAAGAAATAAATGAATCTCACTGAGCACATCATAACCTCTGCGACTCCCTTTTGCCAACAGATATTGATTTTGCCACCCGCAAGATCGCAGTACGGCTGAATCAGACAAAGATCATTGATCAAGATGGTGATAACTTCAAGACAAAGACCCAAAGCACATTCCGCAACTATGATGTGGATTTCACTGTCGGGGTGGAGTTTGATGAATACACAAAGGGCCTGGACAGCCGGCACGTTAAGGTACTGGCTTGGGCTGGCATTTTTTGCATCCTCTTTGCACAGGGGCTGGCTATTTAGCTTCTCAATTAAAAAAAGGATAGAAACAACCTGGGAAAGATCAGGCGGGAGTGGGCAGAATGGTCATAATGAACAAGTATTGAAAGCAGTATAGGAAGAGACAGGCTAGAGAGACATTAAAGGATCTCAGTGTCTCCAGGATTTACTGCATGGCTGGGCGGGCAGAGTGAAGAAGGCAAAGTGGAGGGATGCAAGCAGGGATGGTTACTGTGACCAGCTGGGCAGGACAGCTTGGTGTAGAGGGACAGCCTGCTCAGCCACCACCACGTACTGCCCTAGGGGAATGAGGCCTCGGGCTGTCAGGTATGTTTTCCTTTCAAGAGACGGCAAAAAGTCAGAAAATTTAAATGAAATATCTCAAGGTTAGGTGATCTCAACTGGCTGAAAAAAAATTTTTGAAAAGTATGATTCAGTTAAAACAAAGAACGAGTAGACTAAATGAAGTCAGAGTTGACCTAGTTCTAGTACCTCAGAGGAGTTTCCAGCAAGGTGGTAGCTGCGGTCCTAACACCACCCTAACGGACAGGTTGGACTCTAGGAAACCCCGTGTGCATCAGGAGACTCCTGGTCACAGGAACTACTGCACCTCTCCCTTATCTGGGGCTTCACTTTCCATGGTTTCGGTGATGTGTGGTCAATTAAGATCCAAAACAATGGAAAATTCTAGAAATAAACAAGTAGCAAGTTTTAAATTGCATGCCATTCTGAGTAGCAGAATGAATGAAAGCTCACACTGTCTACTGCATCCTGCTCAGGATGTGTTATTTCTTCGCCCAGCGTGTTTATGCTGCATACATTACCCACCAGCTAACCACTTAGCAACCACCTACATTACACTCATCGTGTAAATAGGTTTCTGTATTATCTGAGGTTCATGTATCCGCTAGGGATCTTGAGACGTACCCTCCGTACATGAAGGGGCTGCTATATTTGGATATGTAGGGGGGCATGTAGGGGGCTACTGTATTTGGATATGTAGGGAAGCAAGCAGGGAGGGAGAAATTATCTCAAAGCTCAAGTACTTGGGTTTATGGAACTAGCAGGCCCTTGTCCAAAGGCACTGCTCATAAATAAGGCAGAGACTAGTAAGCAGTAAGAAAATGGGAGCGAGAGGACAACGGCTTCTCTCCCTCTCCATCTTTGAGCGTATCACCATGTTCACATTTGCACTCTCCCGTATGCCTATCTTTGATTTTCCACATCAAATTATGCCTGGCAAGTCCCCTCCAAACAGGAATACAAAGAAATCAATTTCAGTCCTGTATAATGACCCTCCTCCAACCCCTGCATCCTACAGAACCCCAGAGATTACATCATCCAGGAGACTTGGAAGGGCTACTGCTTTGTCATGGGGCATGGTTGCCCTTGACTGGTGCTGCCCTTGCAATGTGCACAAGAATGGGAGTTTGATATTCATAGCAGCCTTTTCCTCTCTCCAAACCAGCCAACAGAACCTCTGTCTGGTTCTCAAGCTAAAAAAGGAGAGAGCTGAATATTCCATCCTCAGCTTTGTGTGCCTTGCCCCCAGCAAAGTGCCTTCCATAGAGAGAGCACTTGTCCCAGGGGCAGGTCACCACCCTGTGCTGTCAGGAGCTCTTTTAAAGTCTCAACTCCGCTACATCAAGGGACACAAACTCTGACTCCTCTCCTGGGGTGGGAGGAAAACGTAATTTTTTTTGGGTGGGGGACTCTGAAGCCAAGAGAGGAGGACACATTTTTCAATCAAGTTGTCCTGCAGTATTGAAAACTTCAGTCACCAAGTTCAATTACATTTATTGCTCCTTGCTAAAGAAAAAGGGAGAGGTTAAAAAGCATGTTGGGAGTTCTTTCATCAGAGCAGCCCCGTCATAAGAGAACATAAGCTTCCAGATGTTGGAATATCCGCTTGTAGAAACCTTTTTCCTGAGCAGATGATGGATCACTGAGCCTCTTCTGAACATGGTTGAAAAGCCAATTCGCCAGACACCAGAATCGATAGGAAAATCTGTCTCTGAATTTTACATCACTCTGCCATTCCAACCTAATCAGTTCAAAATAATTCATTTTCCCTCAAAAAGCAGGCCTGTCCTCTCTGACTTGTTCTTTTTCACCTTTGATGGTCTAGAACTTGCTCTACCTGAAGTAAGTCATGTTCTTCTGGCTTTCCCTGACCCTCAAAGGACTGCAGCTCTCCACACCTACCCTTCTTCAGCCTCTCCACTTCCCATTCCCCTTCCTCTCCACAGGAACAACAGTTAGCTCTGCAGAGAGACAGAACCCTCTTTCCCATGGCTCATTTCCTCATTGTCTGCAGCAGAAAGCCAAGGCTGATACACACACACACACACACACACACACACACACACACACACACCAGAAGACTGGTGAGGTGGGACATTTCCAGGAGGTTTGCCCAGCTGGATGCTGGTCAGAGGTCCATTTCCATTAGAACCACAGTGCAAAGCAGGTGCCTTCAGGACTATATATTTTTCATCACTGGACTAAACCCCTTCAGCTGGAAGAGCACACCAGGGAGTGGATGAGTCTGTTTTTCTGCTTGATTTGAACTCAGGTGGCATGCCTAAGCATACACACCAGCTCTGTAGGTGTGCCTGTGCATGTGTACGTGTGTGCATGTGTGTACATGTGTTCACATATGTGTACACATATGGGTGTGTATATGTGTGTATACATCTTACTCCTCATGTCCCTGTTCTGTAGGCTTCATATCTCGAATCCTTGATTACCCTCAGGAACTCTCTGAAAAGCTCCCCACTTGTTAGCTTGGAGGAAAGGTATGCGGGACCCTGAAATGCCCCTTTCTAAGCCAGTCCAGCCTTGGCTTCACATCTGCCTCGGGGTTGACACTTCTTTGAGGAACCTAGAAACCTGCCTTCCTTCCCATGGATCATATATATATTTCAAATGCCTATTCTGATTTGTTTTTAAGAAGCCCCTTTAGAAATACATAAACTACTTCCAAATAAAATATAATTGTTATCTATGCAGTGGGATACGGGATATCATGCAGCTATGAAAGCAGAGGAAATACTGACTCATGTGACCACACGGATGAGCTTGGAAAACAGGCTAAGTAACAGCAGTTGCCTACAAAAGGCCACATATCATATGATTTGTGTGAAATGCGTAGAACAGGCAAATCCATGGAGACAGAGAGTGTTTGCTAGAGGATAAGCGACTGAGGGAAAGGATAGTGACTGCTAATAGGTACACGGTTTCTTTGTGGGGTAATGAATGGAATGATGGTTACCCCATCTTGCACACTTTAAGAGGGTGAATTGTATGATTTGTGAATTGTATCTCAATAAAGAAATAACTATCTGAGTATGATGGCGCACACCTGTAACTCCAGCACTCTGGAGGCTGAGGCAGGAGAATTGCAAGGTCAAACCCAGCTGAGGTAATTTAGTGACTTAGATTCTGTCTCAAAAAAAAGTGTAGTCAATTGCAGTTAGAGTCAGTAGTATGTAGCAGTGCCAGGAGGAGAGGGAAGCACCCTGAGCAGGGGCAGCAGGTGGTGGGGAGAAACTATCCCCTCAGGAGGCAGCACACAGGAAGTGCCAGAGGAGGGGGCCAGCCTGCAGGAAGCCAGAGGAACACTTGTACGAGGACAGGGGCAGGGGAGCCCCTAAGCCTGTTAATAATGTTCCTCAATGCTCTTCATTTAAAGAGCTGCTAACTTCCTTTTTTTTTTTTTATTTTAAAGATAAAAGGAGGGAAACATTAACAGACATACAACATTTTACAACATATCACAAGCACAATACAGACAATACAGAGTTACAAACAAAGTGGTAGGGAATTAACAATGGTGGTTGTATAACTTCCTTTTTATAGAACTTATCGGCGAGTGATTCAATTTTTTATAGAAAAGCTACAAGAATATAACCAGGAACGTTGGTATTCTCTTAGCCCAGAGTCACTTATTGCTAACATTTTGTTCCAGTTGCTTATCATTTGCATGCATTCTCTTCCTAATATATGTTTTTTTCTGACCAATGTGATACGTTACCCCAAAATAATTCAGCATATACTTTCAAAGAACTAGGGTACTGTATTCTCTTAGATATCCTATAGTGTAGCTATACAAATTGAACACTGATATAGTAACTGCATCTAGTTCACCACAAAGACACATTATATGGATGCTAACTTTGGACACCGTGAGAGGGGAAATCAAGGTGGGCAACCTTCTTCTTTGATTCCGTGCAGGCCGCCCGCCCTTGGGCCACTCTCACTCTTGATCCATTCCCTCAGAAGCAATGGCTTTCCTCCCCTGAATCCACTTCCTCAACATAAGGATCTTTTAAAGCAATTGAAGCTGGGCGTGGTGGCACGTGCTTGTAATCCCAGCACTTGGGAAGCAGAGGCAGGAGAATCATTGTGAGTTTGAGACCAGCCTGGGCTACATAGTGAGCTCAAGGCCAGCCTGAACTGCATAACAAGACCCTGTCTCAAAACAAAAAACAAAAACAAAAAAAAAAAAAATAAAGCAATTGAGTCTGTTTTTAAAACCTCTTCTGACACAGCATGAAAGGCACCAACTAAAAGCAAACTGAATTATAGAATTTTAGTTCACCTAACCTCTTCCTTCTGCCTCTCACCGTCTGTTTTATGTAGGAATAAGTCTGTAATATTTTAAGTATTACCATGATTCATTGGTAACCAATTTACTTTAGGGTCAAAATAAGTTATCATCTTGCTGGCCAATGTAAGTTATTAAAATAAAATATTAGGACAGGCCCCATGCTCTAACATTTTTCTCCTCAACTTCTTTCTGCGAAATTCACTAAGTGCCTACTATATGCCAGACCTGTGTCAGGAGCTAAAGATAAAATGATGAATCAGAGCCTCTTTCCTGCTCTCAGGGATTTTGAGCCTTATGGGAACACAGATGAATGGATGGACAAGGACTATATCACGTCGACCTTGATAGGCACATGTGGGACCTCCTGCAATGCAAAGAGACAAGTGAATGTACCTTAAGATTCTGCTTCAGCAAAATCATCCAAGCAAAGATTCATTCAGCAGTGCTGATCACTGTGCTGAGCGTGGTGTTTCAGAAGGGAACAGTGATGCAGTCTCTTCTCTCATGGAGCTTGCTGTCTGCGGAGGAAGGTGGACATCCCTTCAACCAGCATGTAGCAGGGCTCCATCAGGTGCAAGGTGACATGGGAGCAGGGAGAATGGAAGATACAGTCCTGGCCTGACTGGAGACCACAATCCTCTCATCTCCAGGGAGCAGCCTCAGAGTGCAAGGCCAGAGACGGGTGACAGCAAATGAGTATTCCAGGCATTTATCCCTCCCAAAAGAGCAAAGGGAGCAACCTGTGACTTGAGCTGCTGTAAGATCTTCCAACATATGAGGCTTAGGAAGACCTTGCAGGAGGAAGAGTTTTTTTTTTCCTTTAGAAAATGCATAAAATTTTAGTTTTAAATTAATTTTTTGGAATATTAATATGTGCAGATGGTTAAAAACATTTTTCTTTTTTTTTTCCAGTACCAGGAATTGAACTCACAACCTTATGCTTGCCAAGCAGGCACTGTGTCGCTGAGCTAAATCCCCAGCCCCTAAAAACGTTTTTAACAGTAAAAAGTGAGATTTCCTCCCTACTCTGGCCCACTGGCTCAGTCTTTCCTGAGGGATGATCGCTACTACCGGTTTCTTTCAACTCCTTGTACAGAACATGTACAAGCACATGCATGGCTATATACTTCCCACCCAAACCCCTTGTTTTATGTACAGGGCTCTGCCCTTTACTATTTTAAAAAACCCAAACGTGATTCGGTGGCCACATTCTTTCAATGACTGCATAACACCCCGTATTTAACCAGCCACCCACTGACAGAATTTATGAAGCTTCCAGTTCTTTGCTGTAACAAACAACGCTGCAATGCACTGGGGAGTAAAATGAGGAGGAATAAAATTATACATAAAGTATATAACATGGTCAAGGTCAAATATTATTTTAAAAATAGGTGGATTTAACAACCTGTAGAAAACAGACTTGTACTAAATAGCAGGCCCAAGTGCACAAGGAGACTGTGAGAGAGGAAATCAACATGGGCGACTTCCTTCTTCCATCCTATGCAGGCCTGTCCACCCCTGGGCCACTCTCCCTTTTGGTCTGTTCCATCAGAAGCAATGGATCTCCTCACCTGAATCCATTTCCTCAACCTAAGGATCTTTTAAAGAAATTGAGTCTGTTTTTAAAACCTCTTCTGACACAGGATGAAAGGCATCAACTAAAAGCAAATTGAATTATAGAATTTTAACCATTTTCTGATCTTGGGGAAAACCCACAGGTTAGTTTATCACCAGCGGGGTTTGCAAGATAGAAGGAAAAGTAAACATCTGGTCCTTAGCATCATGCTGTTCATAGAGGCATAAGGTAGATTGTGTATACTGAGAAGGAAAAAGCAACTTGCATCCAGGTCATCCTGAGGAAGGGCAGAACATACATGTCTATTTCTCGGATAGAAATGCATAATTATCTCAGTAGTTACATGGGCAAACCTAATCTGGGCACAGAGCAGGGCGGCTGTGGCGGGCTACCTGGGGGTCATACAGACTGTCTCACTGCAGATATTAGGAGGGAAAGTGGGGAACAGAAAAAGAAGGAGTTTGAAGGTTGAAATATTTGTAGATATGTGCACAAGAGTTTGAGTACTCATGGTTGCCAGCAGGCTCGAGGCTTCTCCCAGCTGCTGATTATTCACCTTGGTTGGCCAACGTGATTTCTGCCAATGTCCCTGTGCTTCTAACAGGTTGGCGTGACTGCCTGGAGGAAACCAAGACACAGGAGCAGGTCCACCCTCTGGGTTTATATGAAAAGGCTGGCACCGGAGCCATCTGGCTGGCTCTCAGATTACTTAGAAGCTTCCCTGCCTTTGTTCCCATCCTCCAGGGGACAGTCCTCACAATGTGACTCCTGCAGGAAAAATTCCTAAAGTAGAATTCTATGTCAAAGAACATATGCACTTTTGTAATTTGAAAGGTAATATGAACTTTCTCTCTAAAATGTATATTCTCCCACCTGCCTTGTATGTGCTTCTCCACCCCTACTCCAACTCAGAGAATCACCAAAGTCTTTGGCCTTTGACCACATGATGAATACCTGAATAGTAGTCGTATTAGCATTTATCTTATTATGAGTGAGGGTGAATACCTTTTCTTGGGTTTAAAGTCATCTGCTAGGGAGTTCTCTCCTTGTGATTGCTGGTTCATGTCCTTGGTTGACATCAGCTATTAGATTAATGATCTTTTTCATTTTGATTGACAAGAGTCCTTTATATATAAGGGAATCAGGTCTTTGCTGATGTGCTTCAATTCTTTTTCTCTGTTTGTATTTATCTGTTGGCTTTGAGGTATTTTCCCCTTCCAGAAAGTTTGCACTGTTAATAGTCAAATTCATCACCTTTTCCCCACCGATTTGAAATGCTGTCTTTACCATATGTTACAAATAGAATTCCTTAAAAGAGAACAGAGCAAGCCTATACAAACTGTGGCTGGAATGGAGGATGCCTGTGAAAAATGAGATGAAAAAGCTATTGGCCCTGTGAAAATGAGATTGAAAGGATCTTGGGTCACGGAGGCCAGGGCTCTGCCCTGTGGGACGCAGGAGCCAGGCAGCGGCCTCAGCAATTACAGCTACAGGTTGAAGCTTGTGGAGTCTCCCTGACCAGAAGTTTAATTCACCTGGGAACCTGTCATTGCAGACGCTGGTCATCTGGGAAGGTGACGTCCTTGTGTGTGTGCAGAAGGGAGAGAAAGAGAACCGCGGCTGGAGGCAGTGGGTGGAGGGCGACAAACTGTATCTGGTAAGTCTTGGGGCTGCCCAGCTCCTTCCACTGTGCTTACACACGCTCCCGTGGCCACCTGGCTGGGCACTGCAACAAGAAAAATGGCCCTGAGCTCCAGCCAAATATACATAGTCATACAGTCAGAAAGCCATTCCCATCCGGCTCAGGGGACTCCAGGAAGAAATCTATATGGCTGTTTCCGTGAACGGCTGCAATTAAAAAGAAAGTTTAAAATGCTGAGCTAGGAAGCCACAATCCAAGGAGAAATGCAGGGAACCTGTTAAAGATCAACTGGGGAGAAATGTGAGCCACAGAATTAAGATGCCCTGGAGGAGGGTAAGACCAGGTCTTCTGTCAATTATAAGCCTGGTAGGGAGAGGAGGGTGGGCTGTAGGGGGTGGGCAGCTGGGCCTGAGGACATTGACCTGTCATCAGGAGGTATGTCTACCTGGCCCCAAAATATTTTCGGTTAATTTGGTATTAGAACAGGATAGTAGGAGCCATGGCGAATATCCTTAAATAACTGTATCTGTGTCTAGACAGCGTAATTTTTCATTCCTCAGTCTTCAAGGCAATTCATGGGCTTAGCATTCAAATAGTGAACATTTTTTTCAGTACTCCCTGAATTCAGCCATTTATTTATTAAATAAATGATTCATTCAATGAATGGGTCTTCCTTCCCTTCCTCCCTCCCTCCCTCCCTCCTTGCCTGCCTGTCTGCCTTCCTTCCTTCCTTCCTTCCTTCATCCTTTCAGCTATGGAGTCAGGCAGGTAGCAGGCTCTAATGTTGGCATTCAGGTCACCTTGTGCCCTTCAAAGCCAACCTTGATTCACCTGCTATCTCTATTTCAGAGCCAATGTCAGCTGATGATATATGGGAGTCATTCACTCTATTTTGTGCTGACAGTTTTCCCTACCTGCTCTAGTTTGGTTGATGGATTTTTTTAATTGTACTGCCAGACCCCATGGTACCCATGGCTAAGACAATGGATTCATTGTCAATTGCTGGGAGTGTGGTAGTCTTCCTCCTCTCCTTCAAGCATCAGTGAGGTGCAAATAAGGCCTGGGGTGCTCTCTGTCTGGATGAAAAGCCAGACCTTGCCAGCTGCACAGGCGGCCCGGGGAGCCCTCCTACAGCTCACGCCCTGTCACTGCCTGTGCCACTGACAGCTGCCCTTGTAATCACCAGAGCCCAGAAAGCCCCACAGGTGGAGGACAGCTTGCCAGCAAGTGTCTTTCCAGGCCCCTACCTTCCTAACATTCCTCCATACTAGATCCTTCTCTTCCTCATGACTTTGCTGCCTTTCACAAATTAGGAAACCACTGCTAAAATCTCGGAAGTAAGAAAATCCCGCCCAAGAGGGTCATTTCTTTGCATTTTTTCACTTTTACAGTTGCTCAAGCTCAATTCAATTCAAGTGTCAAAATCAAATTACTGCTTCCTGCAGGGCACACCAGCTGCTTGGGTCTGTGAGATCCACTTTACCCAGGATGACAAAGTGGACTCTTTATTCCAACCCCAGCCCCAACCCCAGACACCAAGAGACCTAGGCGCTGGGCAGAAGGCAGGGCAGGCTTATAAGCCATTCACCCACTTTCTTGCATTTGCAGGAGCTGACCTGTGGTGACCAGGTGTGCCGTCAAGTGTTCAAAAAGAAGTGATGCCAGCATGGGAGGCCTGCAGAGCATGCGGAGTTCTCTACCAGCCTCCAGAATCGGCATGGGGACCCTCCCACTCCTGACGGCCCCATTAAGGTGCCTGGATGGGTTTTAAACTGAATGAGTGTGTAACAGTGACAGGTATAGTCTTCCCGCCTTGAAACCTGGCATTAAAAGGCAAAACAAAATCACTCCCATGTGGTGAAATCCTTTATATCTATCTCCCTTTATTTCTAGAGCTGTTATAATTACACATGGGTAGAGGAAGTAACTGTCTACATGGTGGTTCTTGTTTTGTTTTTGCACAGCTTTGTTGTTTGTTTGATTTTGTCTCTTTCTTCATTAGTTTGTTGTGGGGTAGGAGTAGATTGTTTTACCTGGAAACACTCTCTGGCCATTAATTCTTGAACATCCTCCATTTGGCAAACACTGCTTTGGGTAGCACATTAATTCTCCAACATCGTATTTAAGGATATGTATGCCCTCCAGTGTGCAACTTGCCCTGAGCAGACCACACACAGCTGTCTGCAAAAGCCCTGTGCTATAAAGCATGTCACTGAGCACATGTCCATTCAGCTTCAGTGTGCCTTTTCAGCCACTGCCCTGTGCAAGGTGCTGTGCCAGGGGCCTGAGTTCAAGTTCTGTGACTCGTCTTTTAAGCTGGACCCGTGGCATCTTTAGGTCCAAGCATCTCTTCCATTGGTCTGCAAAAAGCCTGGAACCCCACCACCAGGCAGCATTTCCTTTGCAAAGCAGATTTATCCTAAGAGAGGCAGCACATGCTGTTAGCACACTTTGGTATAATTTAAATGATCAGAACTTATCACTGATCCTGAGGGATGGATAGAATGGTGAAAATGCTGCCATGTGGCTCAAGGCCCACCTTAGCTCAAGTCCTCTGACCAGGCAACAATCATGCCTTGCCCCTGTGACAAGGAAGCAGAAAAGTGTCTGTCTGAGCCTCATACTGGCTGGGAGCCAGAGCTGGGAGTCAGTGAGAGGTGTTAGGAGGTGGGTGAGCTTCCCAAGGAGGTGCAGACCCTGTCTCCTAGACACATGGGGGACAGAGGGAAGGGCCTGCAGTGAACACATGCTGCCTGTCTTCATTACTTTATTCATTGCTGAGACAAAATACCTGACACCCACCACTTCCTGCCGGCATGGCAGGCAGGAAGCAGAGTGCCATCAAGGGATGGAGGAAGGAGACAGACCCTTCCAGGCTGCACCCCCAGGCCACACCCAGACTCAGAACCCCAGAACCCCAGCCTCCAGAGGGTGTCAGGAGACAGGTGGAGTTAATTATAAGCCAAGGGAAAAAAAAAAAAAAATTATAAGCCAAGGAAGGGCTTTGTTCTTGAAATTAAGAAATCCCTAGCTCAAGATCAGGCAGCCTCCCAAAGTGGTTCAAGCGTGGACTTTGGCATCACCCCTTGGCTTGAACAGAGACCACCTGTGGGGTTATGTGGCAGTCACTTGCCCTCTCTGAGCCTCCATCTCCCCATCTGTAAAATGAAGGCTGTGCGACCCTGCTTCAAAGTGACTAGTGAGCATTAAATATGATCCAAGCATAGAGTTCGACATAGCAGTCAAATACACACACACACACACACACACTCCTTCATATATGTATATTTATGTGTGTGTGTGTGTATATATATATATATATATATATATATTCCCCTTGTTGAAATCTGTGCTCTCTAAAAGCTTTAACACTGGGATCCCGTACTATGGGCATTTCCAAACTTAAAAATCAGCAGGCTGGGGGAGAGGAGGGTGCTGGAAGGCAGATTGTGGGGTGGTTGGGCCTACTGCATGTGAGGTGACATAGCAGTGACTGCCAAAGCCCTGTCCCTAACCCCATGGCCACCTTCCAATGGCTACAGGTCCCATCAAGAACCTATTAGCCCCTGTTGTCTGAGCAGGAAGAGGCCCAGGCTATGCCAGAGCTACCGGAGCAGATAGGATGCCATGGCCAGTTCTGAGGTCAGGAGAGGAGGACGCCTCAGGGAAAGGGAGAGAAAGGCAGGGAGAGGAGGGGAGGGTGGGAGAAGTTAAAGGCAGCAGGAGGAGGCAGCAGGAGGCACGAGGAAGAGGAGCAGAGGGAGAGATGAAGACAGAGGGTGGGGAAGAGGAGGAAGGAGGGAGCGCAGGAGAGGAGGGAAGAGAAGGAAGGGAGAAAAGGGGAGAGGAAGAGCAGAGGGAGAATAAAGGAGAGCAGAGGGAAAGTGAGGGGAGAGGAGGAAGAGAAAAGGGCAAGGGGGAATAGGAGAGAGGAAAGGGAGAACGGGAAGAGGCAAGGGAAAGCACGACTGAAGTGAGAGGCAGGGAGAGAGCAGGGGAGAAAGAGCCCTGCTCCTCAGCAGCTGATGTGGAGAGAGTGAACCGTGTGGACTCTTCAGGCCACATGGCCCACAAGCCAGGGCCATGGTGACCAAGCCAGACCAGGGGGCGTTTCCTGAGTTTGCGCTGCTGGCTTCCCTAAAGACAAGCAGCTTCATTTAAACACAGCTGGCCAAAGAAGGCAACACCAGTGCACCCACAGCTCTGAGGAGGCTCAGCCGGCCCTCCACTGATCTTTTGGGAAAGGAACACACCCAGGTTACAGTCCTGACCCTGGGTTAAGCACACCCCCTTTGGCTCTTGAGAGCTCCTCCCAGGACTGTGACACGCATGCCTATTTTGCCGAAGAGGAAATTGAGGCTTGGACTGGGTTAAATACTCATCCAAAACTCCGTATTTGTCAAGTAACAGGGGCAGGACTTGAACCCAGGTACATCTGTCTCCAGGCTTCAGCGACAAAGACAGCACAACCCTGCTACTGCAATCTCTAGGCTCCAGCATCTTCAGGGACCTCTAACCCCACTTCCTTCCAGTCATTTGAAACTGAGCTTTATTTGTTTTTTTCTTTACATCCACATCCATTTTATTTATTTATTTTTTGGTTTTTCTCCGGTACCGGGAACCGAACTCATGACCTTGCGCTTGCCAGGCAGGCGCTTTGCCGCTGAGCTAAATCCCCAGCCCCCACATCCATTTTAAATCTCCCAACAGGTGGTCATTGGAAGTGCTTGTGCTAGCTCTGGCTGGGGGTTTGGGTCCTGCATCTGTGCAGAGACTCACAGAAAAGACAGCCACAGCTGGCCTGAGCTGGTTCTTCTACCCAGGCTGCTCTTCTTGTGCAAGATTGGTGATTGATTCGAAGGGCAGAGGTTGGGGATGTTTAATTTCAGCTCACTGATTACACTTGCTATGTAGATGGACAGCATTAGCAGCAGAGGCCTGAGAAAATGAAATAGAAATGAACTAATCTGAGTTTTCAGGAACTTTAAAGATTTGGTCATGGGTTTTTCTGAAGTCAGCCTTCACTTTAGTTGTTCCCCATGGTTCTGGAAAGTGGAGGGTGGAGCCCCAGCCTTGTGTAAGTGGGCAAAGCCCCACTATTTCTGAATATTACAACAAAAATATACTTAGCCAAAAAAGATCTTCCTAAGAGACTACCATGGGCCATATGTTCTCTCAGAGGGTATGGACACAGAATGTGTTAGTCTGTGTCCTGAAAGACGGAAAAGGAAGTTCCGCCATGAATTTCACATGGATGGAATTTAAGACAGGGGTTGGTTACACAGGACGGAGATGCTGAGAAGTCGAATAAGGGATGAGGTGGGTCAGAGCTGAGCGACACCAGGAAGCCTCCAACACCACTAGGGATGGAAACACGAGAGGAGAAAGTGGTGTTATCAGAACTTGAAGCCAGTGCTGACCATATAGAGGGGGTATTATGGGAGACACGGCCACTGCCAAAAGTCACTCCGAAAAGAGGAGGGAGAGTCTAATGAACACCATGGCTTCTCTATTCTTCCCCCTTTCCCATCTCCTATCATTTTCCCAATTGGAAGAAAACCTCCAGAAGCCTGCTGCTGCCAGGAAAACTGGAAAATGTGTTCCCTGTGGTCTGAGAAGAACAGAAAACGGGGGAAAGACATGTGATAGCAAACCAGCACTGAGGGCTGCACAGGTGAGTGGCCCTGGCCTCTGCTCTGGAGGAGGTCAAGTCAGACCAGCACAAGGACGCAAGAGTGTCTGACTTTAGGGTCGGAAGATGGAGGGATTTCCAGTCCAGCCCAGAATATGAAGGCGTCCCGTCAGCACTATTACCTGACTTGAGTTTTAAAGAGTGGATGTGGGTCTGAGGGTGTAGCTCAGCAGTAGAGCCCTTGTCTAGCATGCATAAGGCCCTATGTTCAATCCCCAGCAGCACAACATGAAATAAAAGAAAAGAGAAGAGAAGAAGAGAGGACCGGAAGGGAAGGGAAAGGAGGGGAGGGGAGGAGAAGAAAAGTGAATATGATTTGGAGAGGTGGTCTCTGAAGTAAAAGGAGGGGAGGGGTCCTCACCAACTGGCCCTGCCCTCCTTGTATCACATGCTGTATCACGTGCTTTATGTGTTAACTTTAGTTCTCTCACCCGTCAGCATGACCTTGTGCAATGGGGCCAACCCCTTTTACAAATGAAGAACCTGAGTTTTAGCATGTGACAACCATGCCCACAGTGACGGCCAGGAACAGCAGAGCCGGGGCTGAAACAGTTTTGCAGTTTTGCAGCGCCCTGTCTTTTCTCACTGGATCTTGCAATGCAGGCGGCCACATTCTGTAGTTGTCCATCAGATTTTGGGTGAATGTGACCTCTTCTAAATGCAGACAAACCTTAATCTAAATCTTAAAGGGCAATGAAGTTAATAAAAGAAGGCACTTATTGAACTGGAACAAAAGAGGCTATTTTATTAGCCTAATTACTTTTAGCTCCTATTAAGTGTTTAAAAGCTCAGTGGAATGTTTTTATTAAAGTTCATTGTTTTTGTTCAAAAAGCACTGTTTTAAAATTAAAACCTCTCTAGAGCCCAGATCCTTGTCTTATCCACAAACCCACAGGCTAGACTACCACCTGACAGGTGATTTCCCCTGCCAGCCCTGGGTGGACTAACATTTGCGGGTGACTCTGAACCTCCCCCTTGCAGAATTTTTCATACTTGCAGTTATTTCAGGATTTGTTACCTTTTTTGTTTTTGTTTTTTGTTTTTTGTTTTTTGTTTTTCCAGTACCAGGAATCGAACTCACGACCTTGTGCTTGCCAGGCAGGCGCTGTGCCGCTGAGCTAAATCCCCAGCCCCTGTTTCAGGATTTGTGACTTCCTGCATCATAGACTCCACAAAAGCTGGCTATTCTTTGTGTCCTGCTTACCATTGCAGCCAATGTCTCCTGGTTTCTGTTCCTTTCCTGACAGCTTCACCATCAGCCAGTCAGAATTTATTGACCATATATTGGTGCCAGGCCTGTGATAGATGCCAGACACTTTTTCCATCAACCTATTCATTCAAAGAGCATTTATTTATCATATACTATGAACCAGACCCAGCAGCCAAGACTTGAGGAGATAGTAGTAAATAAAACCGGCATGTTCCCGCTCACCACAGATTTGGGTGTTCAGCAAGGCAAGATTTATTATCCGCATTTTATAAACAGGAAGACTTGGGCTCACATAGGGTAGGCAGAATGCCCAAAAGCACACAGCCTCTCCTAGAAGTGCCCAGGCCAAGATTCCAGCATCTTCCCTGCTGGTATGGTTTAGAGATGGTTTAAGTGTAGCCCTTGAAGGTTCCTGTGTTTATAAGCTGGGCCCTCAGTGAAATGATGTGGGGAGGGGGGCCATTCAGAGGAGGGGTCCGTAGGTCATTTGGGAGTATCTCTGCGGGGTGCTAGTCTCTCTCTGGCCTCCTGTTTGGAGATGTGCCCTCTTCCTCCTACGTGTTCCTCTGCCATAGTCATCTACCATGAGCAACACAGCCAGAGAGGAGGTCTCACCACTGTTTGGACTTTATTTCCCCAGAACTGTGAGCTAATGAATCTCTTTTCTTCAATAAGTTAACCTACCTCAGATATTCACTATGGAAATGTAAAACTGGCCAATCCACTGCCTACCACTTGCTGAGAAGGCAGAGGTAGAGGCAGAGAGCAAACCCGCACATTAACTACAGAAATTGAGAGACCCCATTGCTCTATGTGTGAAGGGATAAAAGACCTTTGTCATCCACCAGCCACAGAAAAGTGAGACCCTCTCTGTCAAGTTCTCAACAAAATGTTTAGCATATAACACTCACGTGATCAATAGTGGCTAAAACCATAATTGCCTATTGTTACTTTAACTTTTAGAATGAGACCATTTATTCTAGAGCAGTGTTTCTCAGTCAGGGGTGATTTTGCCCACTGCGCCCTCAGATATTCAGCAATGTGTGAAGTCGTTTTTGTTGTCATAACTGGGAGTGTGATGCTACTGGCACCTAGTGGGTAAATGCCAGGCATGCCACGAAACACCGCACAACACACAGGGCAGCCCTACAACAAAGAATTATTGAATTCTCGATTTTAATATGATAGAATGAGAAGCTGGTCTAGCGGGGACTGCTTCTATTAACTATTCTTTCACAACATCCTTTTTAGTGGATGTGGAGTGATTGGTCATGTGGTTGATGAGTTCCTGCAATAAACTGGGAGAAAAAAAACTTTTCCTTGCACCCCAACTATAGGATTTATCTTCTTTGCCCCAGCTGAAGAGATTATAACTGTTTCTGTGGCTGAGGGGAGTTCTCAACAGGTCAGCTTGGGGTGCTGCCCCTGTGCTGCTCATCCCACTCCCCCTTGGACTCAGCTCTTCAGGGAGGTGGAAGAGCTGGACAAAACCTCCTAGCTGGGTGTGTTGTGCATGCCTGCAATCCCAGCACTCCAGGAGGCTGAGTCAGGAGGACCCAAAGTACAAACCCAGCTTGGGCAATTTAACAATTTAGCAAGATCCACTTTCAAAACCAAAAAGGTTGAAACTATAGCTCAGTGCAAAGACCATAGGCTCATTCCCTAATACCACACACACACACACACACACACACACAAATATATATATGCTTCTTTGCAGAAAGTGTCAGTGTTCCAAAGGTTGAGTTTCTGTTTTTAAATGACTGCTCTCTCAAAGTCCTTTCTCTCCCATATCCCAGGCCTGGGAGCCCCTGAGCTCCATAATGACCTTCGAGGAATGTTAATGCCTCTCCTGCTAGTGGAATCTCTAGAAGCCAATGTCATGTGACATGATTAGAACTATTCCAAATCCCATTCGGATTAAGAAACAATGACCTTGTCAGAAATGCAAGGATAATTAGAAAGAACTGCTGTTTTCCCAAGTTAAGGAGAGGTTCTGGGAGGTGCACAGGCTGCTGCTGGGAAGTAACTCAATTTTCTCTAAACCGTGAGGTTACAGAAAATCAACAAGAGTCCAGACCAGTGCTTGGTCCTTCACCCTGTGCAAGACTGGCAGTCCCCAGGTATTATATGTCAATTCTGCTTCAATAAAGTTTTCACTTATCTTTTTTTTAAGTCAAGACTCTATGTGGTGAATCTGATTATCTCTGACTACAGAGATCAGGAACTCAACAAGACTTCCGGAAGGGATGTCAGGAGGGACCACAGCAGTCATCTGATCCTCCTCCACCCACCAGCCTGCTAGAAGAGGGAGGGACTTGCCAAGATCACTTAGTGAAGTCTTAGCTTCAAGAAAGCTGGAACTCAAATTTGGATTTTCCCAACTTCTCCTCCAGAGCTCCTGCCAATGACAATGGGGTGTTAGGAAGATGAGCGCCTCGTTGAAAGTCAAGCTGCACCCACATGGTCTTATTTAAAATAGAGAGTATTTGCAGAGCACAGCATCAGGTTGGGGTAACCTAAAAGACTATCTTCGATTTATGGTATGAAGCATCTTGTTTCCTATGGCATTTTTCCTTGCCTTCTATAGCCTTCATGAGAACCAGGAAGACAAAGCAGATCTTATTAAAATCTTATGGGCAGGTGAGGAAACTGAGGCCCAAAGCTACCCCATCCCAGGTAGCCAACAACACAGCAGGCACTGTGCCACCCTCTCCTAACACACATTCCAGAGAGAGCTTCCTCCGCTCCTTTGAGACTCACACTTCTTGCCTAGAATTCCAAAAGACAGAAAAAAGGCCAGGGTGCCCCAAAATCCCTGGCAGAGCCCATTAAGGTTGGGAGACCTCTTTTGTAAAGGAAAGGAAACCCTGGAAAGAGAAACTCATGCGGACCCTGATACCACCCCAGACTTGCCAGTGTTGGGGGGTGAGTGTTTCAATAGGCAGAAAAGTCCACCTTCTTGCCTGCCTCTCCTTTCAAGGGCAGGAAGGTAGAATGGGTGTTCTTTGACTCCAGCTCTCCTACTGGGATAGAAAGGAGACAGAGAAGAGTTCCACATTCTCTCCTTGTACTCCTGTAGGAGCAGAAGTTAAGCCACACCAGCCAACAAGTAGACTTTGCTCCTTGGCTGCTTAGAAAGCCAGCTTGTCCCAGGTCCAATTTCCAGTCCTGTATTTTGCATAGAATGTCAACAAGGAGACTGCTTGGAAGGATCCACATCTTCCACGGGATGAACCAACATGTTTGCTCCAGCTGCCCCACCTAGGCCCACCCACTCTGATCAGCTCACTGCCTTGGGGAGAGGGGCTCCCCAGCCTCTCTGGCCAAGAATATTCTTCCTCTCTCGTTCTCCCCACACCAGGAGGACTCTGCCTGTCATAGTCACATCAGGAGGACTCTGTCATTAATTGACATCAACAGCGGGTGGGGGGAGTCTTGGTTAAAGGTCTCATTGAGGCAAGAAGGGAAAACACGACAAAGAACAGCCTGTACGAGGAAGCAGACAAAAAGGAGGGGAAGGGACTGGAAAGCAGCTGGTTTGTTGGTTAAGGGCTGGGCTTGAGAGGAATATATAGCCATGCACCAAGTTCTAGGACATTCCATTGTGGGTTTGTCCCTAGTGAACAGTTATTTACCAGCTGCACATGCAGCAAAAACATCAATCACCCTCACTGCCCTCTTGCACTCTAGGTCTCCACAGAATGCTAAACCATAAACCGGCTCTAGGTAGACAAGGAGGTAAAAGAAAGACCCTGTTGCTGCTGTTCTGCTACTTGTGTGACTACGAGAGCACTTTCTGAAACTCTCTGAGCCCTTCTGTCAAGCAGAAAGCCTAATGCTTGACCTTCTCATAAGGGGCTGTGGATGTCACAGCTCTAAAAACCTGGGACTGCTCACCACATGCCAGTGTGAGGGAAGCATCCATGAAGACAGCACTGTAAGTTTTTTGCCTGCCTAACTTCACATTTCTTCCTGCTGCCTAGCCCGGCCTCAGAATTGTTCCGGGGTCTGTTATCTCTGGAGAGGAAGCCCTTTAAAGGTCTAAGGTGTCCTAAGTGACCCTGGGCAGGCAACAGGGAAGACTGATCTTCCAGGTGAGGGGTCTCCTGTGCTCCGGCTCCACCCTCACAAGGAGGCAGGGGCTTGCAGAAGAGCATCTGACGGCTGTCCCCTGAGCGGAAGTCAGAGTTGCACCCTGGAGAGAGTGTCACTCTTGGTTGTATTGGTTTATATCTAGATGTCCAGCTGTCACGAAGGCCTCTCTCCTCCCAGCCTGCCTTAGGCCCTCAAGTGCTTGCCCCGCATCTTTGTTTTTCATTCTGTTCCTGAGCTGTTCCTAGACCTACACTGAACCCGGAATGCTGCCCCATGAGGTTTCCCTGATGGCTGGGTCTTCAGTTGGGCATGTCCTCATGGCCTCTGCTCAGGTCCTTGCCCAGGCCCCACTGACCCTGAGATACACCCTGGCCATGCAAGAAGCTCCCATTGTGTCCTTTGGCCCATGGGGTAGGTTCCATTTTTATCTCCAGGTTACAGAGAAGGGTGCCTAATGGTCGGGACCTTGAAGTCATTCGTCCAAATTCCCCGGATGCAAACCTGCAAGAAATCCAGATCTGAAAGCCCTCTGGCTTTAAGGAAGATCTGATTCAAGTCCTGCACCACAAACACCATATCTCACAGTGCAGGAGAGCAGGAGTGTTGGCTCACGGGGATTTCTCAGGACCGTCATGTCAGACAATCAAACATTCATTAAGTGTTCACTGGGAACAGAGCCCTCTCGAGCTCTGGTATCTGAGCTGCCATGAGAGGCAGAACTGCCCAAAAGCAAACCCCAGGGCCTTTCAAAATCCTGATTTTTTTGGCCCCTTCTTCCTGAGCTCTGAAGTGTGAAAATAATGTATGTTGGAACAGTAGATCCCATTGTATTCAGGCTTGTAGTCCCTTCATGGGTGGTCATGACGCCAGGTGGCAGCAATGCCAGAGAGCTGAGGCTCTTGTGTGTCCTGGAGATGCACCCTGGGTGGCCATGCAGGTCTGTCCAGGAGACCAGACACCTGCAATCAAAAAGGAGGCAGAGTTTTTAAGTTCTGCCCCTTGAAGTTTTGGGATGCTGGTGGGAAATGGTAGTTAGAATCCAATTAAGCCTCAATAATATTTTTAGGGCTCTGGAACCTGCCATTTGGCCCTGTGTACTCGCCTTTCATGTCTGCCATTCACCACCCTGCTTAGAAAAGGGCCTTCTAGCTGCCTGCAGGCAAGGTCCCCGCTCAGACACAGTTCCTAGTCCTGCCTGGCTTCTCACCTGTAGTGTTCCCTCGGATGCAGCCCCCCGCCCACTGGCAGCCTCCAGGTTGGGAAATCATTGGGAAGGGAACCCGTCTGAGCCCCCCTCCAACCAGCTCTCAACCCTTCCCCTCGCTGTTTTCAGCTTTGTTAATACAGAAAGCTGACTCCAACTTAGTGTGAGGAGGACTATTGTGACCTACCTCTCCAAAGCAGCAGGCAGGCAACACTCGAGAACCAGTTGGCATGACGACTGAGCCAGGAGGACACTTTCAAAATGGGCAATTTAGTTTGAAATGATTATTGCATTTTTAACTGAATGTCACATTCCCATAATTGTAAGGACAGCTAATTGGGCAATTGTTCAGAATTTCTCAATTCTGTTTTATTCCACTTAATGTGTATATGTGCAAGGATATACACACTCTCTCTATTTCTGTCACTGTCCATCTGTCCATGTCTCTCTCTCTGTCTCTCTGTCTCTTTCTGTCTGTCTCTCTCTGTCTGTCTGTCTGTCTGTCTCTCTCTCTCACACACACACACACACACACACACACAGAGTCACTCACAAGGTGGGCCAAGTAACTAATTCTATATGTACCATGACCAACACTGGGCCATTTGATGGATGTTGATCCATTAACACCAACATTTCCTGATAGTGTTAGGCAGCCTCAAGACACTTCCTCCTTGCCTTCTCTCATACGGACGACGCTTACATGGGACAAGACATTGCCAAGCCCATGTCCACACCCACTCATCCCAACAGAGCAGAAACCATCTGGTCGGGGGATGCTGACTTGGGAAAGTGTGACATGGCTCTTCCTCCATTTTTTAAAATTCTGAAGCCAGCATCCTTATCATTCTTATCCTGTCTTGGTTCCCTGGAGTACATGGTTTTTTACAAAAGGTTTATCTATCTTTTACCCCTCACGTCTTATAGCCTAAATGCTGTCATTTGAGAGAGAAGTGCCTGCACTGTGTATAGATGTCTATTTGCTCTGATTTCCCCCTGGATCCCATGGCCCTATGCATTGTACCTGAGCTGGAACCCAGCTCTTTGAGCTCCTTTCTTTGGTATACTATAGCCACACGATATTTTTTGTTTTGTTTTTATTGTTGTCTCCAAAACTCTAATCTTATGAGCAATCTCCTGCTAATAAATTACAGTGTTAAACTGATTTCGGAAAGCAGGTTTCTACCACATCCTTGGACAAACTGTCCCTTCAAAAAAGAGCAGAGAGAAGCGTGGTTAATTTATCCGAACTGTTTTTCAACATCTAAATTGCTGCTCTGAATAACCTCGTGTTTCATCCCAGGGCAGCAGGCTGAATCTGCTGTTTAACTGAGCTGAACCCCAGAGATGAAACGCGGGGGATGGAGAGTGCATCACCCTGAGAAGGAAACGGAAGTCATATTTTCATCTCAGACGACAGATGCCATTCTGACCTTTCATTGCTGATTGCCAGCCTCTGAAGTGCAAAGCGGCCCCTTTGTTCTGAGTGTCTGACAACTGCTTAATCAGGTTCTATTCAGAGAAATTACAATAGAATTTTCTTGTTTCTCACTTATGAAATAAGATAATGGCACAGAGAAACCAAGTTCTGGAAACAAATAATCAAATTCTTGGACTCCCACAGGCAGCAGCGAGCTTCTGAAGATGTTGAAGGCTAGCTGGGTGGGTGAGGAGGTGGGCAGGGAGAGCCTTAATCCTGCCATATGTCCAAATAAATTGCCCTCGACCCAAAGCCCCACTGACAATAAAATGCAAGTCTCACGTTAACAGCCCAATGGAAAGACGTTGAGGAGGGACCTGACATTTATTGAGTAGCTTTCATCTACATTATTTTATCTGAGCCCAACAATGCATCTAGAGTATATGTTCCATTAATTTTATGGGCAAGGGAACTGAAGCTGCGGAGGAGAAATCATTACCCAAGATTGCCTGGCCTACCAGTAAGTTGGGTTTTCTCTTCCACAGCTTAATTTTACTTTTCAAAATAATTCAACAACCACAACTTCAGTGTTCCATCAGCTGCCTGTCCAGCTGGTCATGGTCCCATCAGGCCAAGCCACTGTTGCTACAAACATCCCCAGGACTTGAGGCTGCAACTACCCAGGGCCAGGTGAGGTGTTTGGCCAGTCATTAGGAAGTGAACTTGGCCCGCTTTCTTCTCTTCTGGTTTTTTTGTATGCCAGAGTGCTTCAGGGACCTCAAAAGTGCCCTGGCTCAAGGAGGGCCATCAGAGGTATAAGCTTGCATTTTCTTTTCTTTTTAAGAAGGTTTTTAAATTTAAAAGGTTTTTAAATTTAAAAAATTAAAGCAATAAATGTTTTATATAAAATTATTTAACTCAATGCAGAGAAGGTCAAAAAATTAGAAACACCCCATCAGGCACGTCTCCAAATGTAATCACATGATCATAGGTTTACAGATCAACATCAAAAGGGTTGTTTTCCTTTACACGCTGCTTCAGAGCCTAGTTATTCTCCTCAGAAACAGAGATAGCAGATCTAAGTCTTTATTTTTTCTACCACCATATAATATTTCACTTTGTAAATTTCCACCATTTATTCAACCAATCCTGACTGTACAGAGATTTTTTAATTTTTATAAACAACAGTGAAACAACTATTCCAGAATGATATTGTTTTTTAATTTTTAAACTTCTATCATTATAGCCTTAACCTTTTTTAGTTCCAAAAAGTATAGAGAGTTAATGAACTATCTAGGGGGAGTTTTCTTTCTTTTTTCTTTCCTTGCTACAGAAATGTGGGCAAAACAGCTACTTCAAAATGAACAGAGGGAATTGTCTTTTATTTCTCGAATTTTCTTCCAAGTGGGACTCTTCACCTATTCTTTTCTTTCTACACCATTGTTTGCTTTCATATTTTAACACATTCTTCTTTATAGTGCTCACTATATAATGCAAATGGTTCTGAAAACACCTTTTACAGCCTCCATTCCATGCTATCTACAGCCTGTCCATCTTCTTGTAGTTCTGGAGGTGGGTAATCCAAGGCCGGCCAAAGCTTTATAGCCTAAGGGTGCCACAGGGAGGTGAGAAACTCCTTTGTAAATAAGGTGAAGCCTGAAAGGCTTTGGCTCTTTCCCCACTGGGGTTTTCTACAATCCCCAGGCAGCTCCCCTCAGACTTGGGAAAGTCTGCACTTCCAAAACACCCTTTGGAGTGGTGAGTCTTAGCTCCAAGGAGAACTTTCTAGGGTAGGTAGGTGGAAGCCTCTTCTAGCTGAGGCTTTTTGCTTTGGTTTTTTAAAATTATACACAGAATGCCTGCTTATTGCTTCAGTCTGTGTTGCCATATTTAACCAGAATAATTAATAGTAATAATAATAATAATAATAATAATAATATGGCTAGGGATGGCACTCAATGGCAGAGTGCTTCCCTATCATGAGGAAGTCTCTGAGTTCCATCCCTAGCACCAAATAATAATATAACTGGTCAGGGCACCAAAGTCCTGATCCTGAGCACACTGCTGACATCCAGCCCAGCTGGCTAGACCATTCACTCTGAGTCTTACAGCCCATGAGCTGTATAGGAAGGAACCTGGGTCACCCTCCAGCACTGGAATGCAATTCCTTGTTACTTATAGAGAATTAAAATACTTTTGCTCGATTTTCAGTCTTCAGATTGGTTTTGTCAAGTATTTTCTGTGCTGAACAGAAGTGTTAGCTGTTTCAGGTTTTATATTTTTGTCTTAAATTTCCCTGGATTGTACCTTTGAATGTGTGTGATGCAAAAGCTGGCCTACATCCAGGAAAGAGAAATTTCATCTTCCACTTGCTATGTACTCTTAGCCTTACAAAATCTGAGATTTGAATAAAGTAGAAATATTTCTTAAAAATAATAACAGGACTCTCAGTTAAACAAATTTGAGATAACAATTAAACTTTTAGTAAAGTATATGTCAAATGTTTCAGAGGGTATCCACTAAATAATTATTGTTTATTTAAAATGTATATGTAAGTGGGTATCCTGTGTTTAAGCTGGCAGCCCTGTATAAATTCTCTTCTTTCCAGTTGGAACATAGTTGTGTGAATTCTCACTCACCTTATTCCATCAGAATGACTTATAAGGCAAGTTTACAACCCATGGTAAATCAAGCCAAATTTCTGTTTCATTCTTTGACCACTACTTTTTAAACTTTATGGCAAGAAGTTGTACTTTTTCTTTGATTGGCTGCTGCTAGGTGATTTTTTTTTTTTTTTTTGGAGGGGTGGAGAGTTGGTTATAATTTTTAAAATTTTAAAAATTCTTTCATTAAGTATTTCAAGAAGATGACTTTGCAATCCAACTTCATTCTCTGTTCAGAGCTTAGGAATTCCATTCTTTACTGGTACTTTTGAAAATATAAAATGCTACCTAATCCCCAACCCTTAGCAAATCTCCTGGGAAGTCTATTTTCTGTCCTTCCTAATTCTCTTACATTTCCACACTTCCTGAAGCCTCTGACAAGCTAAAAGGTCTCAAAATTCTGTCTCTCTGTCCCCTAAACCTTCTCAACATTTTTCATTACTTCTTTCCATTGTTCTGTGGCCTGACCTCCAGCCTAAGAGATAGGTTCTCTTTCTCCTTCTCTTTTCCCTGACTTACTCCATGCAATTAGTTCTGCAGAAACAAACTCCAACGCTCTCATTGTGGTGGTAGGGAGGAATTGAAGTTGGGATAGGATGAAAGCACCAAACAAACTGGAGGGTGTACTCTAAAATGGCCTGGGAGGGACTGGGGATTTAGCTCAGTGGCACAGCACCTGCCTGGCAAGCGCAAGGTCTTGAGTTCAATTCCTGGTACTGGAAAAAAACCAAAACCAAAACCAAAAACAAAATCCCAGGTCCTAAAATGGTCTGGGAGCAGGGCAGTATCTCTGAAAATGTCTATGCTAATAACTGATATCTCATCTCATAGTTAAGTGGTGCATCTCACAGTTTAGTGGTTCAAAGAAATTAAGTGTGGGCCAGGGATGTAGCTCAGTGGCATAAGTGCCTGCCTGGCAAGCACAAGGTCCTGAGTTTGATTCCTGGTACCAAAAAAAAAAAAGTTAAGTGATTTGTCCAAAGATATTCAGGGATGGCACACATACCAAGGATTTTGAAGGCTTGGTGCTCCTAGTTCATGATGCCCCTTCTTGCACATCATAAATGCCCACTGTAGCAGGTATCTTATTATAACATTCATTACATAATGGGATGTAGTTTTCATGACAGTTGATTCTCCAAAATGTACTCCACTTCTCCATTGTTAAATTGCTAAGGCTGCCATAACAAAGTACCCCAAAGTAGGTACTTTAAATAACAGAAACAGTTCTAGAAGCCACAAGTCTGAGATGAAGGTGTTGGTAGGATTGGTTCCTTCCAAAGATTGTGAGGGAGAATCAGATCCATGACACCCTTCCAGTCCTTGACCTTCCTTGGATTCTCAGCATAGATCCAATCTCTGCCTTCTTGCTCACACAGCCCCTTCCTTGAGTGAGGGTCAGTGTCCATATTTTCCCCTTTCATACAGAAGCCTCTCATATCTGATTAGGAGCCACCCTACTCCAGTATGACCTCCTCCTAATTTCGTGCAAGGACCCTAATTCCAAGTAAGGTCACATTCTGAGATACTGGGGATTAGAATTTCAGCCTATGAATGCTGTATGTGTGGTGAGAGGAATGAGGATGATTCAGCCTATAAAAATCTCCCAAAAGATTGAAGTAAGCCAGTTGTGTTCTTTGTATCTTCTGGGTCACTGACTTGAAAGTGGGAATGTTCTAGAATCTCATAGGAGATGCTTTTGGTTTCCTAAAAGAAAATGTCACAAAAATAGGATTCTTTCTCAAAGCATTGTCAAGCGTAGGTGAGACATTTAAAAGTGCAGCCATCACACACCACCTTGAGAATAACCAGCACGGCATTCATACTCAGCAGACAGAATCCCAGAACAGTCAAAAACTGTTCCTAGACTCACACCCCTGTGGAATCCATGGCCTAGGAACTAGTACATTTTCTTTAAGCCAGCTTCAGTCAGTATCTTCTGTTACCTGCTGCCGAAACCATCCTGATACTAACTCAAAAGACACTATTCAGCCAACCAGTTTTGAAATGATGCAAATCATGATGATGTATGTATTTGGGGAAAGTTGCATTATTTCAAACTCAATGCACAGAGTGAGACCAATTAATATATTACACTAAACAATTCTAAATTCTCATAGCTCAAATTTGCAAAACAAAGTACAGTTGTTCTCAAACTTAAGTGTGCCTCAGAATTACCTAGAGGGCTCATTACCACAGATTGCTGAGCCTCGGTTCCAGTTTCTGAGTTAGTAGCTCTGAAGTGATGCTCGAGAATTTGTATTTCTAAACAGTTCCCAGATACCTCCGGTTGGAGTACCAACTCTGAGAACTATTGGTCTAGTAAAGTAAATCTTGTATCCAAAAGAGTTTGGTATTTGTGATACTTTCTGGGGGAGAGGGGTGTCCTAAAAACAATTGCAGAAAGAATCATCATTTATGAAGTATCTACCACATATAAAGTACGGTACTGGATAGCTTATATTTATTTACTTATTTCTCACTAAAGGAAAGAACTGAGATCTGGACCCAGGCCTGTGTAAGTACATGGTCTTTTTTATGAAGTATGTCCTCATGAGAGACAAAATGATGGTCTAAAACTTAGGGCTGTTGCATCAGCACAATTCAGAAATTACTGTGTGTTATGGCTTATGTTTAGATGTTCCCCAAAAGCCTCATGCAGTCATAGGTGGGGCTTTTTCAGAGGTGGCTGGATCTAGAGTGTGTGACGTGGGGACTGATTCATGGTGCAACGCTAGGCTCAAGGGCACTAGGATTAAGGATGTGAGTGCTAACCCCCTAAGTAGCCTGGATAAAATATAAGGGACAGAAAGAAATGTGGTCAGACCTTGTTGCTTTGCTACCTTCTGCCCACTATGAACTGTTTCTCCTCTGTGATGCCTGTCTGCCATGCCACTACAATTTCAAGCCAGATGATTATGAACTGAAACCTCTACAAACTGTGAATTTAATAAATCTTTCCTCCTTCCCTTTGGATCCTTCCCCTGGAACTGTTCAACCTCCATCTGCAAGGGCTTGTTTTGCAACTAAAGTCACAGAAGCGACCACATTACTCTGCCACTGCCTCTCTGCTTGTGGGTGCTGCTTGCCAGTGGAGACCAAAGCCCCCACATAGTAGTCAGCCAGGCCCGCTACATTCTGAGAGTACCTTACCGCTCCCTGCTACACAAGGCAAGGCTGACCCCTCATTTTTCACTGCAGAGACCACACACTACTTCATGCCATTAGAGAAAAAGGAGAGAAATCTGGGAAGGCTGACCAAGAGTGTGTCTGAGGGTGCCAGGATCTGAAACACTCCCTGCATAACAGTTTATTTCCAGGTGAAATGTTTCATTTGTCCCAATGAATACAAATATGGAAGGAACCAAGTCTATGCTAGATTCCCCACTCAGTGAAATTTTTTCAAATACATGGCTCCCCTAGGAGGCAGCTAGATGAGATTTTTCTTCCATTGCCTTGGCATTTGATCCTGACAGAAATCACAGGGCAGTATCTTCTGAAAATAAGAAATTCAAGAAGATGGAATATGGCCAATTGTCAGGGCAAGTTGGCACCTCTGGTTTGGAACATCTGAACCCTGTCTTGAAAAATGATTTTCCTTTGGAAAGGGATAGTGCGGCACCCACTACACAATGCTCTGCTTGGTAAGGGGTGGTGCAGAGGTAGTGGGAACTAGAACTACCCTTCCTTCATCATCCTTCTCCTCCAGACAGACTTCCCAAAGGCCCTCCTTCCACTTAGAGTTGGACCACAGGCCAAGGCCCAAGGCTTCTGCATATCTGCATGTGCAAGCGCTTGTGAATTCTTTCTGTCTATAATACAGGAGCGAAGGGGCTGGAATTATAAACAACAATCACCTGGCCCAAGCCTTTCATTTAAGAGAAAACTCCTGAGAAGGAGATTGGCTTGTCCAAGGTCACACGGGATGTCAGCAGCTAAGGTGTGCCAAAGAAAGACCCCATTGAGGGCTGGTGCTGAGAAGAAGCTGGCTGGGAGGCACATTTCGATCCAGATTTGGTTTGTGCTTACATTTCCTAAAGTGAGACAATGGGAAGGGACAAGACTAAAATCAGTGAGGGTCAAGGGAAAGAAACCAACAGGAAAGGTACAGGGTTGAGGTTACATACAGAGCTCTACCTCACTCCTGGCTGTGAGACATTTTATCTACAACCCCAGTTTATCTCTCACTTTCCTTGGGGATAGATTTTTATCCTTATTTTATTAAGGAGAAAATTAAGGGCCAAAAGGCTGGTTTGCCAGACAACACAGCTCAAAACCATTCCTGTACAGTTCCCTATATGTTCATACCTCCCTCTCTAACCACTTCCCCACCCCCATTTCACAAGGTGAAATGAGAGTCACCACACCAACAAGCTAACTGGTGTCCCACCCCAGGAATTCCCACAAGTGACACCACCTCCACATCACCGCTAGATTTTTTTCCCAGAACATCTGTATTTAGCATTGCCAGAATATCATATAGGTGCAATTATATAATATATACACTTTTGTATCTGTTTTCTTTCACTTACTGCAATGTTTCTAAAGGTCGTTCATGTTTCTGCATATTCCCCTTTTTGCATTACTGAGTAGCACTGCACAGTATACACATTCTATAGTTTGTTCATTTATTCACCAGCTGATGGGCATTTGGGCTGCTTCAAAGATTTTTTGGCTATTGTGAATAAAGCTGCTGTGAATATTCACACACAAGTCTCCGTGTGGACATACATTTTCTGTTTTCTTGGTTGAATATGTAGGAACAAAATTGCTCAAAATTATGTTGTGGTTATACTTAACTTTATGTGAGGAACTGCCAAATTTTTTCTAAAGTGACATTACTATTTTGCATTCCCTCCAAAGTGTATGCAAGTTCCAGTTGCTCCATATTCTTGCCAATGCATGGTTTTGTCATTTTATTTTTAGTAATCTAGTGGATGTGTAGTGGTATTCTGCTGTAGTTTTAACAAATGATGTTCCACACCTTTTTTTAACAGTGCTGGGAATAGAATCCAGGGCCTGCCACATGCTAGGCACGTGCCCTATGTTGAGCATCCCCACCCCCATGTACATTCTTTAGTGAAGTGTTTATTCAAATCTTTTAACCTATTTTTAACTGAGTTGTTGTCTTATTGTTAAGTTTTAAGAATCACATATTGTAGATATGAGTTCTTTGTGGGATGTATATTTTATGAGTATTTTTACTAGTCTAGGGTTTTAATTTTCTTAATTATGCTTTTTGAAGGCACTGTCTTTTGATGAAGTCTAATTTAATCAGTTTTTTCTTTTATAATTCATGCTTTGTGTGTCCTACTTAAGAAATCTTTGCCTAAACTAAGACCCCTAAGATTCATTTCCCTGTTTGGTTCCAGAAGTTTTATACTTTATTCTTACATTTAGGTCTATGATCTATTTAGTTTTTGTATACAGTGTGACATAAGGGCCAAGATTCATTCTTTTGGGTAAAGTTATCAAAATGCCAATCCTTCTATTTTAGGGGAGGGACTCTTGGTATATTTTAATTATAAAAAAATAAGGTTCTGCCAAAACAGAATTTTAAAATTCAAGGGCTTTTTTGTTTTTATTTTTGGTTTTGTTATGTGACAGAGTCTCACTATGTAGCCCAGGCTGGTCTTCAACTTCTAGGCTGGACTTAAATTCACAGTGATCCTCTTTTCTCAGCCCCTGAGTGCTGGGATTACAGGTGGAGGCAGTAACGATCCCTCGTTTATTGTGTCATATTTTAAATATTCACATTTAACAAGTTCATTCTTTTAACCTAGCAGGTACAAAGACTTATATATAGGAAGTGATCAAAATATATGTGAATGTTTAATTTTTAAAAATTTATTACAGTAGGGATGGACACCAAGATGGTGGAGTGATAAGCAGTAGAGAAAGAACCTCTCTGAGTGTTGCCATCCAGATGATGGAATATAGCAATGTGAGGAAGACAAAAAGGAGGGAAGTGGGACCCCTGGGCCCAGAAAGGACCTGAAGCATGAATTGAAGCCCATGGAGAGAGTGAAGAGAGAAACTTCAATGAAGAAGAAGGAGGTAGCCCGCAGCACCTTCTCCCTGAGATGGGACTCACTGCACGAGAGAAGAGATTCAAACCTGTGGACACATAGTGACGACTGCTGGCCCCAGAGGCCTCCACAAAGACACAGCAGTCGAGGGGAGCAGTGAATATGAAGGATTGCCCTAGCTAGCAGTGAGTGCTGAGGACTCAGTTGTCCACCTCAAGACAGCAATCGGCCAGGAGCCATCTTGGAGAGGGACTGGGTGAGCTCAGAGCCCAGAGCAGCTATAGGCTCCATCTAGTGGCCTCTAGCTGGGCTCAGGTCCACAGAAGGTGCACTGATGGCTACAGGCCAAATGAGTTTGGTCTTGGCCAGAAGGTGTAGTCTCACTGAGATTATCCACTACCCCACAAAAAAGCTACTGCTGCCTTGCTGAGATAAATCAACATGGATTGGGACTCTGTCTCCACATGTTGTCTACAAGCAAAGTAGAGACAAATCTGGAAGTAGACTCTCTCCCCTACCCTCATTTGTTTTGTTGTTGTGGCGGTGGGGGTTTTTGTTTTTGTTTTGTTTTTTGTTTTTTTCTCCTTTAACGTTTGATCTTGTTTTTACATGAGTGTGAATGGGTTTCTAGCCTCTTGGTGGTGGTTGTTCTGTTCTGTTCTTTTTTTTCTCTTCCTTCTCTCTTTCCCTTCAGTTTTCTGCACCAATTTCCCAAAAATAGTGTGATCCTCCTTTGTCCTCCAGCTTCTAATCCCTTCCTCTTCTTCTACCCCTTTATTTTTTCCCTAACCCTTTTTAAATTTTAACCCCTGAGGGTAAAATTGACATATTAAGGACTCATATACTTCATATAATTTTCTGGTCTGTTTTAGATTTTGTTATGTAGCCACAAATCTAGTTCATACAGTTAAAGGTGGCAAATTAATGGTTACCTCACTTTGTCATTTTCTAGACTGTGATTGATGCTACTGTTATTCCTGGTGGTACCACTTTAGCCAAAAGTGACATAATTGCTCTAAACAGCTATTCTTCCTGGTATTCTTACACTGAGATTGACTAAGGGTCATAGAATATACTGTGGTACAGTGCCAAAGAACCAGGGGCTGGGGAAAAAAAGCAACAACTTCTCATCCCCAACAAATCAAAGAGGTAGGATCTTGCAACAGACTCAAAAATCAGCTTTACCTGGAAGATATTTTGGAGAAGTAGTTATTTCCTAAGGGTTGTAAATATTAGCAATAAAGCAACCTACCATAGGCAATTTACAAGCATCATTCCAGGAATTGAACTGAAAAAAAGAAAGAAAATGAGAAGACGCTTAAACAAGATGCAACTCCAAACATCCCATCCACCAAAGGTAAACTCAGGGGCCAATGAGGTGGGACAATCTGAAAGCCACCCACCTGGCCTCTCTGAAGTGGTAACAACAAAGTGTCTAAAACAAATCAAATCAGAAATAATTTCTCAGATAACTGCA
>NW_004955508.1:6161545-6163018 GCF_000276665.1 Chinchilla lanigera
GCTAAATAAACCTTTTCTTCCTTAATTTCGGGTGTTGGGTGTTTTGTCTCAACGATGAGAAAAAAGTAACCAAGACAGAATTTGGTACCAGAGGAGTGGGATCACTGCTGTGACTATACCTTACCATGTGATTCAAGAGCCTTTGGAACTGGCTTATAGGAAGTGTTTGGAAAGGTTCAGAGATTGCATCTGAAAGAGTAGAGCTCGAACCCCTTCCGGTGTTCTGTATGGGAGATTCTGGTCAAAGCTCAGAAGACCTGATAGAAATCCTGCCAGTACAGACTGGGTTTAGGAGATTTCTGCTGGGAAGAAGGACTGCATTGGGTGCTGGACTCCAGACAGGGTATGCTATGGCTTGGCGGAAAGTTTGTCTATACTTTGCTTATGTCCAGAGACTTTGCCTGAGACTGAGATTAGGGATAATGGACTGATTAATTTGGCAGAAGAAATTCCAAGGCAGTCGAATGTTGGGGCAGTGGCTTGGCTGTTGTTGGGGGCTTTTAGTCAGATTTATGTTGAGAATCAAGAGCAAAGAGTACAGCAGGATGATTTAAAATGTTGTGAGTTTGGCCAGAAAAGAAGCTCTGGGAAAGCTGTGGACTGCAAAGATAGAGCTGAGGAGATCTTCATTGCTGAGAAGGAACCAGAGAATAGAAGAGGTGACCTGAGGGCATCATTAGGAGCAGCAAGTCTCCATCCTTTTCAGCCCCAGATCTGTAAAAGTGAAAGACTTTGCTCTGAGAAGAAAGCCACAGAGCGCCATTTTCCAGAATGGCCACTGCTGCACCATGTTGCAGAACGGAGACAGCATAGAGAATTTGTTCCTCAGAATCAGGTTCAGAGTGCTCAGTGATCCAGACACTCAAACTCTACAGCTAAGAGATAGGAAAGCTTAGCTACTACTCCAGGTGGCAGCAGGTCTTGGCATCATCCACGCAGCACTGGTTTTAGGCACATACAGAATGCAAGAGTTCTCAGGTAAAGAAGGCTTCCACCTAGATTTCAGAAGGCCTGGGAGGCCAGGCAGTGTGCCCCTGAGAGGGCAGTGTGTGAACCTGTGAGTGTGAAGTGAAAACTGCAGTGGAGACCTCAGAAGGTTGGAAAAGCCAGGAATGTGGATTGTCTGAGGAAAACTGTAAGTAAGGAGCAGAGCAGATCCAAGAGAGAAGCTATGGGAGCTACAACCACCAGAAGTTTCATAAAGTTAGAGTCACACAAGCCCACTGGAGCTCACAATTTACCACAGATTGCTTCAGATGTTCCACATGGAACTACAGGACTTAATGTTTGCCTTGCTGGATGTTGGACTTGCTTTGGTCCCAATGCTTTATATCCCTGCTTGTACCTTTTGGAATGGTAATGTTTATATTTTGCCACTGAATATTGGAAGTGTTTAACTTTTCATTTGTATAGGGACCTGCAACTAGGAGTTTGCCTTACATCTTGGAGGAGACTTCATACTTGGACTTTTCA
>NW_004955508.1:6164303-6165328 GCF_000276665.1 Chinchilla lanigera
AAACTAAGAAAACAACACCTTTCAGAATAGCATCCAAATAAATAGGAATCTATCTAATGAAGGATGTAAAAGACTTCTACATTGAAAACTGCAGTACTCTAAAAAAGGAGGTTGAAGAGGATACTAGAAAATAGAAAGAAGGGGTGTAGCTCAGTGGTAGAGCATTTGACTGCAGAAAATAGAAAGATATCCCTTACTCTTGGGTAGGAAGAACCAATATAGTGAAAATGGTCATATTTCCAAAACTGTTATACAGATTTAACGCAATTATGATCAAAATTCCAACAGCATATTTCACAGAATTAGAAAAAAAAATCCTAAAATTCATTTGGAACCAGAAGAGACTTAGAATAGCAAAGGCAATTCTGGGCAACAAAGGCAAGGCAAGGTGCCTTACAATCCCTGACTTGAAATTATACCACAAAGCTATTGTGATGAAAACAGCATGGGGCTAGCAAAAAACAAAACAAAACAAAACAAAACAAAAATCAGTGGAACAGATGGGAAGATGCAGAAACAACTCCAGACATACTCAGACTCCTTATCCTTTATTATTTTAAAGAAAGTAGTAAATGATTTAAAAAGAACAATAGCAGCATACCAACATCATAAATATAAATGAAACAAAGCAAGAACATTAAAAGTGATACAGGGTTTCAAGACAAAATGATAGGAACTAGCAGTGGTTGTTTTAATACATATTGTTATCTTTAGCTACATTGCTCAGATTACCAGATGTAAGAATGGAGGCTTGTTCAAACCATTAAAGAGAATAAGAAAATAATTATTAGATAAAATATTAGAGATAATATAGATTTTCACTAGACAAGATAGTAGGAATTCACCAGGGTTGTTCCACTGCATATTGTTGTCTTCAAATCATTTGCTCAGATTACCAGGCAAAGGCATGCAAAATGGGTCAGAGCATAAAAAATTTTAAACAATAACTGTTCCTTTCAATATACCATCAAACATCAGCAGTACAGTTATCCCACCTATTCATATATATATGTTTTGCCTTCCTT
>NW_004955508.1:6170056-6183471 GCF_000276665.1 Chinchilla lanigera
AAAAAAAATTATTACAGTAAAAGTTGCAGTGTCATTAACCCCCTCCAAATATTCCCCATTCACTTCAGACACACTTATTCCACCATTCTTGACACTTTCTGAAGCAGTTCTTGAAATCCACTTCCTTGGTGTCTTTATGAGGACTGATTAGAAAGTGCTGTGAATGCTGCTGCTGAGTGCCCTCGAACAAAAAGGCAGGCTTGTAAACACATCTGCCTTCTTCACTGGGGTCTAGCACCGCGAACCTGCCTTTTCCCCTAATCCAAAACCGTGAAAGGTAAATGTTTTGAGTCCATTCAGGACATTGATGCAGGCCTGGCAGTGCAATAAAGACACATTCTAAAACACAAGTAGACACAAACTCACATAATCTCATTTGCAAAAATTTTCTCATGGTTCATGGAGACAGATTCCACCCCCATCCCATTGCACACCCTCCCCAAATCTGTTTCCTAGGGACACCTCTCTGATGCCCCAGGAAGACTAAACTGCCTGTGGGGCTCATGATGTGGCCCTCAGTACATCCCAGAACAGCTGCTGCTTTGGTAGGCCACTGTCTGTGTGTATATGTTACACAGGTGCATCTTACATGGCATGTACGAATGTAACATGTGATTCTTACAAGAAATAATATATCACTATCCTTTCACAGCTGAGGAAGCAGAGGCCCACAGATTTTAGGCTCTTGTCCAAGATCACTAAATCATGAAATAGCAAAGGAGCTGGCAGTTGAGCCCAGCTACACAGAGCCCAGAGCCCTCTATCCACACCTGACCATTACTCCACAGACCCAGGTTTAATGCTTTTTATATCATGAATGTGGATTCTCATACATTGTGGGACTACGTTTTGTCAATAATTTTGAGATATAAAACACTATAGGAGTAATATTTCCTCTTTTTTATTTTTAAAAACTTCAAACACGTCAAGTGATAGAAGAGGAAAATTTGCCTCATGCATCTAGATTTAATATTTTAACATTTTACTACTCTTATGACACTGCATAGGCCACGTATTATTTAGAATTCTTTGAGAGTAAGTTGCAGGCATCAGACACTTTATTCCTAAATAGTTCATCATGTATCTCTTAAAAACAGCCATGTTCTTCTCCTGAATGATAATACCAGGATCCCACCTGAGAAAATTACTAATGCCCTGGTGTCTTATGTCCAGTCTAAGTTCAACTCTCAATTGCCTTCAATATGACTTTTACAGCTTCGTTCTTTCTTAAAAAATAGAATACCATTAAAAATTGGCACATGATACTGGTCCTTATGTCTCTTTAGCCCCTTTTAAACTATAGCAGTTCTGTCACTTTTATGTTTTGATGATGTTGACTTTATAAATAGCACAGGCCAATTTTCTTGTAAATAGTCCACATTCTGGATGGCTTGCTGTTTCCTGGTCTCAAGCAACTGACTAAGTTCTGGGAAGGAGAGATGAGAGGGATATAGCTACGTGAGTTCCATGGTAAACAAGGGTTGTGACATGTGGTGAGACGGCATGGTGGGTTGGCAGACAGATAGACAGGCTCTCAGGACACCTGGCCTCTAAGTCCAGTCAGACCCTTGGGTTTCAGCTGTCGACTTCCTTGGACGTTTTGTGGGTGCATAATGGGGGACATGCCCTGGAGATCCATCCAGTTGGCAAGTTACAGGCCTATGGCAGGGCTCAGAAAAGGACAAATGCATGTGCAAGGACAGGACACCAAACCTGAAGGCAAACCCATTGACCAAAACTGGAAAAAAATTTAAAAATATGTGACTAAAGTAAATACTGGATGATAACTCATAAAATAAAATATCCACCTTCAGCTATTGAATAGACATGATTCCTTAACTGCTAGAAATGAGAAATTACATAAATAAATGGAGAAATGACAGCTCTTCCTTACAGAGCAGCTTCAATTAATGAATGTAAATGAAATAAGAAATATTTTTAAAATCGTGAGACAAGTACTAACTACGTTGTTATTATAGGCAGAGTCTGTGAATGTGTTTTCAGGAAATGTGAGAAAGTTTGGGAAGCAGTATTTGCATTGTCTCAAAGTATCTCCTTCAAGATATCTATTGATTATAGAAGACAAATGTTAACTCACAGTGAAAAAACTCCAGGAGATACCTCCTTAGCCATGTGATCAAAGTTAACTACTCCCAGTAATAAGACAGACTGAACTAACATCACTGTGACATTTCTGTCCACAATGCACAACCTCAAACATCAAATAAATCCAATTACAGTTACCCTGCAGTGTAACTGACCAATATTATGTAAAAGTGGCAAAGTTTCAAAAAGATAAAACTGAGGAGCTTTTACAAACTAGAGCGGACCAAAGACACATGCCAACTAAATGCAGTGTGACATCAATGCTAGTGGAAGAGTGAATTTCATGCTAATTGTGAAATTCAAATTATGCCTGTAGTTTAATTAATAGAAATTAATACCATCGACAATATCATTAACAGTACCAATATTCATTTCATGGTTCTGACCGCTGGGCTATGATTATGTAAGATAATATATTAACATTCAGGGAAGCTGAGCTGTAGGTATATGAATGTACTCATAAGTTTCATAACTTTTCTGTAAATGAAAATTCATTTTAAAATATAAGATGTTCACTTGAAGGTTTACTAATCACTTTAGCCTGAGAAACCAAAATGGTAGTCCCCTTTTTCAGCATTTTCCTTTCCAAGCTGCAAAGATGTCTGAAATCCATGATTCAAGGTGCATTACTTTCTACTAAGGTCACGTAGGTGTCCAAAGAGTCATACAATGGATATTCATTTAGTACTATGTGTGTTTGGCCACCTGCTAGGTATAAGGAGAAGGTAGTGGGTGAGACAAACAAAACGTCTGTCCCTCTGGAGCTTTTAATTAGCTATCTGTGTGTTAATATCATGGTAAGATTAGCTAATTGGTTTGCACCACTTCCTACAGAAGCCACAAAGCAAGGGCCTAAGAAGTAAATTTTAACGAATGAAAGAGGTTAAGCTAAGATCAGGTGGCACTTGAAGAAGTCAGGTCCACATCAGGCTCCTGGAAGTTCTAAGAACAAAGCATGGCACTGGGATAAACAGGAAGGGGCATTTCAACTGCTAAGAAATTGAAAAGTAGGAAGAAAATGTTCAAATAAGAAGGGGAACTAGGGAGGAAGAAGGTGGAAGTGAAGCAAAAGAAAAGGAAAAAAGAGAATGGGGGAAAAAATAGAAAAGTTTTTGTAAATGTAAAAGGGGAAGAGAGATTGTAGGGATGGGAGGGGAATGGGGAAAAAAGAAGTATGAAGATGTTTTATGTATAGGATCAAATTCTTTATGATGAATGTGATCATTATGTATATTAAAATGTTCCAATAAAAATAATTTTAAGAAAAGACGCAGGTAAAGTCTGAATTGAACCTGAAACAACAATAGTCAACATCAGGGAAGCACTGCTATGCAGCAGGTGCTGTTGTCATGACTCTGCGTGCAGTAACTCATCAGACCCCACGGCAACCCTGAGGTGAGGTACTGTTATCACTGAGTGCATGAGAAATGTTCCCAAGGTGGATTTGGACCATGGACCGGGACAGCTGGGCCTCAGTGTCTGTGGATTAATATTCATTCACAGCTGAATCTTCGAAAGCTAACAGCTTGGCACAGAGAAGGAAGGAGGGTACCAGGACCAGGACCCCACGGGTTTGAGGAAGCAAATCAAAGATGAACATTGCTTTGTATGAGTTCCTATTATGTGTCTTACTGGCATCAGTCATCTAAAAAACATACTTTAGAGATACTATCATTCCCATTTTGCAGGCTTAGAGAGGTCAAGTATTTTGTGCAAGGTCACAGTTCTAGTAATAGGTGAAGCCAAGATTTGGCTGATTTGTGGAAGCTTTAGATATGGCTGCTATCAGTCTCAACCCAGCCATGTTCCAAGTCAGCAGGCAAGCTCCGTCTTTCTCCCGCTCCCTGTCTCCCTCCCTCACCCTCCCACTCCCTTTCTCAACCTCCCCCTCCCTCTCACACACTAAAGTTAATTATTTAATGCCTATAATATATATCTTGAGGATGGCATTTTGCTGTACTGAGCTTTAAACAGTGCGTGTTTAAATACATTTAATCCAATGAATATTTCAAGGTAATTAATCTCCACAGGGTGAGAGAATGCTCAGGTTTCCCAGCACATCATAATACATCTGAATCAGCTGAGGAGATGATTTGTGCACTCTGCAGTGGGCTGAGAGAAAAAGATTCACTTAAAGGCTTTCAGCTTGGACTCCCCGGTGTTAACTTGCAAAAATGCTGCTAAAGAAAAGAGTTAAGGCACCGCCTAGTGGTTGCAAGAGTTTATCAAGGACAGAATAGAGCTGTCAACCACAAGACAAGATGCCTCCTTTTTTGGGTTTAGTGGTATTGGGTGTAGAGTGTTTGAGGTTTTTTTGTAATTTTTTTTTTTTTATTTGGAGGAGAGTGCCCTGCAAATGTATGCTTGCACACACACATAAAGACACATTTTACGTAAGGTCAGTGTATTGAATACAAATCACCATGATACATCAAACTTGTATATGTGTTCCTATTTTACAGGTGTGGGAGTGGGGTGGGGATAAGAAAGAGTGGGAATTTCCATGGGCATATACCCCTATGATCCTGTCTGGACTCTAACCCTTCTGTGTGTGTTGAGATGACTGTTTGTTGAAGTTTTCATCGGTGGCCATAGAATTCAATGGTACTAATAGATTGGCAATGATTTTCAGCACATGATGGTATTAGTAGTAATAGCTGCAATCAGTTGAGGACTTGTGGCTCTGAATACATATATTTCCATATAATATTTTTATATTATATAATTTTATTTAGTACAGGGAGAAATTAGTATTATCCCAAATTGCAAAAGAAAAACAGAAGCTTGGAACTTAAGCTACTTGCCCAAGGTCACAAAGCTTGTCTAGACAAGACCTTTTTATAACTTAGCCCAGGTTGCCATCCTTTCTATGGCAGTGCCTTTGTGCCACCTTATCAGCTGCAGTGAGTTTGTGTCTATGGTATCAAATAACTAATATTTACCATCTACCTACCAGAGGCATGGTGCTGTGCTCGGTACTGTTGTGGGAGCACGCACACAAATCAGGATGCCTAACTCTCAAGAAATTAAAGGCTTTTGGATAATATTATATGTAGAAACTTAACATTTAAAGAATTTTTTTAAAAAAACAAAGTCTTAAAAATTTAACTACAGGGCAGGCCCTTAGCCACACAGGTGCCTGGGAGGTGGGCAGCTGGCCCCGGGAAGCAGCACGGCAGCATGTGCTGGCCCTCAGGCCAGCCACCATGCACTTGAGAACTATCAAGGCACAGAGAAGCAATGACACAATTGACTTGCCACGTGCCGGCCCTGGAGGTCCGCCCAGGGATGTGCATGAATCCTCCTGCCATGGAGAAACCCCTGGGAATACATGCCACACAATGGGTCGCTCTTGCCCCTGCTGTTGAGAACCAGAAATATCCAGAGTCAGCAGAGGAACAGCTGCTGATGAAGGACTTGGAGAACACGAGAATACAGTCTATGCCCGAAGACTCAGAGGTCTAGTTGACTGGGGTCACGAGAGCCATTCAGAAGCTGGAAACCAGGAGGATCTTGTGCAATACCTGGGGAGACCCCCTGGAAACTATTCTTCCCCTGACAGTACAGGCTGTGGTGGAGGAGCACATGGAGCTCCGGAGAGGTATGCACCAATATTCCTGCTGCCTGTGCTGATGGCTGGGGAGAGGACACTAAGTGATTGTGGAGTCCCAATGCGCTGGGAGGCCGGAGAGAAAAAGCTACAAAAAATGGCTTTCACCCCAGATGGGTCACCTGAGATGTTAGTAAGAATTGCCTCCTCAGTATTCTATGGCTGTGACAAGGAGAAGGCTAAGGAGAGAACACAAAGAGACTGAGAAAAAGCAGCTGCTTTTGCTGCAGCACTCAGAGAAACAGATCCTAAGTCTGATTCTTGGGGCCCGAAGAACTCCATGACTACTTTCCTCTGCTACTACTGTTAAAAGCCAGACCACCTCAAGAGGAACTGCCCTCAGGAGCCCCCTGGGCCATGCCCTGACTGCAAAGGTGACCACAGGAGATCAGTCTGCTCTCTGGAGCACAGGCCCCAGAGCTCAGACCAATCCTACCAGTTAGTCCAACTGGAATGAGGGGGCCTGGGGCATACTCTGCCTTCTCCCTCTGGCTAGACTGTCATCTCCATGGAGGAGCCCTGGGTTATCATGACTACAGAGGAAAAAGAAAACAGCCTAGACACAGGTGCAAGTCTCTCAGTCCTTCTTTTCAATCCTGGCCTTCCAGCCATCACACCTCAGTGAAAGGAGTCACTGGTGAGGAGGTAATACCCCATTTTTCACAACCCTTAGGCTGTAACTACTTGTTAGATCTTTCTTGCGTATCTCTGTCTTCCTGAGAAACCACTTTGAAGATCCCACCATGTATTACAGCAGCCATTGATATTTTCCTACTAATCTGTCCATAACTCTGAAATGTCTGTATTGCTCCTATGCTATTTCATAAATGGATGTATGTTTATTACTATGTGTTTCCTACAACAACCACTGAGAATAGTCAATGATTATTCACTTGGTCACTCATGTATAGCTCTATTTATTTTCTTTAGAAACCACTTTGAAGATACCAAAGTATAGTCGACAACCACTGATAATCTCCTACCTCTTTTGTCTGTAACTCACTATTATTTGTGTATTTGTTTTCCTGAGAAGCTATCTTGTAGATAACAATATGTAAAACAACCACCACTGATAATTTCTTACCACTTTGTCTGTAATTCGGTAAGCCCCCCTATTACTATGTTATCCTTCTTTTATTCTTTAAAATAATAAAAAAAGTTAACTACAATAATATACCAGTGACAGAACAACCTTAGAAAACCTTAGGCTTGAACAGTAGCGAGATCAGTCACAGAGTCTCTGAGTAGTCTTCCAGTGAAGTGGGGTTAGGTGGGGTCAGGTGGGCTGAAGCAGCAGGTAGTGCTTTCCTGGGAGGAAACTACCTGAGAAAGCCATGAAACATGAAACAAAAGACTCCATTGCTGGCTTAGTGGAGACTCAGACAAGGTACCCTTCCCTCTGTGCATCTGTAAATTTAGGCAGCTGGTTGGCCTAAAATTCTGTGCTTCATAAGTCAGGAAATAGAAGCCAAGTCACAGTGCATTGAGGACCAGTGTTTTAGGGGGCTGTGTTGGTGGGGTGGCTGAGCCATCATTCCAGCCTGCTCATCATCTGAACAAGTGGAACGTTCTCCCATCCATGTCCATAAACATGGGAGGGTTCCCTTCACGGTTCGCGGCAACAGCCCTTCAGTTCTGCACTGCAGAGCCAGGGACTGGCAACATCACCACCTCCATGGTGGCTGTGGCATTTCATATAAAGATGTTTCTCCAGGCATCATGACTTGGTGCATCGCACACCTGCTACTGTTAGTGGAAGGAACACAGCAGAGCATCATGGGGACCCAGCGTGACAAATAACAGCCTACTGTTGCGCTTTCCTGTGAATGGTAGGCAGTTACTCAAATACACATCTCGCATGTCTCCACAGGCCCTCAGGAGACTGCTTCTGCTCGTTGCAAGCACACGTACTAATACTCCTGCACACAGTCCTATGCATGCACACCTTTATTCATTGTGTTTCCTGTCATTTATTCAGTTCTTAGCAGCGAACATGAATCCCAAGACACAGCTCCAGAACACAAGGAATATAATCTTTATTTTCTATAATTCAAAATAAATGCTAGTCTGATCCCTTCCATGGGTTTCCCACCCTCCAGACTGCATCTAGATTCTGGAACAGAATGAGGAGGAAACTTATGTTATATCCTGATGTTTCCTGTCCATCCTGCCTATGCAATCCCGCGATCTGTCTGTCAAGGGAGCTCACTGTGGAGATGCCCCTTGTTCCCAGTTCATGAGCTTTTCTAGATACCCGTTCCCAGTCTCTGACACACAGAAAAACATTCTTCCATGTCCCACATGCCAGCTATGGCCCCCTATCTACCCCAAACATCCCTCACAGCCATCTCTCTTCCTCTCTGGGTAATTCTGGCCGTGCTGAGCCTTCCCCAGAAAGTTCCATTAGCTCTTGTATTCCTCTATTTGGTGTGGTCTTTCCCCAAGGGATACACCTAAAAACTCAGGAGGGGAAGAACCTTGTTTTACAGAACTCAGTGGTAGATGTGACTTTCCTCCCTCCCCCTCTTTCTCCTAGAAATCTTTTCTGAATGCCATAAGACAAAAACTTTGAGATGGCTCCATCACGCAAGAGCTCAGTGAATTCGTAAGTATATCCTAAGTGGATCCATAATGAAGGATACTGAATAAAATGACTGATCTTTGGAGGTGTCAAGGTCATGATAAAGATAAGAAGAAGCTGGAGACTGCCTGAGAACAGGAAGAAATGACAGCCAAATACAGTGTGGAATTCCTGGAACTCAAAAGAGCATTAGTGAAAAAAAACTGCTAAAGACCAAATGGACTCTTGAATGTGGCTAATGCTATTGTGCTAATGTTTATTTCCAAGTTCTGATCATTTTACTATGTTTATACATGATGTTAACATTTGGAGGTTCATAGATGAAGAATATATGACTTCTTGGTACTATTGTGCAATTTTTCTGTAAATCTGAAAGTAGTTAAAAGTAAAGTTTGTTTTTTAAAAAATCTACCTGCTCAAACTCATAAGGCAATTGTTCATAATTAATCTAAGTTGTTCTATGTACACCAAAATACACCATTTGAACAAAATGTAAAGTAATTATATTTTAAACTTTTTGTTTAAAGGTAGTTATAGATTCACAAGCAGTTTTAATAAAGGACACAGAGCTCCTATGCACTTTTTACCTAGCTTCTCACAATGCAAAATTCTCTTATAGTATTGAGGTCAACATAGTGAAGAGAGAGACACAGAACTTTGCCACCACCACAATGATCCTTAATGTGACCCTTTGAAGTTATACCTTTCAACCACAACCTCCTTAACTCCTGAGAACTAGTCCATTCACCATTCCTATAATCTTCTCATTTCACCTTTATGAAATCTACAGTAATCTTCTGGGATTGGCTTGTTTTCACTGAGTATAAAACCCTATTGACTTACCCAGGTTGTCACACATACCATTAGTTTATCCCTTTTTACTGCTGGGTAGTATTCTATGGTACAGATGTACACAGATTGTTTAACCACTTACCTGATGAGGAACATCTGGATTCTTTCCACCTTTCTACTATTCTCAATAAAAATGCACTAATTATGCATATACAGTTTTTTTATCTGTGGGATAGAAACCCCGGGGGAACAACTGCTAAGTTTTACAGTAAAGCAGCATGCTTAGTTTTTAAAGAAACTGTCAGACTGTTTCCCCAGTGGCCTTCCTAGTTGACATTAGCATCAGCAGCGTATGAATAATCTAGTTTCTCTGCATCGCTGTCAGCATTTTAACTATTCCAATCAGTGTATAATGGTTTTCCCTAATGACTAATGATGTTGACTATCTTTTCATATGCTTATTTGCCTTCTGTATATTCTCTCTGGTGAATTACCTCTTCATAGCTCCTAACAATTTGATAATTGGATTATTTGCTTTACTGTTGATCTTTCAGCATTTTTTGTATATTCTATTTTTGGTCCTTTCTCAAATATGTGATATACAATTATTTTTCCCAATTTAGAGTTTGCCTTTTTGTCTTATTAACATAATTTTCCACAAAGCAAAACTTCCCAATCTTTAGGGGGTAACCAGTCTTTCCTTTACTATTAAGTAGTGTGTTAACTGAAGGTTTTTGTAGATAGTTTGCATCAAGTTGAGGAAATTATCCTCTATTTCTAGTTTTTCTGTTTTGACTTTTTTTTTTTGGTCGTGGGAATTGAACTCAGGACCTTGCACTTGCCTTTTCTCAGTTTTTTAACCATGAATAGATACTAAAAGTTGTCATTTGATTTTCTACATGAATTGATACAATTTTGTGATTTATATTCAAAATCTAGTGATATGATGGTTGTTATGGTTTATAGGTAGATGTTCACCAAAAGCCTCATGCACTAATAAGTAGGACTTTTGAGGTGATTGGATCATGGGGACAGTAGATTAGTTCACTAGCTAGATATCATGTTGAGAGGTGATGCCTGGTGGGAGGAGGTGGGTCACTGGGAGTGTGGCCTGGAAGGATTTATCTCCCTCCCTTCTCCCTTGATCTAACTCTCTGCTTCCTGTCTGCCATTCCCTGAGCTGTTTCTCCTCTGCCATACCACCCTTCCTTGGAGTCTTCGAGCCTTGGAGCTGATTATGCAGTGAAACCTCTACAAACTGTGAGCCAAAATAAACCTTTCTTCCTTTAAATTGTAGGTGTCAGGTATTGTGTCTCAGTGATGAGCAAGTAAATAAGGTAATGGATTGCTGTTATGGTTTGGATCTTAAATGTCCCCCCAAAACTCTTATGCTAAAGGCTAGGGCACCAGCTGTGGCACTAAGGAAAGGTTGTGGAACCCTGAGGTGGTAAGGCCTAGTGGAAGGAAGTTAAGTCATTGGTGGCTTATACTTGACAGGAACAGTGGGACTCCTGATCCTCCACCTACACTCCACTCCCTTCCTTCTTTCTGGCCACGATGAGGTGAGCAACTTTGCTTCACCACACATTGCCTGCCATGATGTTCTGCTTCACCACAAGCCAAAAAGCAGTGGAACCAACCAACCATGGACTGAAATCTCTAAAACTATAAGCCAAAATAAACTTTTCCTCCTCTGAAGTTGTGTATTGCACATATTTTGGCACAATAGAGAGTTAATTAACTCAATGACATTGACTGGTTTTCACATATTTATGGAAAAAATTCTACTTGGTTATGATGTATAAATCTCTTTAAATATTAAATATTGCTGAGTTTTATATCCTTTATTTTGTTAAGAATTTTTTTATATCCAGGTTCACATAAGATATGGGTTATTTTTCTTTTCCTCTTTTTTGTAATGTTTTTGTCTAATTTTTTGTCTAGTGTTATGGCAGTACTAGCTACACAAAATGAAATGGAAAGTGCTGTTGAATCTATCTAGTTTTTTTTTAATTTTTAGTAATGTCTTTACTTCTAAAAATTCCATCTGCCCCATCCCTGGCCATGTTTAGTTTTGATTAATGCACCTTTACTTTTTTTTTTCAGTACTGAGGATTAAACCCAGGGCTTTTGCACTGAGATACATCCCCAGTCCTTTTCTCAACTCTTATTTTGAGATAGTGTTGCAGTAAATTGTTAAATTTTTTTGGCTCTTGTATATTTTATTTCTTAGCTGATATCTTTTTATCTAAGACGTGTTACTCTTGTTTCAAGTATGTTCATAATTTCTCATTACAAAATTTTTATTGTAGCCAATTTAAAAATATTTGTCTTTTGATTATAAAGTTTCCTGTACTTTTGTGTTGACATCTATTGCCTGTTTCCATTCACTTTTAAATTTTGATTCTTGGTACAATAAATGATTTTCAATTGAAACCTGCATATTTTGGGTATTATGTTTGATTCATTATCTTATTATAATATTCTATTTTAGCTGGCTTCCTGTGACACTGCTGTAGCAACAGGAGGTGAGTATAAGGCAATTCATTATTGACAGGCACAGATGAAAGTACAGGTTCCCCACTCAGCCTTGACTGGAACCAAAAAACAGTATGAAAGTTTCTTGTTACAGCTTGGTGAGAGAAGTCTCACATTCACATAGGCCTTCACTGATATATTCCTGCCAAGGAGGGGTAAGAGTGCCTCATTGCTGCTCCTTGAGTTGCCTCTGCTGATCCCACAGGGGTAGAAAGAGTGTGGTCTTCTGACTGCTAGGTCTTCTTGATACTACCTTACGTGGTGGGGCACCTCATTACTTAGAGATAGAGGTGGAAGTCTCAGCTTCCCACATAGTCTCCATGGCCACTGTGGAGGAGTGGGCCTCCTTACTACCCAGGGAACAATAGGTCCCAATCTCTACTTGGCCTTTTCTGACACTGTCCAAAGGGATGTCTTGACACTTTACCACAGCCTGGTGAGAATGGAAGTCTAGGCCCACTGCTTGGCCTTCGCTAGTATGAGTGTGATAAAGTAGAATTTTTTTATGTGGGGCTTTGATGAAGTAGAGTAGTTATTATCTAAAAGATTTAATCTTGCTAGGGTACTATTTCATAGTTTATTTGCTAAAGCTATTTTATTTATATCCATTGATATTCTCAGGTTATTGTTTTCTCCTGCTCTAAGTCCAGGATACACAATATAGTAGAAAAAGAAAACCCAGGGAATGTATCTAAAAGTGTACCTTGAATTAGTATAATTATTTTATAAGCTTTTTTGGCCCAATAGTCTGGCTGTTAATCTGTGTATATCATAATTAACTTGATAAGGATTTATAAAATAAATAAATGAGGGTCAGACATGGTGGTTCACACCTGCAACCCCAGTACTCATGTGGCTGAGGCAGAAGGATCTCCACAAGTTTAAGGTAAGCCTGGACTACATAGTGAATTCAAGCCCTGCCTGAACTACATAGTGAGACCCTGTCTCAAGAAAACCCAAATAAATAAATAAATCTGATGCTGGCAAAAAAAAAAAAAAAATAACGAGGAATGGAAAGAAAGGGTAAAAAAGATTCAAGATGTGTTATGTACATGTACCTATTCCCCACAATGAATGTAACTATTATGCACTGCAAACATGTACTTATAAAGATTTTAAAATTTTAAAAAGAAAAGAAGACCCAGGTAACTCACCACTGTGTCATTGAGTCTTGAAGTCCCTAGCTGTTCTGTAACACTTAGAGAGAGAAATAGAGAAAATTATGTCTACTGCACTTTCTTGGCAGTGAAAATTAAGCTCTCTTCTTAAAAATTTTAAAAATCTTGAATTAGGAATTCTCTAGTCTATTACTGAGTCCTTTCTTTCCCTATTCCTACCTGCTCAGGGATGCCAAAGGACTCCTTGTGTAACTTCTTTATGAGTATATTTCACACCTGGCATAATATTCATAGAATACTTGACCATGAGAAAGGGGATTGGGTGGGATGAGTTATGACAGTACAAATAATGAAAGGAAAACATAGGTGTGAAAAGAGGGGATAATATATACTTTCATGGGGGTGAAAACCTATTCACCAGACTATATAAGGAACTTCAAAGCCTTCACAGAAAATCAAGTAATCCAATTTTTAAATAGATAAATGATCTGAGTAGATACTTCAAAATAAGAAATACAAATGGCCTCAAATACATGAAAAAATGTTCACTGTCATGCTTGCTTTGGTAGCCCCTAAAAAAATTCAACATCATTACCTATCAGGGAATTACAAATCAAAGCTTCAGTGACATACTATGTCTCACCAGTTAGAATGGCTATTATTTTTTTTT
>NW_004955508.1:6184854-6218477 GCF_000276665.1 Chinchilla lanigera
AAAGAAAGAAAACAGTATGAAGGTACCCCCAAAAATAGAATTACCATATGATCCAACTTTCCCTCTTCTGAGGATATGTCTAAATGAATTAAAAAGCAGACCAAAGGAAAACCTAAACCCACATTTATTGCAGCACTATTCACAAGACCTAAGGTATGGAACCAACCTAGGTGCCCATCAACAGATGAAGAGATAAAGAAAATGTGGTGTACAGATGCAGTGGAGTATTATTTAGCAACAAAAAAGAATGAAATCTTGTCATGTGCAGCAAAACAGATGGAGGATATTATATTAAGTGAAATTAACCAGACACAGAAAGAAAAATTCTCTCCCCTATGTGGAAGCTAAAAATGAGATGAGAGGAGAGTACTTTTAAAAAATTATTAACCCCAGCTGGGTATAACGGCACACTCAGGAAGTCTCAGAAACTCAGAAGACTGAAACAGTAGCATTGCTTGAGTTCTCTCTCATATGTGGAAGCTAAAAAATGTTTACCTGAAAGTAAAATAGTGGTTACTAGAGGTTGAGAAGGCTATACAGGGGAGATGGTTCAAAAAAGGGAGATTGGATTTCATCAATACATGCTGTATGCATGTATGTAAATATCATACTGAACCCAATTAATACATATAAATAATTTTTTAAAAGTCAATGTAAGAGTAAAGCAAGTCACATGATTTTTGTTTTCCAATGCACATAAAAGTCATATTTATACTATTTAGTGTGCATTATGTCTAAAAAATGTAGATACCTTTATTTAAAAATACTTTCAATATTGGCCAGCTTGACTCAAGCAATCCTACTGCTTCAGCCTCCTGAGTTTCTGAGACTTCCTGAGTGTGCCAACATGCCCAGCTGGGGTTAATATTTTTTTAAAAGTACTCTCATCTCATCTCAAATATAGGACTCTTTACAGCAATTTATGCCATAGGGATTATCATCATTTTACTTTGAAAAGGCACATGGCCAGAAATGGCAAACTTCTACAGGTTAAGAGAAGGCATGAAGGGCTAGATTTTGTCCCCTTATTAGCTAAGCAGAGATTTTCCCAGAACTTCCCACCAACAGACTTCCACATGTAAATCACTGCCACAGCAATCATTTCACATAGCCATTTGTGAAACTGTAAGGAAATGTGAAAAGCTAGTGAGTACAATGGATGCCAATAAGGAGAAGCTTGAAAATGAATGCTGAGTCCACCACCCTGCGGGATGGTCACAGTCCATGACTATAAAGCAGGACTTCTTCCCTATACAGGCTGATCCAAAATCCAGGAAGCTTACTTCATTTTTAAAAGTCATAGTCAGTACACTTCCATATTTGGAGACTTTAAAAATGAATAATAAATTTAAAGAAAATTAAGCCTAACCTCTTCTTGATAATTCAGAATCTGTGAAAGATGCAATGTTCTTTCACAGAAATAGAGCAGGAAAATTTTTTATCTTTAGCTAAAAAAGGCATACATTTCAAGAAGTTAAAAAGTGTTGTATTCAGAAGTTGAACAATAATTGAGATATGCTACCCAGTACCCTGAATGTTACAGGAACCCCAGGAACTGCATACAAAGATGAGCTGATTTCCTCTTTGTGAGCTTGGGCTTACTTATTAAAGAGCATCCTCTGGCCCTGTGTAGAGTCAAGCTTCAAGGAACCAGAAATTGTTTGGTGACAATGTTATCTGTTCAAAAGTAAAGGGAGGTCTGGGGATGTAGCTCAGTGTTAGAGTGTTTGCCTAGAATGTGCAAGACCCTGGGTTTGATCCCAAGCACAGAAAAGAAAATAAATAAAGGGAGACACATGGGGTATGGACAAAGAAGACACATACTCCCAATCACAGGTAGGGCTAAGTGACTTGGTGAGCAGTGTTTTCTTTCAGGGTCACCTGGTACACAGAGTAGCCAAGCTCATATTATTTCAGGAAAAGACATTCTACTCCACATGATTGCTAATTGCCCAAGGAGCAAAGCACAATAAAAGTAGCAGGAAGATATGAAATTCCAAATGTTGGTGATAACTGTGTTTAACCTCTCCTAAAGGAACATTAAAGAGGCTTTAATACTTTGGCACAGGGAACCCCAATGTGTGAAAAAGAAATAGCAATTGCTGACAGAATCACTTTCCACCTGAAGGAACCGTGCCAGAATCAATTTCTAATAGGAGGGAAAGGTAATGAGAGTGCATTGTGAATTGCAGTCACATTCTACATCTCTAAGAGCTTCTCTGGACAGACTGTAAATTACCCTGACCTTAAAGAAAATGTTCACACCAAGGCTTTGGTTTTTATGAACATTCCACCTGGATGGTCTGACCCAGCTTTAGATAAAATAAGAAATGATCCAAAAAACCAACTGAGCCACACAGAACCAAAGGTCAGGCATGGGGTTTGATGATTGATTCTGACTATTGTCTTGCTTCCCATCTATCTAGAGAGAAACAAATATTATTTCCATAAATGATAACCAAACCCACATGCAATCTGGAATGAGTGTTTGCTACCCCTACCTTGCTCGGGCTATAATTAAAGTCAGTGTGACCTTTAGGGCTTTCCTTCAGGTTTCAAAGTCACTGTTAAGAGCCCCATAATCTCTTTCTCTGTGGGGCAGGTTACTGGACAGCTAGGACAAGCTCTAAGTTGAAAGCAATGGACAATTTAAGCCTAAACATATGTGTCAGAATTATGCTAGTTGGGGAACAAAGCACAACCATGGTACTACCACAGGGTCTCTTTGTTCTACATAGCACCATAGGAGGTATCAGTGTCCTGGGATCCTCTCCACTATTGGTGAACTTCACTGGCATGGCATACCCTCCATGCTGTGACTCTACTGCAAATTATTACCAGCCAACCTCCTCTCCAGATTCAGTTCAGACATGAGCAATTCACAGGTTTTGTTGAGACCATATGGCCACACTTGAGTCACTGGGGGTTGGAGAACTCTCCAAAACAGGTAGAGTATGCTGACCAACCAAAGCAATAATACACACTCTAGTATCCCCTTGTGACGTCCAAATTTCTAGATATATGATACTATATACACTATTCATTGCATTTTTATATATGAATATATATAAAGAGAAATTAGTGCTTCTTGAAAATCAGTCAATAAATATTTATAAACGATAAGATACAGAAGCAAAATGCAACCCCTAACCTCCAGCCCACCTAGGAAAAATCCAGGGGATGAGATAGAGGAAATCAGAGGCAACCCACCTGAATTTTCTGGAATGGTAATAGCAGAAGAAAAAAAAAGAAAAACCAGATGTATGAGGCTATAGAGGAAATCAGAAAAGAAATAATCTCTCAGGAAAAAAAAAAAAGAGCTGATGACCATAATGAAGGACTTGATTAGCAAATGTACAGTAGACATGAATTTAAAATATAAAGGCTCATGGGAAAGTTATGGAAACTATGAATTCCCAACATAGGAAAGAAATGGAATTGATGAAACAGATTCAGATATCCAAGAAATTAAAAATTCCATTGAAAGTTTGCAAAACTAACCAAACAAAAGTGAAGACAGAATAACAGACCTAGAAGATAGGATCGCAGCTAGTAGTCACAGAAAGCTCTCTTAAAAATAGCAAGAGACCATGGAAAACAATCCAGTTGCTGCAAGACTTTGCAAAGAAGAACAATGAAATTTTGATCAAAGTTGATGAAAAAGCAGGAGTCAGTAGAAAAAACATAAAAAAAACTATGTTCACAGAAATAATGGCAGAAAATTTCCCAAGCACAGAAAAAGAATCTGACATATAGTAAGTGAGGCATATAGAACTCCAATTCATCATGACCAAAATAAATCTACACCAAGGCATATAATAATCAAGATTCCAGAAATTCAGCACCAGAACAAAATAGTAGGAGTTGTTAGAGATGAGAAACAAATCACATATAAAGGAAAGCCTATCAGGACCACAGAATATTGCTCAACACAAACACTTTAGTCAAGGAGAGCTTGGAATGAAATATTTCAAGTCCTGAGAAAAAACAACTTCCAACCCAGATGATGTATCCTGCAAAATTATCTTCCCTACTTAATGGAGAAATAAGATACTTCCATGACAAAGAACAACAGAAGAAACTCATTATCCCTAAACCAGCTCTACAAAGTGTTCTGAAAGATACACTAGTAAGAGATAACAAAGACTACAATTCCAAGAACACAAAGTAGTTAAACAGAGGGAAAAGACAGGAAACCAACAGCAGGGAAATAATATTACAAGGGTAAACTAATACACAACAGTCATAAGCATCAATGTAAATGGTCTCAATTCACCAATCAAAAGAAACAGACTGGCAGAATGGATCAAGAAACAAGATCCAACAATGTGCTTTATACAAGAAACAGTTGTAACTAAAAAAGAAGTTTATAGACTGTCAGTGAAAGGTTGAAAAATAATACTCCATGTGACAGGAATCCAGAAAAAATCAGGGGTAGATATTCTGTTTGTAGACAATGTGAACTTCAAGCCAAGACTGATCAAAAGAGATAAAGAAAGTCATCACATACTTGTTAAGTGGAAACTCCAAAAAGAGGAGATAACAGTCATAAATACATATGCAACCCAACTTTTGACTAGATGAACTTAGTAGATGTCTACAGAGTGTTCCACCCCACAACATCACAATACACATTCTGCTCAGCTGCACGTGGGACATTCTCCAAAATAGACTACATACTAGCCCATGCTTAAGTAAATGCAAAGGAATTGAAATTATCCCATGTGTATCATCTGACCATAGTGTAATGAAATTGAAAATCAATGGGAAAAGAAACTACAAAAACTTCATAAACATATGGAAATTAAGTAACACTCTACTGAATAACCAATGGGTCACAGATGAAATTAAACACTACCTACAATTAAAGATAATGCTGCTACAACATACTAGAAATTATGGGATGCAATGATGCAAAGAAAGCAGTCCTATGAGAGAAATTTATAGGGGTGAATCTTTGTATTAGGAAAACAGAATGAGCTCAAATAAATAACCTAATGTTGAGCCTAAAACTTCTAGTAGAAGAAGAACAAGTCAACCCCAAAGCTCATAAGAGGGAGGAAATTATAAAGATCAGAGGAGAAAATAATGCAGTGGAGACTAAGAAAACAATACAAAGAATATGTGAATTGAAGAGTTGGTCCTTTGAAAGATTAAATAAAATTGATGAGCCCTTAGCCAACCTTATCAAAAAAGGAAAGAAAAGACTCAAATTCATGCAATTAGGAATAAAAAAAGGTAAAATCACAGGAAAGCAAAAAAATCATCAATACCTACTTTGAAAAGCTTTACTCTAATAAGAGGGAAAACACGGAAGACATGGATAGATTCCTAGATACATAGAAATTACCGAAGTTGAATCAAGAAGTTGAATCAAGAAGACAAAAAAATTCTAAATAACCTGATATCAGCCAATGAAATAGAAAATATAATTAAAAACTTACCAAGGAAGGAAAGCCCAGGTCCTGATGGATTCACTGCTGAATTCTAAACAAAATTTAGAGGAGATCTAATGCCATTACTCATCAAACTCTTTAATGAAATTGAAAGGGAAGCAATACTACCAAAGTCATTCCTAGCAGCAAGTATTACGCTGATACCCAGACCAGAGAATGACCCAACCATGAAAGAGAACTACAGGTCAATCTCTCCAAAAAGCATAGATGCAAAAATCCTCAATAAGATATTGGAAAAGAGAATGCAACAAATCATCATGAAGACTACATACCATGACCAAGTAGTGTTCATCCCAGAAGTGCAGGGATGGTTCAACATATGCAAGTTAATAAATGTAATATACCATATCAACAAAGCCAAAGACAAAAATCACATGATCATCTCATAGATGCAGGAAAAGCCTTTGACAAAGCCCAACACTCATTCATGATTTTAAAAAAACCTTACAGAGAATTGGAATAGATGATCTTTATCTCAATTTGGTGAAAGCCATCTATGGTAAATTAACAGCCGATATCATATTAAATGGTCAAAAACTGAAAGCTTTCACTCTAAAATCAGGAACAAGACAAGGATGTCCACTATCATCACTCTAGTCAGTATAGTTCCAGAACTATTAGCCAGAACAATTAAACAAGAGAAAAACTAAAAGAAATAAAGATAGAAAGAAAAGAAGTTAAATTATCATTATTTGCAGGTGACATGATACTCCACATAAAAGATCACAAAAACTCTACCAAAAGACTGCTATATTTAATAACCAAATTCAGTATGGTATAGAATTTAAAACTTACCAACAAAGGAAAACCCAGGTCCTGATGGATTCACTGCTGAATTCTAAACAAAATTTAGAGACAATCTGAAGCTATGTTAGCTATATACAAAGTCAACATTTAAAAATCAGTAACATAACTGTAACAACAACAAACTCACTGACAGAGAAATTAGGGAAACCACACCCTTCACAATAGCATTGAAAAAAATGAAATACTTAGGAATTAATCTAACAAAAGAAGTAAAAGATCTTTACAACAAATACTGCAGTGTTCTGAAAAAGCAGATTGTCTCAGTTACTTTTCTCTCATTGCTGAGACGAAATACCTGACTTCCAAAATTAAGGAAGGAAAAGTTGATTTAGCTCACAGTTTGTTAAGTTTTCAGTCCGTAATCAGCTGGATCCAAAGAAGGGTGGGTTGATGAGGGGCAAGAGTTCAAAGCAGCAGAAGATACAAAAGCAACAAGGGCAAAACGGGGAAGGCAAGCTTCTTTTCCTCCCTTGTATTGGAAGCAGGCTAATTACCCCTGGGCGGATGTAACACTCCCACCGTCTCTGTGCCCTCCTCTTGCACAGGATGAGGATGTTTACAAAGTAAGGACCCTGGATCCCTGCTGATTGCTTAGTTAAATTTCCAAACTTCTCAAATTGACAAAATATATCAACGAGTACAGAGATGGAAGAAGATATTAGAAAAGGGAAATATATCCCTTGCTCTTGGATAGGAAAAACCGATATAGTGAAAATAGCCACACTCTCAATATTGAATTCCAATCAAACTACCATTAGCATACCTCACAGAACTAGAGAAAACATTCCTAAAACTCATTTGGAACCAGAAGAGACCTAGAATAGCAAAAACAATCTGGGAAACAAAGGCAAAGCAGAAGGCATCACAATCCCTGACTTGAAATTATACTACAGAGCTATTGTGATTTTAAAAAAAAAGCATTGTACTGGGAAAAAAAAAAAAAACAACCAGATCAGAGGATCAATGGAACAGTTTACAAGATGCAGGAACAATGCCAAACATGCTCAGTCACCCTGTCTTTGACAAAGGGGCCAAACACCTTCACTGGAAGAAAGCCTCTTTAATAAATCATAAAAATTAAAAATTCCATTGAAAGTTTGGAAAAATTGGCTTTCCACATGCTGAAGACTAAAACTAGATCCATGCCTATCACCATGCACTGAATTAAAATCAAAATGGATCAAAAATCTAAATATTAGAACAAAAACACTAGATTTGCTGGAAGAGAAAATAGGTAGAATGCTTGAAGACATAGGTGTAGAATGACTTTATGATGACTTTTTGTTTTTTTTTTTTTCTTCCAGTACTGGGAATTGTACTCACAACCTTGCGTTTGCCAGGCAGGCTTTGTGCCGCTGAGCTAAATCCCCAGCCCCAAGACTTTTCAAAAAGGACTCTGCATATGTTTGTAAAGATAAATATTCTTGTAATATTTTTATGGTCATCATAAATTCAGGCACCTCTAGGATAAAGAAGGTACATTTTTAATCTATTTCCAGAACTTCATACTACTCATTGCACACAGTAGGTCACCGGGAAGTGTTTCTTGAATTGGTGTAACCTATCTCACTGCCGTGGTGCTTGAGTTTAGCTTGGGTTTGACACCATGTGAATAAATATGTGCACATATTTTGCACCTTGAGAGAAGACCCAGCTCTAACCTGGGAGCACTGGTGACTCCTCTCACATTTTGATCTAGGTGCAAGAGGGAGCAGTGACAGAATGGAGGACATGAGACAAACGAATGAACAGAAATTCTCTAGGAGTCAGGGGGGAGACATGCTGGCAGATAGTAAGCCTCTAGAGAAAAATGGGAAAACCCATGTGACCCTGCCACATCACCTACAGAGGGGCTCAATTTTCAGGGGCACTGACCTCCCTGTAATTACCTGTAGAAATGTAGTTTTGTGTGTGCTACAATTCCACTACGTACCTCTTAACAGTTGAGCTGGAACCTCTTTTCTCCATTCTAAGTCAAAATAACTTACCAATATTACCATCTTTCATCTCTAAAACACTTTTATTAAGACTCAATTATAAACTCTCTCGGATGCTCCTGCTTTCAGGTACCAGCAAGCTAGGTTATTCAGACCAATACTCTTGCTGAACACAGTAACAATGGAAAAATGGGTAAATTATAAACACTACTACTTTAACAAACATTTGAAAATACACACACACACACACACACACACACACACACACACACACAACTTCTAGGAAATGAATAAATGACCAAAACCAATAAGGACATCTGTCAATATTGCTGTAGTCACTAGGGCTTGGTGAGTACTAGTCAAAACTTAGAGGTGACAAAAAGTGAAAAACGCTACAGGACACACTTCTCAAATTAGCAGACATGCAAACTAAGGAAAAACTGAATCTAAATCCACCAACCCTCCCCCTCAAACCTAGGTGGCTGCAAGAGAGTCTGCCTTGGTACTGAGCAAAACACTATGAAAAAGAAAAGAGACAAAAGAAGTTGTCACCACAGAACAATCTTGGGTGGATGTGTACCTTGGATACTCTTAGGTAAGGCATGAGACTTTAAAGTCATGTATGGAGTGCAAGGGGATCTCAGTGGCTTGTGTCCCCCAGTGGCTGGCAAAAAAAAAACCTCTCTGGAAGAGGGAACATACAAACCAGGCTTCAGAGTACCCTGCAACTAATTTCAGAACAGTGATCAGTTATCCAAGCAAAGATAAGAATCAAAAAAACAAGAATCAGCAAGACAAGAGAGAGACAGACAGAGAGAGAGAGAAAGAGAGAGAGATTGACCCTGCAAAGTTTAGCTATAAGACCACAGTTTAAAGACAACTATGCTTATCACGTAATAGAAATAAATGACAACCTTAAAAATAGTTACAGAAGACTGTACAAAGTTATGTATTATATCTGAAAAGGCATAAAAAGAAATAGAAATTAAAAACTTAACAATAATATTTCTTATACAGTTCAAGGGAGAAATGATGAACTGGAAAGTGAGGCAGAAAACATTTTAAGTACTAAGGAAAATCAAACAAAAAAAGAGGATAACACATGTGGAGAATATAGCACAAAGCTCTTACATTGACTTGCATGAAAGAGAAAATAGAAATTGAGAATTTTTTAGAACTGATGAAAGACGCCAATTCACAGATTTAAGAGACTCAGTGAATTGCAAGCAGAATAGAATGAAACTCATGCTTAGACAATTTAACATGGAATTTCAGAAACTTAAGACAAAGAGAAAAATCTTAAAACTGCCTCAGAAAAAATGGCTGACATTTGCTTTTTCATAGCAAGTCAAATGAAAGTAGACTAAGTAGATTGATATGGCTTTAATATACACACCCAACAATGAGTGCAAGGCTAAATTCTATGTACAAAAACAATAAAAATACCATTGTAAGAACAGCTGTGATCCCCTTTCCTAGTCTATGGTCCTTATAAAATTCTGGACACTCTAGAAGAAGCTTAAAAGATTGCACTTTAAGAGTAATGAGCTAGGTAATGAATCCACCACACACGTTTTTTAGAAAGTTACAGACACAGAGTTGATGAAAAAATGTGTGGGGGCCCAAGGAGGAGCTGCGAGGCTGGAGGTAGCTACCAAAGTTCAACCAAGCCTCCTTTAAAACTTGTCCCACTATGAATATACCTTGTTGGTAGAAAACACTTGACTTCTTTTTTCGTTGCCTGCTCATCTCTGAAGGCACCAGATGGTCAGTTCTTTATCCTTACCTTGACAGCAGAGTTGACATTCAAAATATCTAACAATGTTAAGTACTGATACTCATCAATCAGGAGACTCCCAATAGCAGTCCAGGTGATGGCTATTGCACAGAATCAGGATCCTGGATGAACCCTGTGGAATGATCTGTTGTCTCTGTAGGGTTGGAATGGGATGTGCTCAGGTGAGGGTCTGATCAGCTCGGATGGTAAAGAGGCAGCTTCAAGGCAATGGCAAATTAACAACAAATATTTTCATGTTTCAATACTACCAGTGTTGGCAATACTAATACATACCAGCTGAATATAAGCCTGCTTACACTCTACTGAAGGCTTCATTAACCCTTATCCTTCCTCTGGTCCCTGCTCATGTACCTCACCTTCCCCTTGCAACTATAAGCCTAACAAAGTTGTTCACTTGTCTAGTTCTACTACAAATACCCCTGAACATAAAATCCATTCCTATCTCAAAACATGGTTCATGGTTCTCTTGAAACATTCAGCCAGGAATTACATATTCTTTTGGAGGAGTGTTTTCTTTTTCAGTTATGACTATAAAATTTCAGTGCACTTTAAGTGGGTTTTATAAATGAAAATAAGAAGTATTTCTTTGCTATACGCAGATTCAAAGTAGGTTTCCTTCAAAATGGCAAGATCTTGTGGTACATTTTATGTTTGCTTACAATAACTTCTTTATTATGCAGTATAGATTTATTTATTTATTTATTATAATCAGAACAATTTAAAGCGCATTTATTCATTATAAGACATGCAGAATTTGGAAGATTACAAAGTTTTTCTAAGATACTGAGCCCAGAAGAAAAGGTACATTATTGCTTACATAATATTTAAATTATTCTTAAACTAAACACAATGCTTCAAAGTAATAGAAAATGAGAGAATGAAAATAAACAAAATCACTTAAAAGCCCCTTTTACATCCCTTAGATATTTACTTTACCTATGCCTGTCTGTATGAATATATATAAAGTGAAATGTACTTTATATATAAACCTTTTCAGGATGTAGTTCTGTATGTGTTCATTGTCAATGTTAGGTACACAAAAACTTGGCCATATTTAGCAAAAGAAACAATTTCTTCTTCCTAAAGACAATAGCTTTATTTGGATTTTAGTGATTTGATCAGGCACCTTCAATGTGAAGTTGCTTTGATCAAATGAAAAGACCAATAGTGGTGCAACTCAATATGAATTGGATTATCATCTTCAGGTACCAAAGCATATCATGAATTCAGAGCCTAAGGACTTCATTTTTAAACCTTGAAGTTTGAACTACATTTGAATTCACATTCAGTAGTGTCCTTAGATCAACCTGAGCTGACAAATTTTTTTAGAAGAAAGTGGAATAAAGCAATTTGATGGAAATTATACTGTGCAGTGCCTTGTCACTCCAGATATTTCACTTTTACATTACTTTTTTTTCAGTTAATTTGAAGGTATCTGCTATATAACAGATATTCAGGCTGTTTGTCATTATTATTCATTTATTTTTATGCAGCACTGCCATTTACAAGGACATAATTCTTAAAGCAATATAATTGCCCTAAACTTTTCTACTTGGTTATTTAAAACTTTGTGAAATCATTTCCCTATGAAAGTTCACCTGGAACCTCTGCATACAATACACTCTTGGGCTTCTACTTCTGGTCCCTCATCACCCCAGGCTCCTTGTCCTGAGCCACAGGATCCTTATATTTTATATCGTATTCCAGGCACAAGGAAATCTCAACAAAAACTCACAGGTGGGCGGTGGCTTTTAGAGAAAGAGTAATGCATGCTTTAAATATATGAAAAGAGAGAGGAACTGGCATGTAAATGATGGGAAAAAAATGTCCAATTACATATCCTGCAGGCACTCTCCTCTTCCACAAGACCAGAGAATCACAGATTCAAAAGTCTAAAAATGCTTGGAGTAGGAAAGAGACTTTAGGGCTCATGCCATCTGACATTATTTTGTAGGTCATGAAACCACGATCCAGAGTGGTCACTCCACAAGACATCCCTGGGACAGAAGAGTACACAGAGCATGCTTGTCATGACCTACCATGAGGGTGGTTTTAGTACTGCATGTGTGCAAAGACAGTACAGAATCTTGGGTAAATGGAACACTATGTGTATGGCTTGTGTCTGGCTGTCCCCCCAAAGCCTTGTGCAGCCATGGGGTGGGCTTCTAGAGTCTGTGATTGATTCATGGTCCAAAGCTGGGATTTTGGGCATGAGTGCTACACCCGCCCTGCAGCAGGGAGCCTGCATACAACATAACAGAGGAAAACAGGCTCCCTCTCTCGTGCTCCTCCTCCCCCTTTTGCTCTTGTTGCTTTTGCTGTCTTCCAGCTGCCATGAACTGTTGCTCCTCTGCCATGTGCCACCCTGCCTTGGAGCCAGTTGATTATGGACTGAAACCTCCACAAACTGTGAGCTAACTAAACCTTTCCTTCCTTAATTTTGGGTGTCAGGTATTTTGTCCCAGCAATAAGAGACAAGTAACCTAGACACTATGGACATCACTAAATGACAAGCTCCTAAAACACTACTGCCATAATTAGGATGTCAAGCTATTCCCATCTATGAAATCACCTTCTTCATCTCATTTAAAAGCTAACTTTAAATTCTGATGCCTCCAAAATTTTGTTTAAAAAAACCATGAAGCTAACGTACATTTTTAAAGGTAAAATTATCCAGATTTTTAAAATACTTTTTGGTAAGTAAAATTTAACATTTTTTCCATTCCAAATCCTACATCAAACTAGCATTGAGGAAGTTTCACAAATGTTTTAATTCTTAGAAGGTTATCACTGGAAATGCACCGCACTCTGTAGTCAGTCAGAGATTCAACAGTCTGTCAAACCTTCATTACTTTTTAGGCCACCATATCTGCATTCTTCTTGAAGCCAGCAGTAGTTCTCCAATTCACATTAGTCTGTTGATAGTTGGTATATGACCATGTGGTCAAAACTTTCACTTTCAGTCACTTTATGCAGGAATACAGTTGACAGTCTTAAAATTTCCTCCAATAGGGAAAGTAACTAATATGCAGAAATGAACCAATAATAAAGCATGAATATTACCCTTTTTAACATTCTTCCATGGATTCCCAAATTCTTCAGGATGAAGTCCAGATGCCTTAAATGGATAATCACGGACCTTCAGAAGTTAAACCTCATATGTCTTTCTGTTATCATTTTTTTCAATCCTTCTCCCTTACTCTAGTGCAGACATGCTGAACTATTTTGAGTTCTCTGGGAAAATCAAGTTTTCTTCATATACAGTACTCTTGATATATGCCTGGCTAATTCCTGCTCATACCACAAAGGTCCATTTAGTTGCATGTTTCTATTAGGAGTATTATCATAAAGTAAGTAATGTCAACTACATCCTAAACGCAGGACTAGTTAAGCTACTTTCAGTGCTACATGTAGCACATCAGTATTTGCTTTTCATCACTAACCTCTTGGTAAATGTTTATATTCACAACTTTCACCTCTTTATCATCCAATTATTTCTTAATCTCTTGCAAATTTGCTTCAGCATTACTCAATTGAAAATGCTTTTTTTAAAGGCTGCTAATGTCCTTACAATCACTTAATTCCTTGGCAATAGTTTCTGTAAATACTAAGCCTCTTTAAGGTCTTTAAAGATGCCAAGACTGCTAATCACTGTTTCATCTTCCTTCTCTCCTTCTGTGCTATGTAATTTTCTTGAGTCTTCTACACAGAACTTTCTTGCACCAGTTCCTTTTTTTTCTCTTGTTTTTAATTCTTCTGGGTCTGTTCTCTGATTGTTCTTTCATTACTTCCACTGCCATTTATTGGTTCTTCATGTTTTTTAATTAAAGATTGTCCTCTGAGTTTATTCCATTCAAAACACTACCATTAGGAGGCATCCCACCGCCTCAGCTCAACAAAATCATTTGTATATCCAGTTGATTCTAGATTCAGTGAAAAAGAAAGTCCAGCAAAAAGGGTATTAGGATTCTTAGGTATGACTTAGGTTTGTATCTCAGTTCTGTCACCATTTTTGAGTAGTGTGACATGGAACATTTGGGCCTCAGTTTTTCACCTATAAGTTGGACAAAATAATGCTTTTTAGTATTTACATATATATTATATATATAAATACATATATGAATATGAATTATATGAATTACAGTACTCAAAGTGCATATTCCAAAGGTCGGTACATAGTGGGCACTCAAAAACGGTTATTACTGTTGTTTCCACACCCACTTCCCCCTTTTATAGTCCTGTCCCAATTCATTTCTTCCAATGCTTTATACACATCAAGAAAATGTAAATCTTCTAGAGTACAGATATAAACAGGTTTCTTTTCTGGAACAGTGGTTCCCAAGTACATACTAAAGCAAAGCCCGATTCTACTTGATTTAAAAATCTTTGGGTTCTACCTCCAACGTCCTTTGTTTGCATTTTCTATCAGTACAGTTCTAAATGAATACTGTTCTCTGAGTCAACTGGGCATAGTTTACACTTCTCACCTAACGTCCCACCTCAAATTCTATTTGCCTTCTTTAAGTAGTTTGTTAATTCTCCTCAGCTGAATATTCTGTCCTTGGAGTATTTTATTGGTACTTTGGATGGCATGCATATCCTGCCCGGTATTCAATTATTTGTGCATAATTGACTCTGCTTTTAGACTAACCCTTTTCAGGGAGAAACTAGGTTTCTATTTATGCTCCTACTACCACTTTGCTAAGTGATAAAGCATGTATGTTAAAAAGCAAACACAAAACTAGACATTAGCTCAAAGAATTATTTTCATTTCTTCAATATCTTATGAAGAAATAGGGTCGGGTTAGAGAGGGAAGGGTCTATACATATAGGGTTCTGATAGAGGAACTGCCAGCAGAATTTTCCACTTGAAATTCTCTTAGCAACAGGCCAGAAAAAAAACAAAAAAGGGCAAGGTTGAAAGAGCCATCATAGAAATTGACCAGGTAAAACTTTAAGATCTGTTAATCAATTGCAGTCAACCTCCTGGGAAATCCTTAACCAATTTGCTAAGCATGTCCATAGTTCTTTTCTTCCCTGAAGCTGTTCCCTAACTTCACAGTCTCCTCTAAATCAAGGAATAAACAAAGATTTTATTGAAAGCCCACTGTTGAACACACAGGAATGACTACACATGGATATATTTAATGTTGATTTACATATTAGTTCATCTTTGAGATTTTATTTCTTTCAAATTAAATTTCTTGCAACCAAAATCAAATACTGAAGTTTTAGTGATATTATCTTAAGGCAGCATGCTGTATAGTGCTTTTTATGTAGAACAAATGCACTGTGTATTGACTGAAGGAATTAATTTATAGCCCCAATTACAGAACTTGATGCTGATTAACTGCAGCAGAAAGTTTTAAAGACATAAAGTGAGCATGACACTTGCAGGCTTAGGCCTTCATTAAAACCAGCCAGGAAAATCTTTGTGCACCTAGTAGTACATAAGGATTTGAGAATCCTCAGCGAACTCTCATAAGAAGTAAAAAGCATCAACATGCTATATGCGTATGTATCCCACAGTGAATATCCCATAGTGAATATATTCATTATGTATCACAAACATAGGCTAAAAAAAAATCTCATTAAAATGATGTATCATTTTATTTTATATTAGTTGGTACTGCACCAAACCACAAAATACTCTCAAGTGCAAGGTAATTCAGAAATCAGCAATAACAAAAGCCCCACTAGTCAACAAATTAGGTTTTGATCATATTTGTAAAATTTTCAATCAATTCCTATGATCCTTGTGCTCTCTAGTAAACAAAGTATGCAACCATTAGTCTCAATGATGTTTAATGAGACCAAAAATAGAAGGATCTTAGAAATTATGCAGTCTGATTTTTTGTGTTTTTTTTGTTTTTGTTCTTTTTTGAGACAGGTTCTCGCTATGCAGTTCAGGTTAGCCTGGAGCTCACTTTGTAGCCCAGGCTGGTCTTGAACTTGCACCAATCCTCCTGCCTCAACCTTCCGAGTGCTGGGATTACAGGCGCGCGCCACCACACCAGACCTTGGCCTGATTTTTTTTAAGATGAAAAAAACAGGCCTAAAAAGAAGTCACATTAGAAGGCTCCTACTAAATGCCAAATTATTTGAGGAATCCATAGGTATCCCGGTAAATACCTGTATACACAGGCATTGCCCTTCTGGAAATTTGAGGTGTTTAGAAAGACTCCAAGTCTTCTCTCAAGTCAGAGGTACATGTTTATATGTAGTCAGAAGTTTTATTTCTCTCATGTTTTCTGGGGGAAAAAAGGAGAGAAGTGAAGGAGAGAGGGAGGAAGAGAGGGAGGAAGGGAGACAAAGAGCAGAGTGAAGTCTAGCTGAAAGGAAGGGCAATGGGCAGGTCCTCTTGCAGTTCTCCTCGTAACTTCTACAGCATAATAGGCTTTTCTTCCGTAATTCAACTACAGTACCTTAACAAAGATACCCTGACTTAGCAGATAGAGCCGGGTCTCCAGACACATCCATCAGAGTTCAAACTCTGACACTACGTTGCCTTGGCCAGGGCTCTTAAATTTCTTTAAACCTTAAGATTTCTTCAAGGTAAAACGGAACTAATTCAGGTTTGATACAAAGATCTGAGAGGAAAGCACGTTTGGGACACGGCCGAAGACTGATCATTTTGGGCTGAGAAGGCAGGGCAGGGCAGATGCTCAGTGAAAGACAGTCCGACATGACGGGTAGTCCTGACGCTCAAAGGCTCCGGAACTGAGGCTGTTAAGCCTCAAAAGATGACCCCAGCGCCGGAGTCCGGCCCGTGTGGGGCTCCCGTAGCCCACAGAGAGCTCTCTTGGCCCTGCTTTGTCGGCCACCAGAATACATTGCTTTTAGGACCTACTTTCACTACCTCGCTCTCTCTGCTCGCCCTCTCAGAACCAGAATCCTAGAAGACCCGACTGCTCTTCTCCATCACCGCGACAACCCCGCCGTTAGGTCCGGAGGAAATTCTGTAGTTCTCTTTTCTCATCTTTTATTTTCTGGGCTTCCTCATCCTGGCCCACGCTCGGCAGCCCCAGGCTAAGCACCACGGTGGGTTCGGCCACCCTTCTCCCTACTAACCGGGGTCCGTCCCAGGCTTTCTGGAAGACCGCGTTGCCTCGGAAACGGGGCGCGGTTTGCGAAAGGGCCGCCCCCGCGCGATGTTTGCGCAGGCGCCGGGGCCCGGCCTTAGACTATCGCGAGAATCGCTTCCCGGAAGTTCCACGTCGGTCAGTCTGCAGATCCGCGGTTCGGAGGTTTTCTTAGGGCCTACGTCCGCGGGAAGAAGTGAGAGTCTCCGGGCTTGGACCAACGGAGCCATGGTAGGTCCAGACCTCGCAGGACAGAGCCCTGTCGGCCGTGGCCTCTTCCTGGGGCTTCTGGATTGAGGGCCACGGTGGCAGCGGTCTGTGCCGCTGGGGCCGACGCCTTCGGCCCTGCCGAGCCAGGGTGCTGTTTGAGTCCTGGCAGGAGCGGGTGATGGAGACCCGCGGACTGGGCTGGTTTGCGAGGGAGGGGTCCCTGCCTCCGCTGCTTTTAGGGCGCTTGGCAGAGCAGCTGGTCTACCTGCGGGTCGGCGGTGTGGGGCAATGTAAGGGGCAGAAAACGTTGAACTCTGAACGCAGCTGTGCCAAAACTACTTCATTTATCCCTAAAACACTGACAGCTGATCTTGCACTCCTGTGGAACTCGTTTTTGGAGTGTGCTGGCAACAAACTACGAACTTAATAGAAGCCCCAAAAAGTAGAGTATGTGGAGTCAGAAGTGGAATTTGTAATACATTGGGAGCCCAGCTCCCGGGTTTTTATGGGAAAGAAAAAATTAAGTGTTTAAAAGGTAAAAATTAAGAGTGTTTAAAAACTGGCTGATGTGCTTTTCTCCATTGCAAATGTCATGGTTGGTAAGAATCCAGGCAGGACAGCAGTTTTCATTATCACTCTCAAACGTGCCATTCAAATACTTTTGAGCGTAAGTATTATAATAAGGAAAAATGCAACATTGTGCGAATGTTTTTTTTTCTGAAAATGTAAGAAAGTCAGTATTTTTATATTTAAACATTGTCTTGCCTTTGGAAAAACTTGTTCTGAAACATATATCCAAAGATTTTGGAGCTGGAAGAGTAGAGATTCATAATTCCAGCCTCTTATCTTGCATTTAAAAAAATTAAGCCTGCCCAAGGTTGATTACAGTAGAGCTGGAACAGTGACAGAGGTTGATCTCTTGGATAACCTGGTGAAAGTTGTGGATACTTCAGAAAAATGCTTAGAGAAACAAACATTTGCCTAATATTGTGTTCCTTCATAGATACCTCTGTCCACACTATTCTCATCTGTGGACTTTCATGAGTCCCCGGAATTAAGAGCCCCTGAACAAGATATGCAAACCGTCATTGCTGATTAGAGCCTGCTGTTTCCTATAATGAAAAAATTTGAAAAAGGCCCTTGCAGCCGACTAATTTCAAGAATCAAGTATTTTTATAATGAAATACTGCCTTCATTTTTTAATACACAGTCTGCACTCTATATCCATCGGTTTCACATCAACAGATTCAGCCAGCTGCAGGTTGAAAATATTTGAGGGAAAAATTGAATATAGTCAAAGCTTTTTTTCTTTTCACTGTTTCCTAAACAGTACAATATAATAACTATTTACATAATAGAAATGTGTAGGAGATTATGTGTAGGTGATATGTAAACTGTAATTTGATTTGAGCATCTGTAGATTTTCTTATCCATAAAGTGTGGGCTGAGTTGCTAGAACAGTTCTTCTACAGAAGTGTAGAAGATACCAAGGGATCCTCTATTTTAAATCTTCTGTAGAAAGTACAAAACATAAATTAGTTTGTTTATTGTAAGAGTTTTTATTCTGTGCTGTGCACTTTGCTAAACGTTTGCCACCTCATGCTCCTAGTAGCTGGTAGATAAGAATTATAATAATTTTGGAGCGATTACCATGGGCCAAGCGCTGCTCTAACTGATCTCTGAATTTAACTCTCCTAACAACAAGAGACAGACATAAGTATCATTTCTGGTTTAAAGTCAAACCAGAGAAAGAGGCTTACGTAAACTTACCCCATATTACATATCTAAAATTCGTGGTAGAACTGAAGTTTAAATCCAGCATGACTCTATAGACCTGGGTGGTATTGTCTGTTCTGAACTCCTAAGCTTACCATTCACAAATATATAAGGAATTAGGGAAATAAAGGCATGTGTAAATGAACAATCCTACCCTGAAGGACTTTCACTCTAGAAATCAAAGACAGATATGTACATAAATGTGCCATGAATGATTGAAATGAAATGTAAAGGATCCCCTAGGAAAGACTATTACATACTAGGATGATCAAAATGGTCTTATTGGTGGAAGTGACATTTAAGCTACCTAAGTCAGCTTGTGGAAGATGGAGGGTGACATTTGTAATTGAGGATAAGCAGCTTAATCATCTTTGTCCCAGAGTACCTAGTACAGTGTCTTCTTATTTAAAATTGTCACTGAAATGTCGAAGGAACCGTCAGAGCAGGAGTTCTTGCTTGTGCTTCTTCAACTGGGATTCGTGCTTTGGGAATATGTGGAGGTATATTAGGGTTGTTTAGAGTTCCTTAGCTTACTTTCTGAATATCAGTTTTTCTCAATTATCAATTATAACATTGTTATGATAAAACACATGAGTCCAATTTCCTAGTTACTAAAGGAAAAATGTTAAATGCTTTTTTGTGAAAAACTTTTTATGTGAAAGTCCCCACCATAGTTCCTGGCACAGGCACACTTCATGTTTGTTGACTTCGAGGAGACAAGAAAAAGAAGTTGAAATTGGTGGTACTAATTAGTGGGGCAAAGTCCAGTAATGGTTGAAATAAAAGGTTCTGCTTTCCTAAACCTAGAAAGAAATTCAAAGCTGATTATTTGAAAGTAGAAAGTTTGAGAAAGAGAGGAGGATACCACAAAAAACATTTTCAAGGCAATTGAAGAGCCAGAGGGGGGCTGGGGATTTAGCTCAGCCGCAAAAGTGCCTGCCTGGCAAGCACAAGGTCGTGAGTAAACAAAAAAAAAAAAAAAAAAAAAAGAAGAGCCAGGGAACGCAGATCCGGTAAAGTGAGAGAGAGAGTTGTCGCTGAGCTGAGGAATATTTGTATAGAAGTAAGAAGAGTTGGAGGTCGTCATTGATCTAATTTTGATCCAAAGAGGTGAAGTATTTACTTTGTTTCAGGAAATTATCTCTGCTAGATCTCCATTTTATATTGAAAAGTAAATTTCTGTCCCACTCATGATAATTGTGGAAGATGGCAACAACAAAAATGTGATGGTACCTCAACCTGCCAAGAACTTTGAGATTGTCTGTAAGACCTATTGAAAGGGAAATATATTTTAAATCAGCCTTTCTCAATCTGCCTACAAGGAGACTTAAACCTGCTGCCCTAGGGCATCATTATGAATAATAAAGTAACTTTTCTTCTAGAGTGACATCCTTGGGATAACTGAGAAAATAATTATTATCATTTTCTTTTCATAGTTCACTATTTCAAACTGTTAGTATTTTTTGACTCAAAAGAATATTTTTATTTTTGTTTAAAGTTGCTCTAATTTTTCAGTAAGTTCAGGTAACTTAAGTTCAGGACAATACTGTGGATATTCCCATCTGACTCCAAAGGTCTTCATGGATGTGGATATAACTTTTACTGATCACACCTTACTTGCATTTACTAATCTTTTAGTTAAAATAAAACCTGCTTTTCTCTGAAGAATTCATTTAATACTATAGCTTAGAGTTATTAGAATTGCATGAATAACACTTCTTCAGAATATCTTCTAATATGATGCTAATGACATGGGCACAATATTGTGATATAATAGATATTATACATTTATTAACTAGACAGTCTATAAACCAGCGGTTCTCACAGTGTGGTCTGTACTCCCTTAGATGTCTCCATTATTCTTCTAGGAGGTACACAGATTAAAATGGTTTTCTTCATAGTAAAAACTGATTGGCCCTTTTCACTGTGTTAATATGTGTACTAATGGTATAACATACACTTGCTGGCACAGTGGCTAACAGTGTTTATCTTTGCTGCCACACAGTTTTGTTTTAAAAGCCAGTTTCATTAAGAATGTCATGAGTGAGACAGTAAACTGTTGTTATTACATCTTAACACTTGAGTACACGTTTCTTAAATATTCTGTATGATGAAATGGGGAGAATATGTAAAACACTTGTGTTGCATACTGAAGTATGGTGGTTGTGTCATGAAAAACACTTGTGCCATTTACATGTTTAAGTTGCAAGTTTTACTTGAAACAGTGACTGAGAACCTATAGTTATTCAAAGTTATCTAGTAGGCATATTCTGAACACTAGAAGTTAGCTGGTCCCTCAGGTATTTGTTGCTAATGATATCATTGGAGCTTTCATATAAAAATTAAAATTTTAGAGAACATTTATCATGAACTAGAGGGATTTCTAATACTTAAAGATTTATCAGTTGAGGTAGTAGATAGTGGTGTTAATAAATGTGATCCTTTGATAGAGTATAATGAAATGTCCCAACATTTGGAAGACTTTCATTACTCAATAAGCCAATACCATCAAATGACCAAAGTGTGATGTTCTAAAATGTTATAAAATGATTGAGAGATCCAAAGGATAGGCCAGTAGGTCATTGATATGGTTTCCGATTCCACATTACAAATGTCTTTTAAGAAACTGTCACATCTTGAGGTTTAATGGGGTGTCAAAAAAGAATATCCTGTTATTTCAATGATTATTAAAATATTTCAGCTACTTACTGTGAGTTATCGTTTTTTGTATACACCACTTAAAACAATATCACAATATATTGAAAATATAAACATGAGAAACCAACTGTCTTCTGTTAAGTCAGAATTCAGAGCTTTTTCAAAAGTATGCAACATTGCCACTCTCTTTTCATTAAATTTTTTTTGTGAATAGAACTTTCTTTTTTTTTTTTTTTTTTTGGTTTTTCTCCGGTACCGGGAACTGAACTCACGACCTTGCGCTTGCCAGGCAGGCGCTTTTGCTGCTGAGCTAAATCCCCAGGCCCTGTGAATAGAACTTTCTATCACTTCTCAGCCTTTTGGCTAAGTATAGACAACACAACTTTCTAAGTATGTAAAAGGGTTCTGAGAACTAAAAAAACTACTACTATGAATCAAATTTTAAAAATTCTCATTTTTTTTCTATGTACAGTTGAAGAAGTATTTTAGACTGAAAAATGTGTCCACAGTTTTGCAAAGTAAAAAACAATTACTTTTTTAGACTTGTTAATAAACTGTTTGTAATTGAGATCTCAGATATGTTTTATTTGGCTTAGAAATTTAACTGTTTTAAATATTTTTTCTCCTTAGCCTCTTCGACTTGATATCAAGAGAAAGCTAACGGCTAGATCTGATCGAGTTAAGAGTGTGGATTTACATCCTACAGAACCATGGATGTTAGCGAGTCTTTACAATGGCAGTGTATGCGTTTGGAATCATGAAACACAGGTAGGATTTTTAAAAAGACTTTATTAAAAATAAAATACTATATCAGACAATTTTTATAATGAATGAGAAAAACTGTTATAAATAAGAGTCCAGTAGCTATATGCACACTGCTTTCTGAAATGAATTGGTACAAATTATTTTGAATAGAGACAAACTACATTTATGAGGGTATAGCTCGCAGACATATATGATATTTAAATGTAGTGACTCTGATGTAGTAGTCTTAGTTTTTCTTTGAAATTGGGGAAACTGATGCTAAAATGTAGGGTTTTTTCTTTGAAATTGGGGAAACTGATACTAAAAAGTAGGGTGACTTGCTATCGATAAAACATTTCATCGTTAATACTTAATTTCCCATTCTGTCTTAAGAGTTAAATTTTAAATTTTTATGTTTTCCCCAAATGTTCAATGTAATGATATACAGGTAGCTTTCAAGAAGCCATATAGAAATAATTGTCAACTTTTGTATACGTATGATTATGCCTGTTATAAATTGTCTACCTTAATGTTTATCATTCTCTTCATACCCCCATCTTTTTAGACTATCTTTAATGTTTTCCTAAGTACGAAAATATTATTAGCACTCTGTCATGCAGCTACTTATATGGTATTTATCCTCAATGTTAAGTTCTTGAAATACATACGAAATTCACTTATGAAATTCGCTCTTTTACTGAGGAATTTCAAATGGCAAAAATAGAATTACAGAGTCAAGGTTGTGAGTAAACCTAAAAATCCTCTCACACTGTTACACTCACTGTAATGCACACTAAACCAAGACTTTCATTCTTGGCATTTTATGCATATTAACACTTTGTTCTGTACTGTATCTCAGTCCCTGTGTCATTATCTCCTACGTAGTTAAGTGCTTAATAATTACTTGCTAAACTAAAGAAGAAAAAGCATTCATTCATCACTAGTTCAGAATGTCTGTTCTCTGCAGTTTCAGATCTTTATTGGTCTTCTTCCTCCTCTTCCTCTGCCTCACCTGCTTCCTCTCTTCCTGTCTTCCTCCTCCACCTTCTCTCTGTCTGTATGTCTATCTGTCTGTCTCTATCCTCCAACTATTTCAAGTGTATCTGTTTTATGCCCAATGGGTTGGAGTCCCACTACCCTAATTCTTCAAGGAGAGTCCCTTTGTTGGCTCATTTTACCTGTCAGCATTGTCATATCACTATCAAATGTTCTTAAGCCAAGGTGTACTTCCCTTAGTCTTCTCTAGGCTTTCCTAGATCTCTGTTTTATCTGGGTGTCTACTTTGCCTCTTTTCTCTCTTTTGCTCCCTTCTCTGCCTTCCTACAGGATGTCTTCTCCTTTCGTCGTTAATCTCATTGTTAATTTTATGTTTAATGTTTTTTTTTTGCCTCTAAGAATGGGAGTTCTGTGAGGACAGGGATCCCCTAATCTTATTTGCCACTGTTCCTCCAGTGAATAGGGCACTGCCTGGCATAGTGTGAGGCTCAGGGTAGATACCTAGAAAGTCCTTGTTAAATAATTGATCGTTGGTTCTGCCTACATTTTCCTCTGTTATCACCAACAAGAATTATTTGCCATTCATGTATATCAAGAGTGACATTTCTGAGAGAACCAAAACGCTTTTGGAAGTAAATTCAAATGTACCTCAATTTAAAGAAAGATAATAATTCACAGTACTTGATGATTTGGAGGCTTTTAACTATGTTAATCCTTAGTGTATTTTACATAAATTGAAGATGATATTATTACAGTCTTTATATCACAAGGTTGTTAAAACATCAAATATTAAATAATATTATGTATGAGACTTATGAAGGACTATATAAGTATTCCTCATGACTTTCCTAATTCACATTGGACATATGTATATTTGAGGGTATTGCTTTTTTTCTTCCTTAGATTGTTTAGCTCCAGAATATGTAGACCATTTCTCGTGTCATTTGTGCAAACCACACAGCACCCAACATGGTGTGGAACCATGATTGTTCTGCTGCTGATTTATTTTTACTGCTCTGCATATCCTGGGATTGATTAGCCCCTCCTCAATTTTGCTATATTTTTCTGCCGTCTTATAGATACATTTTCTGTCTGTTCTCTGTGGTAGTATCATAGTCAACTGGTAGCATTTGTGTAGGTGTGCACTGACGTCCTCAGTTGTTGAAGCATTGCCTAGAGAATCTCTGACATCAGGCCTAGAAAGCCAGGGTGGGCTCAACAGTGCTTGTGAACCAGTTCCTGTTTCTTTCAGTGCACATGGTTACTGAGCCAATAAGATTATATTATATTTTTTAAATACTTCATTATTGTTTTCTAGTACAAACAGAGAGATTGAAAACTAGTTTGATTTCCAGAAGTTTAAAAAAGAGGCATCAAAGTGGGAACAAAGGAAGTACATTCATTTCTGCTCTTTCTAGGGCTTCTCCTGTTTTTCTACTTTATCCTCTGTATCTACTACACTTTGAGCAGCTCAAAAACACATCTAAATCACTTAAGTTTTCATACTTACTGAGGAAGAAAAAGCATTTTATGGTAGTATATTGCTAAAGCATACAAAAGAATTATGTCTTGTTTTTGAGTCACAGCTGTGAGTTCAGTTTTAAAAGAAGAAACCGATAACTAAGCACGAATTCATTCAGTAAGTGCCAGCCACCATTGTAGGATCAGGGCATACAGTGGAGATGATGCCTCCCACCCATAGGACATAACATAGCAGGGAATATTGAAATTAAACGTGTAATTATGAAGTGCTATTATAAAAGGAAAGTACAGATTTCCATGGCAGGGTGTGCAATCAGAGTGAGTGGGAGTAGCAGGGTAAGGCTAGATTGGAAGAAAAGGGCCAGAGCACAGAGAATCTGCAGTACCATCTTGTGGACATTTGCTTTCTCTTCTAAAGACATTTTAATTACATATCTATTAAGCAAAAGGTGATCAGGCCATTTTTTCATTTTAATATTGAGCTTTCATATTTTAGTCTGACAATATTTTTAAATTAGAAGTGATCTAAGTGATCGGCTGTTTTAAAAATAGCAGAATAGAATTTTCAGTTATTTTTTCATAGCTCAATGTGTATATTGTTAAATTTTAAAGACACTGGTGAAGACATTTGAAGTATGCGATCTTCCTGTTCGAGCTGCAAAGTTTGTTGCGAGGAAGAACTGGGTTGTGACGGGAGCGGTAAGTTGTTCTGAGTCTCGGGTGCTGTTTTCTTATTTGGTTGATATTACGTGAACTAGTTGGAGAGTTTTGATTCCTGATTTGTTAATGCAGTGTGTTTTGTTGTCTTTTTTTTTTTTTTTTTCTTGCAACGGAATCCTGGTATGTAGTTCAGGGTGCCCTTGACTCAGTGTGTAGTCCAGGCTGGTCTCAGACTCGTGGAGATCCTCTTGCCTTAACCTCCCAAATGCTGGGATTGCAAGGGTGTGCCACCATGCCAGCTTAGTTAATGCAGTGTGTTGAAGCATGGATGTTGTGCCTTGAGTCTGTAATAGAGTGTTCTGTAAAATTTACTTCATAAAAATGATGATGATTTTTACATTTTCATTGCTAGGATGACATGCAGATCAGAGTGTTCAATTACAATACCCTGGAAAGAGTTCATATGTTTGAAGCACACTCCGACTACATTCGCTGTATAGCTGTTCATCCAACCCAGCCTTTCATTCTAACTAGCAGTGGTAAGAGATGACCTCTTTTGGTCATGTGCGTCTCTTTGGGTAATTAATTTTCATTCAGTGAGATATGCTTTTCTTTACCTGCGGTTAGCGGTAGAGTTTGAATTCCAAGCGGCTCTTAAGCCATTTAAATCCATTATTGTGCTATGGATGCTGCTTACTTTTACATTTCAATGAAATATCAACTGTACTTAGGAATGTCTAACGACTGCTCTGATTCCTGTCAAGGAAGACCTACAGGTCTAGCTGTTTAAACATCTGCTGAGCAAAAAGCTCATTTACATGCTGATGAGTGAGTTGTTGGCAGGTTGCCATAGACCCTCCTCAGTTTTATCTTTGTATTCAGACTAGTTTCTTCCTTGGGATTTTGTATAAAACAGAGAAACTTTGGGAAGGCAATTAAAATGAATAGCACTGAATTGGCAGTACCTCTGAGTACTTTTAGTTTCTAAATTAAATATTGAAAACTTCTTAAAAACCAATCTGACAAGAGCAAATGCCTATTCTCTCAATTACCATTACTATCATTATTTCTAATCAAACTTATATTACTCATTTCATGCTTGAAAGTCCAGTGGGTTCTTCATAAATTTTTTCACAGCTTTTTATATTTGCTGTTAGTGGTCTTATTTTATTTATTTTATTTCCACTCTGCTGTAGATGTTTATTCTTAAGGATTTTAGAAAATCTTTTTCAGTATAATTCTATTTCATTAAATCATGGAATGTGTGGTTTGTGTTAAGTTTGCTGTTTTAAAGGTACAAAGATTCTGTGTCTTATTTCTGAATGAGAAAAAAATAGAAAGTGCAGCTAATGTGGGGCTTTTCTTTTGGCCTAGATGACATGCTTATTAAGCTCTGGGACTGGGACAAAAAATGGTCTTGCTCACAAGTATTTGAAGGACATACCCATTATGTTATGCAGATTGTGATCAACCCCAAAGATAACAATCAGTTTGCCAGTGCATCTTTGGACAGGACCATCAAGGTAGGGGCCGCTCAGTGTGTAAGTTACTATTGCCAGTGGAATACAGTTACCTAGATGCTCCACTATTCACAATCCGGAAAGCTACTTTTGCCTTAGAAGTTTCTTTCACAAGTTCATTTTGCAGTCAAAATACTCTCATTTTGATCCAGAAGGACATGTACTATTTAGAATATCATAGCAATCCTCTTAAAGAAGGAGCATTTTGCCATGTGAAAACAACACAATTTTTTAGCCTTCAGGAACCTAGAGTAAGAAAAATGCTGTGATCTTCCAGCCGGGTGTGGTGGCACATGCCTGTAATCCTAGCACCTGGGAGGCTGAGGCAGGAGGATTGTTGCAAGTTCAAGGCCAGCCTGGGCTACAAACTGAGCTCAAGGCCAGCCTGAACTGAATAGTGAGACCCTGTCTCAAAAAGACCAAAAAAAAGAAAAGAAAAACTGTGATCTTCTCTAGTTTACTACTTTCCGTTCCTTAGTATACTCATTGTTGACCTCACGTCATTATTAATCTATTTTACATTTGAATTCTCTGCTTCCCTTCTCCTTTTCTTACTATTACCCTATACTGAGCCCGTACTTTTCCTAGTCATAGATTCCATCTTGTCAGTTCTCAATGTAAGTGTAAAGTGCAGGTGCCTTAGGATTGCCAAGGCTAACCTGTACCAAGGTTGTGAGACATCTGTAACCCTTGTCTCCTCACCTTTCAGGAAATGAACCTTCCCTTAACCAACTCTTCCCTCTGCCTTCAAGTTTCTTTGTTTTCCCTTTTTGGTTTATTTTCCTCTGGAGAAGTACACAGATTTCAAGGCTTATTAGCACAAATACATAACTCAGAAGCTCTTGTGAGAGGTCCACTTCAGTTATAGACAGATCGAATTAATGCTCATCCCATTCTCACACAAAGTCATAATTAATGTTTTTGCAAATCTTTACCCTGTGAAGTATTAGAAGTTTGGGCCAGGAACTGGGTGTTTTCCCCTTCTCCCAAACAGGCATTCAGCAGCAAACAGCACAGTGCTTTGCCTGCACTAGATGCTTACTACATGCTGCAGTGAGTACAGTCATATTTCTTTTGCGATTATAATATTTAAAATGTATATTTATGCGTAGATATTAAATCACAGTAACGTTTGCTTACACATTTAATTTCATAGAACATTTAATTGGTTTTCCTTTAATTTATATAAACTGTTACATTTCTGAATAACTTAGAGTTTGACCTTACTTATTTTTCCCCTTTTTGGATTGTGCTTGCTTTTGACAAAGGTTAGAAACTTTGTAATTAGCCTAAAACTTCACTAAATTAGGTTTATCTTTGGAACAAAAATGATCTCTCGCTTAAGTTAACTTTGTCACTCAACACACATGCAAATAAGTGGTAATTCTTTGTTTGCATAGCTCTATACTCTCCAAAGGGACTTCCACATAGTAGACAGTCAGTAAATATTTATAAAGATAAAGCTCAGTCCTGGAAGCTTTGACTGATTTTCTATACTATAAATTTTTTAATCAAATTGTTTTTTTCCTTTCAGTACATCTTACTGTATTAAATCTCCCATCAAATTATTACCTTCCCTTAAAGTAATGTTTCTCACTGTTAAACGTCTAGATCCTTGGGCTTTATTGTAGGTCAGCGATATGTATTCATAATCTGTAGGGATAAAGCCTGGAGATTGGCATTTCCAGAGAACTTGACAATGATTCTGCCTCCTGGAAATTCAAGTAAAATGAGAAAGAACTAAAACATGAGTTGTAGCGGGGTTGAAGGCTTCTTAGCTTTTCTCTCCTGGGCTTTGGTGTTGTATGTTGCGTGTCAGAGTGTGGTGGATCAGCCCTGTGAAATCGAAGGCCTGTACTGACTGGCAGATGCTGTTGCTCTGAAGGTGTGGCAGCTGGGCTCTTCTTCACCAAACTTCACTCTGGAGGGACACGAGAAAGGTGTGAATTGCATTGATTACTACAGTGGTGGCGACAAACCGTACCTCATTTCAGGTGCAGATGACCGACTTGTTAAAATATGGGATTATCAGGTACAATTTTTCATTACCTTACTCACCATATTTCAGATACATTTTTTACTGTTTCTTCCAGGGCAGTTAAAATTTGGTTGCTAAGCTCTGTTCATAGCGTAATAACTTAAGGCCTCAGTACTTGCACTTAAGTTGTAGTCTCAGATTTCTGTAAAAATGAACACAGGGCTGGGGATGTAGCCCAGCAGTGGAGTACTCGCCTAGCATGTGCACAGCCCTGGGTTCAATCCTTAGTAATATTTTTAGAAATCCACAAACGCATGTCAAGATTTTAAAAATAGGGGCTGGGGATTTAGCTCAGCGGCAAAGCACTTGCCTGGCAAGTGCAAGGTCGTGAGTTCGGTTCCCAGTACCGGAGAAAAACAAAAACAAAAAAAAAAGATTTTAAAAATAAAATGCTAGCAGGTTTGTTTTTCATTTAGTGATTGAATTTATAAATTTTAAGTTTAATGTTATTCATCCTGTATGTCCTTATTGGAAGACTTCTATTTATATTTGAAAATAAGTTGATCAGTGGCTAAAGACATAGCTATGGTACAAGCATTTTTCCACATAGAACTCTTGTAAACATAGTTATAAACTGTTACTATACTTTGTCTTAAATTTATTTTTTGTCTCCCACACCAAAAGTTTGTATGAGCAGTGAAACCTAGAAAACCAAGTTTACTTTGAAACTTTAAAATGTGTATTGGAATAGAAAAGAAACTCATTATGCTAAGAATTTGAAGAAATAATATTCATATGAAAACTTAGATGTTTTAGTGGTTTTTTTAAATACAAGAACTACATTTATATGTTCTATGTAACAAGTGAGAAAACATTCATGGATACAAGGTAATTACTTTAAAATTTTCTATATTGTATCTAGATTGTTATAACCACTATCATTGATAATGTAGCTGTGCATTGGGAAAATTAAGGATGTTACTTATTTTTCACTGATAAAAATGTTTTCTGTGTCTTAATTCAGAATAAAACATGTGTACAAACACTGGAAGGACATGCCCAGAATGTGTCCTGTGCTAGTTTTCATCCTGAATTGCCAATCATCATCACAGGTTCAGAAGATGGTAAGTTAGAGTATGTATTTACTCCTGTGCTTGTAATTATTGAATGAATATTTAAACCATGTAATACTTCTACATTGTAGTGGGAAGTTTCTGGTTAATTGATATTGTTAGTAGAATACTAGTCTTAAGCTATCAAAATACCAAAATAAAGAGGCTTTATTATCACTATCATTCTAATGTAATATTTTGATTCTGTGACTTAAATAAGAGGACAGCTGGGTATTCTAGAGAAAAAATGTGCTTCAGAGTTAAACAAATACACGTTCAAGTTCAGGCACTGCAACTTCACAAATGTGTGGTGTAGACAAATTATGAAACTGGAAAATAATGTCTACTTCCTGAGGTTATAGTGTGAGGGGAGCAGGAGAAGAATCACATGCAGAAAGCATCTGGCATATTGCAAGCACTCTGCCCAGGAAATGTGTTACTATCTCACATTTCAAATCATTTCCTAGTTTCTTTTATAAGTTTCTATGATTATGTATATGTTACTTTATAAAAATCAGTTGTCGATCCAAAAAACCAATCATTAAAGTTGGCCATAAAATTAGTCACAAGTGTTTCTGTTGGAATAGAAAGACTTGATGTGGTTTATCCACTTCACTTAGTTTTTTTTTTTTTTTAATGTCATATCAAAAGGGAATATCCACAATTTTCTTTTTAGGAACAGTGCGCATTTGGCATTCAAGCACCTACCGGCTTGAAAGCACATTGAATTACGGAATGGAGAGGGTGTGGTGCGTGGCTAGTCTGCGGGGGTCCAATAACGTCGCTCTGGGCTATGATGAAGGGAGCATCATTGTGAAGGTAATTGTACTCTCTCCCTAAGCAAACGGATACGGGCACAGCCACTGTACTTATATTTCAGTACTGTTATCTTCCAAAGTGGCGGTTAGCTGGCACTTCTTTTATTAAGCACTAAAATTAAGCTGTGATAATTTAAAAGTGGAAGAAAGAAAACAGATATCTCCATTAAAAGAAAAAAAAGAATATGCCTTTTGTTGTGGCTTTGTTTACCTTTTCATTTTATTTGTCCTTTCCAGCTTGGGCGGGAGGAACCTGCCATGTCCATGGATGCCAATGGAAAGATAATTTGGGCCAAGCACTCAGAAGTCCAGCAGGCCAACCTAAAAGCAATGGGAGATGCCGAAATTAAAGATGGAGAAAGATTGCCACTGGCAGTAAAGGATATGGGCAGTTGTGAAATATACCCTCAGACAATTCAGCACAATCCTAATGGGCGGTAAGCTATCACCACAATCGCTGAGCTCCTGTGTATGTTAGAGCAGGCCTGGCCTAACGACAGCATGTTCCTGTGGTAGGCATCCCCAGTCACTCTTCATTGAGCTGTTGCCCTCCCTCAGAATCCCCAACACTGCTGCACACTGCCATGCCAGTTTGTCAGTCATGCAAGGTGCAGGAACTGAATAATATTTGCTCACTCCTACTTCACATGTTGCATTTGTGCTCCTGTCTGCCCCTCTGGGGGCAAGAATCATATCTTACCCTGAGACTTAGTAGATGCTAAGTACCCTCTGACTCATTGCTCTTCAGAAAGAAAACTGAGCTATGTGTCCTTTGAGAACATTTTGGGATTGGTAATAATTCTTCCTATTCATAATGTGGTCAGTTGTTTCTCCTTTAACATTTATAATGCAGTAAACATTTTTGAGAGAGGAGTTCCTAAAACAATGCATTTAAACCTATAGAGCTTTAAAAATAACTTTGTAATAGGTTTTGGCATCTTATAATGCTGTCTTGAATATTAATAAAGACAAAATATGATTCAAGAGTGCAATAAAGGATGTCCATTAACATTTGTAATATAATTATCTCAAAGTTAGAATGCATTATATATACTTCTCTTACTATCGCAAAAATCCTTTGTTTTTAGGTTTCATTTTACCTTTGGCAGTGCTTAGATAGCAGGCATTACAATGTTCTAATTATTAACTTTGGAGAGAATTGTTTTGTGGCAATTGGGCAATTTTCATTGATTATTCAGCATTATATTTTTGTTGTTTAAGTCCTTTCTATAAATTTAAATCACTAAAAACTAGAATAATATATTTTTCATCATTTGAATGATGAGCTTCAATGAAGATAATCCTCCATTAATGAGAAAGTGCTTTCCTATGGTGTAAATGTCTTGAGCAAAGTGCTAATAACAGGCACTCAGCAGATACGAATAATTGGAATCCTCCTGTACATTTCCAGCCATGCTCACCTTCCTGTGCCACCTCCTTAGATTATAAGGCCTTGTGATAACATTTTCAGCAGTAACCCTGTATTCGTAATTTGATCTTGGATTTGTTGCCTTTAGCCATGTATTTAAAGAACTATATAACTTCAGAAGATTTTTAAGTTATATTAAGTGACTGAAATAACATTTGTTACTAGAATTACTTTTCCAAAAGAACGTGTTGTTCTGTAACATCTGTATGTTGCTGGCCCTCTGAGCTTGTCTCCTGACTTCCGTAACTCCCAGGTTCGTTGTGGTGTGTGGAGACGGGGAGTATATCATCTATACAGCGATGGCCCTGAGAAACAAGAGCTTTGGGTCTGCCCAGGAGTTTGCATGGGCCCACGACTCCTCAGAGTAAGTTGGTTGTGTGATACCTAGATTGCCCTGACTGTACACAGGTGTCATGTGCTACCTTCTCGAGGCTCAGTGTGGACTGTCCTTCTCTGTGTAGTTAGTGTCAGGCTGGCTCGGTGTTATGGTTTATGTCTGTGTGTCCCCCCAAAGCCTCATGCGGCCATGGGGCAGGCGATTAGAGTTTGAATATGGGTGTGAGAGCTGCACCTGCTGGGGAGTGGATAGTTTGCATATGTAAGGGAGAGGAAAAGGGTGCTTGAGGCAATTCCTCCCCAATTCCTTGCTGGTGTGTGCTTGTTGCTTGGCGGTTGTCTGCCGCCATGAGCCGTAGCTCTGCCATGTGCCACTCTGCCTTTTAATCTGCCAAGTAGGGACTGAAACCTCCATAAACTGTAAGCTAAATAAACCTTTCCTTCCTCAATTTTGGGCATCAGGTATTTTGTCCCAGCAGCGATAAAAAAGTAACCAAGACAAAAAAGTAACCAAGACACTCGGTCAGGCTGATCTGTTCCAGTTAGGACACAGTAGCTGTCTTGGTTACTTTTTTCTCGTTGCTGAGACAAAATACCCAACACCCAAAATGAGGGAAGGAAAGGTTTATTTCGCTTACAGTTTGTGGAGGTTTCAGTCCATACTTGGCTGGCTCCGAGGCAGAAGATAGCAAAGCAACAAGAGCAAAGGGGGGAATGGCAGCCAAACAGCAAACAGCCAGAGCAAATGGGAGGAATGGCAGCAAGCAGCTTCTTTCCCTGTCTTACTTTGTAAACAGGCTACCCCCACCTAAGGGGCGTGTAGC
>NW_004955508.1:6220487-6419231 GCF_000276665.1 Chinchilla lanigera
ATGTATACAAAGTAAGCACCCTGGCTTCCTGCTGAGTCACTTAGCCAAACCTCTAGACTCCCCAAGTTGACACAATGTATCAACCATAACAGTAGCCATTTCCTGGTGCTTATGAGCTTAGGGCAAAGTGGGCGCTCACATCAAGTCCTTTGTAGGTCCTTCGTAAGACCTGGTCTTCGAAGGTGCTGCTGCTCTTTCATGGGCTAGTTGGGAGAGATGCTGTGCTGTGCTGTCCTGTCCTCTTAATGAGAATTTTATTGTATCTTTTTAAAAACTCATTTTCTGTGATGTTTGCTGCCTCCATTTTTAACAAATTTTTGTCTGAATTCAGAATATTCATAAAATATTCTCATTAAAAAGAGATAGCATGTAACTTACTCTGTGGTCACTGGTTCAGTTTTATTTTTTGGTGCATATAACATTAAGACTTTTGTGTTTTCAGACCACATTTGAATTACTTCTTCACTGTTTTGCTTTCCCAAATTTCTCAAGTGTACATACACAGTTCTTAGAAGTAGTTTGTTATTACATCTCCGCATATTTCTTCCTTTATTTTGACAGTTCCCTCTTTTGAGCTGTATCCAGTCTCCTATATCCAGGAGCTGCTCAGCATCTTTCTTTTCCTAAGCAAAGCACTCAGTAGGTCATTTCTCATACAACTTTAATACCCAGTGATAGCTCTGGCTCCTGTTTATAAGAAAGAAGCCTGGATTAATTTCCTGTTGATGAAAAAACACAGCTAATGATCTGCTTGCTACAGATTAATTTCTTTAAATCACCTTCATTAAAAGAGTTATAATTGACATAAAACAAAACATACCGTTCTAACCATGCATTTAGTGATTTGGACAAATATGTATAATCTAATCACCAACATAATCAAATTACAGAACATCTCTACCTCCCACACCTTTTATTTCTCTTAATCATTGGACCACTCCCAACCCACCCAGGCAAACACAGATCTGTTTTTTGTTAACATATAGATTTGTATTTTTTGGAATTTCATAGAAGTGGAATCATACAGTATGCACTCTTGTGTCTGGTTTATTTTTCTCAGTATATTATTGAGATTCATTCATGTTGCTTTTATCAGTAATTGTTTCCATTATTTGTAAAGTAGTTTTCCCTTGCATGAATAGACTACAACTTGTTTCATCATTTACCTACTAAGGGATATCTGGGCCATTTCCAGTTTCTAAAGTAGTTTGTAAGCCCTAATTGTGTAATACATAGTATAACCATTCTTTATACTTTTCCAACTGCGAAGAGTTCTCTCTACATTTCTCTAATGTCTTAGGAAAAAATATATCTGTGAATCTTCAGTTATTCCTTTAATATTTTTATATGATTACTCAATATCTGAAGATATTTCTAATATTTGTGGCATTATGGTTTAGTGTATCATATGCTGTGTTTACCTTCTCTTTTTTTCCCCTCAGATATGCCATAAGAGAGAGCAACAGTGTTGTAAAGATATTTAAGAACTTTAAGGAAAAAAAGTCATTTAAACCAGACTTTGGAGCAGAAAGTGAGTGCTGTTTACTTACATTGATAGAACCTTTGTAATGGCTCAAAAATATCTAAACAGAATCTTCTTACATTCTTTTAAGGTATCTATGGAGGCTTCCTGTTGGGTGTCAGATCTGTGAATGGCTTAGCCTTCTATGACTGGGACAACACAGAACTCATTCGCAGAATTGAAATTCAGCCCAAACATGTGAGTTTGCTCTCCACTGTTTTTGAAATGAATGACGAGTTCTGGGCCCCTGAAGCCAAGTTGTATCCTCAGACCCTGTGGTCCATTTCAGTGTGTTGGACAGAGTGCCGTTTACCATAACATTGCTCAGTAAATCAGGATTGTGGTAGTTGAACGAAGCAGTAAACATCAGATATTTTGAAAAGTATAAAAATTTATACAAATTTCAAGTGTCATTCATATTCTACGTGGCTTCTGACAGAATAAGAAAGCATGTTTAAAGATAAGAAGTCAGAGGATTCTTGATTTAGAAAGGCCTGAAAAACTTGCCCCTCATTCTGGAAACCTTTCCACACTTACCTGGTGAAGGCTGCTCAGAGTTTAGGGGACCATCGCTGGTGACAAACCTACCTTTGAAGCGCCTGCTGCTTTGACAGCTTTCACTGTTAGGAAACTTACCTTTCAGAGGCACAGTAGCCTCTTTGTGGTACTGGTTCTGTTTTCTAGAGTATGGTGCTAGTGCCTCCACAAAGGAAAAAAAATGGTTTGGGGGACTTTATAAAGTACAGATATACTTATGTGTGTGTATGTACCGTATATATTTGCATTATATATGTATGTATGTCTTAACAGATCTACACTATATATGTAATGTTAAAATTTCTTTAGGGGAAGTGGTTAGGGAAAAAAAAGTAAAAAAGGTTCCAAATAGGCTATTGCTGCTCCTCTAATACACAAATCCAGGGGTTCTGACAATTCTCCTGGTTTCCCATTGCTCTTTGCATTGTTAGGCCAGATAGAACATCCCTGCCTTGTCTGCTGTCCGGAATACATGTAGAAATATGCTACATAAAATCATTAAGTACAGAGTTGTTATCTTACTGTAAGATTATTTTTTTTTTTAATTTTTTTTTTTTTTTGGTACTGGGAATCTAACTCGGGACCTTGCGCTTGCTAAGCAGGTGCTGTGCCGCTGAGCTATATCCCCAGTCCTGTAAGATTATTCTTGTAAGAAACAAAATATCTCCAGTTTGTCGTGTGGTTCAGAAATTCAAATTGGCCAACTATGCATTTGTTGTGTTACAGATTTTCTGGTCCGATTCCGGAGAACTAGTCTGTATTGCCACTGAGGAATCATTTTTTATCCTTAAGTATCTGTCAGAAAAAGTCCTGGCTGCACAGGAAACACATGAAGGAGTTACTGAAGATGGCATCGAAGACGCCTTTGAGGTGATTGCATCAGCACAACTTTAGCTTTGTTTTTTAGTAATCTACATTCCTACACTGGACCGCAGGTTTTAGTATTTTGTCATAAATTAGATTTGGGGAACAAGTATTTAAGGGATTCTGATGAAATGCAAAATTAAAACTTGGTTCAAAAGAATCTGAAAGTAAGTATGTTTAAAAAAATGTTTTGGTTCTAAGACTAGTCAGAATTTTAAATTGGCTCCAAAATGGTAAAAGTAACTCACCCACTGTGGGGATGTCCTACTTACTAGTCTAGTTTTATATGTATTATGGGATTTAAATTAATATTGTTGTAACTCATCGTTTTGAACCACATGATATTCATCTAAGAATCTGTCCTTAAAGAAGATACAAATTCTAAAGAAATATTTTCTTTCTTGAAATAGAATTTTACTTTGCATCCATTATTGCTACCTTATCACCCTCAAATATATTCAGCTTTTTGTTATTGTCAGGTTTCTAATATTGGATAAGGTAATAATAGTCTTATTTTCTTTCTACAGGTTCTTGGCGAAATTCAAGAAATTGTAAAAACAGGGCTGTGGGTGGGCGACTGTTTCATTTACACAAGTTCTGTGAACAGATTAAATTATTATGTCGGAGGAGAAATAGTCACCATTGCCCACTTGGACAGGTAGCTGAGTGTTCTTCTGCTTCTGTCATAAGCATCCTAATTTTAAAATGCGCTTTTAAAGCAAAATAGCGTGTAGGTATAATAGAGTGGTTTTTCAAAGTTCTGGGTTTAGTAGGTGGCCTGTTGGTTAACTAAAACTACATTAATCAAATGGGAAGATTCTGAGTTAGAAGCAAGGGTTATGTGTGTATGTGTGTATGCCCATGTGCTTGTGCATGCTTATGTGTGAGCTTACACACAGATTTGGGCTTATGATTATTTATTTCTCTTGTAGGACAATGTATCTCCTGGGCTATATTCCTAAAGATAATAGGCTTTATCTGGGGGATAAAGAATTAAACATCGTAAGTTACTCCCTGCTGGTTTCAGTTCTGGAATACCAAACAGCTGTCATGCGGAGGGATTTTAGCATGGCTGATAAGGTCCTTCCTACCATTCCAAAGGAACAAAGGACCAGAGTTGCACACTTCTTGGAAAAGCAGGTAAGAGGCTTTTTTCTTCTTGTTTTTTAAAACTATCGAAAAAGAGTATTAGTATGGATTTGAAAATTTTATAATCACCACTAAATTGTTTATTTTTAGGATAATGGAATTTCTCTTGTCATTTTAAGGCACTTGTTACAGGATATGGTACATACAATCTCCTTATCGTCTTCCTGCTCCTTTCTCAGCATCCTTAGTGTCCCGTAAATGTTGGTGGTGACTTAGCAGTCTTCTGTACATCTCTTTTCCTATCTCTTAATATTTTTTGTTTCTACATGTCATTCTTGACTCATCTGCCGTTTTTAAAAATTGTGGCAAATAATGCATATAACCTGAAATTTACCATGATCAACATGCCTTTTTTTAATGTAAAAATTTTTAAGTCAAAGCACACTTCTTAAGCTTCACAGCTTAAGAAGCAGACTTCCCTGCTTTTCTTTGTCCCCTTCCCATTCCCGAAAGTAATTGCTTTTCTTTAACCTAATTCCTTTACTATAATATATATTTCCATGTCTCTAAGTAACATGCAGTAGCAATAAGTGATTTCTTCATTTTTCAGCTTTACACATTTCCTATGACTTTTTAGTCAGTAAGAGATGAGTGTTTAGCTATCTTCCTCCTCCTTCAATTCCTACTTCTTATCCTCCCAGAATAGTTCTGTCATAATTTCCATTAGGGTGGCATTTGATGTTTGCATCATGGCTATATATACCCTGTTCACAGCTGAGCCATGTAGTATACTATGACTTCCTTTCCTATAATCACTTGTTTTCACTGGAGTTCATGATTACTGGCTGTTTGCTTAATTTTCTATATACTTATATTAAATTCTCGCTAGACTTTGCTTAATTTTCTATATACTTATATTAAATTCTCGCTAGACTTTGCTTAATTTTCTATATACTTATATTAAATTCTAGCTAGACTTTGCTGGCTGTCCAGATTTCCTTTCATTTCAGTCTGCCTCAGACTGAACTGGTGTTTCTGCTCATCCTGGGTATCTCATCATCACGTCGAGGCTTCCTTTTGTCTCTTGCTTGAGTTGAATCTGTTATTGTCCCTATCTTGTCATCGTTCCGGGTTTGTCCCTACATTTTGGTGGAGTATGTTCTTCAGCAGTTTGCTCAGAAAATGTTTATTTACAGAGATGCTTTTTGTAACACTCAGTACCTGAAAATGCCATTGTAAACGTGTTGACCATTCAACCAGGTGTAGCATTCTGTGCTGGAGGTAATTTTCTCTTAGAATTTTGAAGGCCTTCTAGCTTCTAGTTATCAGTGAAGTGTAAAGACATTTTCCTGATTGTTGTTACATGACCTGTTGTTTTCCTCTGGAAGCTTTTTGGATTTTGTCTCTACTGTTCTGAAAGTTTTTCTTTCATTCAGCTGGGTGTTAGGTGAGCTCCTTCAGTAGGAAATGTGTTCCTCATTTCTGAAGAGATTTTTATGAATCATTCTGTACTGATTTCTTTCCTGTGTTTTGTTTTGTGTATTCTGTGTTATTCAAATGTTGGGCCTACCACACTGACGTTTTCTGTTACTGACAGTCTGAATTTTTTTTTTTAAACTGGAGATTGAACCTCGGGCGTTTGTGCTGAGCTATGTCCTGAGCCCTTTTTATCTGTTTAATTTTTGGGACATATTTCTCTTAAGTTGTGTAGGCTGTTTGACTCTACCTCCGCCTTGAAGTGGGTTAGGATTACAGACTTGCTACCATGCCAGCTGAATATTTTTGTTTGTAGTTTAGAAGTTACCTTTTCCTCCTACATGGTATGCTACCTTCAACTTGTTTTTATTGATTTGAGTTCGTCTGTCTTTCCTGTTAAGAGCTTTTCCTCATGTGTCTGATGACCCTTGAACCCTCATTTAAGACAGAAAGTATAAGCAGTAGATCTGGAAGTCTGAGTTTGTGGTAGGACCTGTTGGATGTGGACTTTACAGTGAGTGAAGCAGTTGCCCTTTGACTAGAACTCCATCTCAGTATCTTCATCTAATCACTGTTCATTTATTCATTTAATGAAGTTGACAAGTACTTACAAGCACACGAGGCATTGTTCTAGGTAACATATAACCTTCACGGGCTTGACATTTTAGTACTTTTTAGATTTTTCCCCTTGGGCTGATTACATTTTAAAGAGAAGCTCCCCATCTCCATCACTCTAGGGGGTAAGCAGAACACAGCTGGGAGTCTCAGTACTCAGGATTTCACTTAGTTTGCATATCCATTCTCATTATCTCCTTTGATACTCAGTACTTCTGCCTCCTGGCTTGTGCTGGGTGTGACCCAAGCCCCTCTAGTTGAGTAAGGCTAAAGAATAGGCCTGACTTCCTGTGTGCTGGGCTAGGAGGGACCCTGAAATACCAAACAATTATAGGTTTTTGTTTTTTATCACTATCCTTCTTCATATACCCCTGGCAGTTCTGAGGGGTGAATCAGGTTATTTCTATTCTGTCTTCACTCCTGATTTATGATTTTAGGATTTTCTCTACTATTTTTACTCCTTAACTAGCTTTCCATCTTCCAAAATTTGGTTACTCATGTTTTTCCTCCTTTTCCAGTATGTCCCTGGGAATTTAAAAATATTTTTTAAAGTATCTTAATGTCATTTTAGTAGCAACACTCCCCTACTGTTAAGATAATGGGAGCTGCGAGGGGAAATGAAAATGTGTGTGTTTAGTCCGTCACATTTAATCTGATTGCCCTTGCCCACATATTTGCCTAGTTTCAGAGATCATCTGTCTTTCACTGTTAGGCTTTATGTGGTCCACATCAGTTAGTGAAGGAAAGGCGTGAGTCATTCTATTTAGAGTGTCTGACCACACTGTACTCACGGATGGGTGGGAGTGAGTGGTGGCTGGATCATCTGAAGTTAAAGCATTCCCAACAGAACAGAACCTCCTGAAGACCTAGCTGAACAGAAGTGACCTGTGAAAGCTGCCTGGGTTCTCCATCCTGACCATCCCGTACTGAGCGTTCTCCTTCCATTTGAGGAAGAGGATAACTAGCCCTGAGCTTTTCCTCTTAACACACCACATCCCTAGATCCAAACTTGACCTTAGCTTCCCTCCCCCGCCACTGTTTGTCCACACAAGCTAATTTAATTGTACCTGATTTAAAAGCCTGTTCCTAGTGGCTTCATAGGGCATGCAAGGAAAATCTTAGGCTTTCTGTCCTTTAAGATACGACCTGGACATGAGACCAACACTAAAGATACAGGAAAATGACACTTGATCAGTGTCTGGACTTGAACACAAAATGTTGGCTAAATGGCCTACAGATGACAGGCAGAGGTATTATAGTTGCCTCCCTTTTCTTTGCTTGTTACAAATAATCTCACCTGTAAAATGAGGCCTAGACTAGAGGTCCAGCTTTGTTGAGAACATGAGAAACTGAATTACACCTTTGCTTCGCTTCTTATGCAGTGACTTCTCTTTATCTTCTCAAAAGCCCTCTTTTTGACATTTCTGTTTTTAATTTTACTAGTAGTTTTACGTGAGTTTGTCTAGAATTAAGGCAGCTCCCATTATCTTAACAGTAGGCACTATGTGATCAGTATTTTAGCTGCAAGTTTTGTCCTGTCCAATTAATTTAATGACTTCTAAATTTATATCTTCTTACAAGACTCACCTGTTATTTTTAAGTTAATTTCTTTATCAGCAAGGTTGTTTTTCTCTGAAAGGGAAATGGATGATTGGCTTTCAGGTATTTGCCCTGTTTTGTAGACACATTTTTGCTTCCACAGGCCACACATACATATATCCTTTTTCTTTTTCTAAATCTGGTTAGGGCTTCAAGCAGCAGGCTCTTACGGTATCCACAGACCCTGAGCATCGTTTTGAACTGGCTCTTCAGCTTGGAGAGTTAAAAATCGCATACCAGTTAGCAGTGGAAGCAGAGGTAAGTACTAATTCATGATTCACGACTTCTCATAATCGATGGGAAAGTCAGTAGTACTTCTGTCTTTGTTGGAATGTTTTGTTAATTATGTTTTTCACCTGGAAATTAGTGACTCATTTTGTGATACTGTTTTTTTGTGCCTTTTTCAAAGATGCCTTATTAACATTTGCATAAATTAAGCAGATTATACTGAAAACAGTCTTAGCACTGTGTTTTGTAAGAAGTGTTTTTCCCATCTTAGGTGAGTTTTAGTTTGCAAGAGTGATTTAGGTAGCAAGTAAAGTTACCTGGAAAGTCTGAGTATAGACAAAACAATAATTTGCAAAAAACCCAAATAGCAAGAAAGACACTGGTTTAAAGAGTTCTGATATTTTGAGACAGCTTCATGATAATTTTATACTCTTTGTGTACTGTGTGCTCCCAATTGTGTAAGTCCTACATTTACTGGTAAATTAATTTCAGACAGGTGAAATAAATTTTAGCTATGTTAAGATCTTCCAAATGAATAGCATTTTATTTGATTTCTGAGAAATTACAAATGACAAATATTTATTAAAGATGTGATTTTCTACTCTTTCAGAAAAGTAGTATTAAACTCATACATTAAAATGATTGCAATTTAATTATCTTGAAAGTCCAGTTAGATGGGTTACTTCCTGTGTAATTAAAAAATAAAAATATAGTTTTTTCATGAACCATTAAAATTGAATTAATTTTGTATACATGAATAATTTTCACCTCCTCAATCTACACTTTATTCAGCTGATAGAGCCAACTTAACAAGCACAACTGAGTATCTGTCTTCCATTTTGGAATAGTAATATTCACAGTAACAGAATAATGTTGATTTTGGAAATGTGAATGTTTATTTCCAAAGACCTTAACTTGGAAACTCTCTTACAGTCAGAACAGAAGTGGAAGCAACTTGCTGAGCTTGCCATCAGTAAATGTCAGTTTGGCCTAGCCCAAGAATGCCTGCACCATGCCCAGGATTATGGCGGTCTGCTGCTTTTGGCCACTGCCTCTGGAAATGCTACCATGGTGAACAAGCTAGCAGAGGGGGCAGAGAAAGATGGCAAAAATAATGTGGCCTTCATGAGCTACTTTTTACAGGGCAAGTAAGTATTTCTCCAAAGCCTACAAGACCTTAGTGAGCATGTTAATTAAAAGCAGTATTTGTAGTGGGAGTGGTGGCACACACTGGTAATCCCAACTCTCAGGAGGCTGAAGCAAGTGAGTTACCGTGAGTGCAAGGCCAGCCTGAGCTACACAGCAAAACTGTCTCCAAAAACAAAAAAAGTATTTGTACATTGACTTTTGGAGAAATGTGAAAAATGAATTCTGGAGAGCTGATATGTGGCCAACAGGTGTGACACGGGTAGAAGACACTGCTACTTGGTTGGCCTTTAGCACAAGGATGCTATAGGACATTTGGTCCAAAGGTGTTCGAGGTGGGAGAAACACTGAACTCCGTTCTCAGCAGCCAGCAGATGATGGCCAAGGCATTTTATTATCTGGCAGAAGGCAGCCATTGAACTGTTCTAGTTGGTATCTGAATGCCAGCTAAATATCCTGGTCTTTGAAATTTGCTAATCCTGCCTAAACTCCTTCAAATCCCATTTAGGTTCTTTTTAAACTGAAGAGTTGTTCAAAGTAAGTTAAGTAGGTTGAAAGTGGTTACAGAGCTATCTTATCCCACATACTCCTGAGGTCCACTGATTTTTGTACAACACTATGTAAGACAAGTAAATGGCTCAGTAAAGATGAGGCAAATGTGTGAGGGCAGTTGGGGAAGGTTTGACTTTGCAGCACGATATTCATGTATCTTCCAGTTGATAGCCTTTATTTTTGTAACAGCACCTCTCCTTTTCATGTTTAGGCTTGATGCTTGCTTGGAGCTCTTGATTAGAACAGGACGACTGCCAGAAGCTGCCTTCCTAGCCCGAACTTACTTACCCAGTCATGTTTCAAGGTATACCTTTAACTGTAGGATGAAGTGTTTCAAATGAAAACAGAGCGCACTTACTTACTCTGCGTTTGGTTCCATGGTTATAACAGGGTAGTCAAACTGTGGAGAGAGAATCTCTCAAAAGTCAATCAGAAAGCAGCAGAATCCCTTGCTGACCCTACAGAGTATGAAAACCTTTTCCCTGGGTTAAAAGAAGCCTTTGTTGTTGAAGAATGGGTGAAGGAAACACATGCCGATCTGTGGCCAGCCAAGCAGTACCCACTTGTCACGGTACGTAGCCAGGTGCCCGGCTGCACTCAGTGTGACGACAGGGTGGAACTGTACTTATGACTTCAGGTTATGAACTGTGCTAAGTTACACTGTTGTTGGGTTGTGCTAACACCTGGGATTTAGGCCAACGTATGGGTCGGTTATGATTTCTGAATATTTTATTTGATCATTTTCTATTCTTTGGTAGCCAAATGAAGAGAGAAACGTTATGGAGGAGGCAAAAGGCTTTCGGCCCTCAAAACCTGCATCTCAACAGGTCAGTAGGTTGTCACAGGGTGATAATTAGATTGTTGATTTTAAGTACTGCCTCCCACTTCCTAATCTTGATCTTCCTTGCTTTGGAGAAAAATGTAGATTTCTAGACAAATCCTTTCGTCTTCATATGTACCTGTACTTGTGCTTCCAGGAACCTGATGGAAAACCTGCTTCCCCTACGCCAGTTATTGTGGCTTCTCAAACAGCCAACAAAGAAGAAAAGGTAGGTCAGGCATCATTCAACAACCCCTCCCCACATGAGCACACGTAGGCCTTGCTGGCCTCTGCTTTAAGTGATGTAATCCATGGGAGAGTTTCATAGTAGGGGTTCTGAAATGAGAAGATGCTCTTTTAGACCATTATGCAAATTTTAGCTCTCATTTTGGATGATGACTCAGGTAAATCCTCTGACACAGTTTTATGTAACTTCACCACCCTCTTCCTTTTGTTTTCAGAGCTTACTGGAGCTAGAAGTAGATTTGGATAATTTGGAACTAGAAGATATTGACACAACAGATATCAATCTGGATGAAGATATGCTGGATGACTGAACGCAGTTTTCCATTTATTGACTAAACAGATCATTTTATATATATAGATAATTGATCACTACCCTGTCCACCATGCTTGGAACCAAGAGAAACTCCTTAAATTTTTATAAGGAAATGCTGTGCACCAGTGGGCGCAGAATGACCTCCTTACCTTAAGAGGAATTTATGTGTGCATTTAAGTTACTGTTCTTGTCACTAACTAAATTAGACATGGGCTTCGATTTGTTTTTCATGCTGATATTACAATGTATCATAAAATCTTCTGAGTCAGTGATACTTCAGTTGCGAGTAATAAAAACAGGCTTTTTGATACTTCAGTTGCGAGTAATAAAAACAGGCTTTTTGATACTTCAGTTGCGAGTAATAAAAACAGGCTTTTTGATACTTCAGTTGCGAGTAATAAAAACAGGCTTTTTGATACTTCAGTTGCGAGTAATAAAAACAGACTTAGTTTTAGAAGGCTGGGCAAAAACTACCTTACATAAGAATCAGCCCCACATTCTTTTCTTTGCATAACTAAATCTGCATTTGAGAAGTAGCTGTCCATGCTGTAATAACTTAAACCTTTCTCAATCTCATACCATTATCCTTAGTCTGTGTAACTTGACTGGGCTTATCCAGATTTTGTGTAGTAGTTAGCCATTTCTTTTTGGGGGTGGAGGCCTGAGGTAGGCTTACTAGTAGTACATGCTAGCCTGGAACTCACAGCAACCCTCCTACCTCAGCGTCCTGAGTGCTGGGATTCTATACCACGCCTGGCAGGTAGAATTTTTTTTTTTTTTAATTACCCATTTCTAAACTCAAGAGCTAAAACCTATCCTTCAGACCTCAGAAAGCCAGGCTGCATCTACATCACTAATAAGTGATACTCATTTGATATCACAGAATAGTACTTCTTTTTCTCTTTGTGTAATATCAGAGAAATGCATAGTCAGGCAAATATATTCAGTTATCCTCTTGCAGCCTAGAAAAGTGAGTGAGGTAACAAGTTTTTCTTTGTATTTTTGTCAGAGGCACTATCTAAAATTTTAAAAGCAAAGAGTTTTTATAGAAAACTACAAATCAGTACCTTTTAATTGTCATTTTTTAACATTCACCTTGATATTAACGGGAGACAAGTAGGTTGTTTTCATAAAATATAACTTAAAAATATCTTCAGGAAGCTGCAGAATGGCTAATGAATGCTTCTTGGTAAGTCTGAAGTGTTAATTCTATATATGCACCCCTCTGTGCTTCTGTTTTTGCAAAGACCTGTTTAAAAGAAAAAAACTTTAAAGCAATAGGACACACTATTTATAAAGTTCCTTAGTTTTAAGACATTAACATTTCTATAATAGGAAACAGTCCCAATTAAGGTCTTCCTTCATAACATTTCCCCCAGTTATAAAGCAGTAAATACACAGACAGAAAAACATCCCACAGTTCAAGCAATATTAATTCTAAACACCAAATTAGCTGTTGGCTCTTTTAGCTTGTTTTCAGAAAAATGTAAGATGCCGACACCGTACTTCCTGCTAGACCAAAGTGAAAAAGCATTAGGTTCAAGAGAACTCTAGAGGAGGACAGAAAATTCATTTTTCATTTCAAAGAATGTCTAAAAGCATTTTGCTTTATCTGGCATATCCAAGAAAATCAGGATTAGTACTATGGTTTCTCTACTTAGGGTGGTCACTGGTCATTTTTATCAAGCTTTGTGACATGCAAAAAAGTATTACTGCAGTATAAGCCAGGTGAAAACTGTCTATTCTGAGCATTAGAGATTAAATTACACAAGGACCTCCCTTTCCTATCCTAAAAATACTAACTCAGCATTTACAGAAAATCCATGTAAGCCCAAGGTTTGGAGCAGCGAATAGTTCCTAAATAACAGAAGGCTTGGGAGTATCTGAACACCACCACCCTCTCCTGCTCCTGACATCTACCTCCCACTCCCATGTTCTGTGACCACACTGTAGGGCAGGAAACTGCTCTTGGGGACATGTTCAAGTACTCTAAAGAACAAGGGGCCTGCTAACCCGTACTGTCTGAACCCCTGTAAACTCCAGCAGCCATCACACTCACCGCCCTTCATACTCCCTACCCTACCCATTGTCCAGGGTGAAGAAATAACGGGGACTGTGATCATACTGCTGTTTTCAAGACCACAAATATTCCAAATTCACACGTCTGTTTAGTTACCGTTATATCTTTTAAACTTAATTTTTTAAATTCAATTACCACCACAGCCAGTGTGAAAAAAAGACTGTTTACCTTAATTAAATGTATTCCCTCAGCAGCCTGCTCTCTGGCCTCTTGAGCGGATGGGCCATCTGGATGGAGCATGTGATACAGCTGGACCAAACCGGTAGCATCATCCGTCCTGTAAATGAAAGGGCTTACTGTTAGAGAGGGGCTTTCCTTCCTGGCTTCACAGTCCTATGAAAGTGCCAACTTCAAGATAAATTACATTCCAGACTTTCTTCAGGCCAAGAGCATGTGGAAAGGGTGGGGGTGCCACCTCTAGTTCCAAAAGAATTTCAGAAAAACTGACATCAAGTCTGTAAGGCAGGACGGCAGGAGACAATATAGGGAGTACCTAATTTGTGAAAATGAATGTACTCCAAATATGGCTGTATTTTAGGAAACCATCACTTCTCACACAAACAACCTTCCTAGTAGCAGCTCGTTTTCAGGCCAGCCCATTTTACCTGCATGAAATAAAGTGATCCAGCAGAGAGGGCAGAACTACAGCTTCATCCCACAGAAGCAGGCTAGTGGTTATCAGGTTCTCAAAGTCACTTGCCTTTGGTAGTATCTGCTAACCGATTTTCACTGACCCTGGATTAACAGATAAATGCCTCTGGAAGAGGATCCTCACAATTCCAAGAAAAGACTCACAGCACTTGCACAATCACAGGGACCGAGTTAAACAGCATCCTGGTAATGCAAATCTGAATTAGGCATATCAAGTTAAAGGCAAACCAAATTCTGCATCAGCAGTCTAACTTTAGCATCAAACCTAGCCATGGTGAAGCCACAGTGCAAGTTCAGTTCTGGTTTGTACTTCTTTTTAGAAACGCGTAATTCTAACAACAAAACTTTCCATCCCCCAAACTAATCACTGTCTGCTCACGCTGTCATCACTTTCCAAACATCTGCCAGCTGGAGGAGGACAATGTGTCAAAACAACCAAAAGGTTCTGAGACTGTGCTGTGCTATTTTAGTAAGCTGCTGGCCTCTAGCTGGGAAAGAAGGGATGAGGATGCCCTAATTCAATGGGTGACAGAGTTTCTCAAGTCACGATGACCTCAGGGAAATACTCTGGGCTTATCCCAGTTCCCATCTACGTTAAAGGGCATCATCTGAGAAAACTGAAAATCCAGAGATGCTTATATAGTGACACTTTTTAGAGCCAAGAAAACAAAAAAAATGATCATTACACACCTACTGTATATGTTATAATTTAACAAAGTCCAATAGATGTGGTAGTAAGATACATACCCAAATAAAATAAAATAAAAAAATAACTCCTGTTACAGCTAAGGCATGTGGCCCTATGAAAAACCAACAGTGGGACTTGAGTCTGAAAGAAGTGCACACTCTGAATTCTGGCCTGGTGGCTATTCAGAAAGGATGGGCGCCCTCTACTGTTCACATGGAGATCTGCAGCCAGCTCACCGTCCCCTTGAGAAGTACTGCAGGAGGGGTTAGTACACAAATTGCTTCACATGCCCAAAGAGTAATACAACAATATCACATATTATTGTGCCTCAATAAAGAACTTAATTTTCAAACTTCAACATTTCTATGTTGCTCTTAATTTTTTACAAAAATAGTGTTTTAGAAAGTTCACAATGGGGGCCAGGGATTTAGCTCAGCGGCACAGCGCCTGCCTGGCAAGCGCCAAGGTCGTGAGTTCGATTCCTAGTACCGGAAAAACAACAACAACAACAACAAAAAAACCAAGAAAGTTCACAATGAATGCAAATGAAAAACTTTAAAAGCAGAAAATTCATTTATGGGGATGTCACTTTCTGCACGTAAAGGCACATAACTTTTTAGAATCATCACCACTACATACAAGGGGTGGAGGTGTATTTCTGCCTTCTGAATTGAGTTACACAGTGCATGCTGAAATGAGCTGGCCTGGAAGTCACTGTCAGGAATGCTGTTTCTAGTACTGATGCTATTTCCAAATGTAGGCTTAGAGAAACTGGAACCTTCCAATACCACATGCCTTATCTTAATGTCTTTATCAAAAATGTTATTGCTAAAAATGCTAACAATCTTCCCAGATAAAGAAGTACAACTGGCAAATAAATATATGAAAAAATATTCAAAATCACTGGTCATTCAAGAGATGCAAATTAAAACACTGCGATTCCACCTCACCCCAGAAAGAATGGCTATCATCAAGAAATTAACCAATAACAAATGCTGGCGGGATTGTGGGGAAAAAGGAACACTTCTTCACTGTTAGTGTAGACTAGCACAACCACTGTGGAAAGCAGTATGGACAGTCCTCAGAAAACTAGGATTAGAGGTCCCATTTAACTCAGCTATTCCTTCCAGAAGAAGGAATTATACCATAGTGATATATGTGCTCACATGTTTATAGCAGAGCAATTTGTCATAGCTAAATCTTGAAACAACCCAAGTGACCATCAAATGATGAATGGATAAAAAAGATGTGGTATTTTTATACAAGGGAGTATTACTCAGTTATAAACTTTGAGGCTTTTATAGGTAAATGGATGCAACTAGACACCATACTCACAAGTGACATAAATCAGACTCATGTGTAAATAACGTATTGTCTTCCTAGTATAAGACACTGAAAGAGTAAATAAAATCCAAAGGGTACAATAGATATTGTGAAAGGGAAAGAAACTGCTCAAAAGGAAAGAACTGGGATAGGGGAAAGGAGAGGAGAAAGAAGGGAAAAAATATATATAAGCTAAGATAATTGTACTACTAATTTCTATTGGTTTACTGAAAGGAACAGTTAATGCTTAATTGATCAATTTTGCATGCCTATATCTGGTAATCTGAACAACTTCTACTTTGAAGATAACTATGCAATATAACAACCATTGTTAATTTCCTATCATCTTGTTTTGAAATTGTGTATCATTTTTTTTCCTTTTTTAAAAAAATAAAAATGCTAATAAATTACCTAAAAAACAGCATCAACAAAATTGTTTGATGCAGAGTTGTCACTAACCCTCAATTTATTAAAATTTTTTAGAAAAATGTAGGGCCAGGAGTGTAGCTCAGCAGCACAGTGCCTGCCTGGTAAGTGTGAGATCATTGGTTTGATTCTCGGTACAAAAAAAAGCACTACCTGTAAAGCACAATAGAAAGAGGTATGCTTATATGATTCACAGCTAGAAACCTGGAAGCACACCAGCCTGATGCTAAAATACATGGGTCTTCGTTTCATGCACATTGAAAAAACCTTTTTTGCTGCCTTAAAAGTCTTGTGAAAACAAAGGCTCTCAAACACAAAAATATTTTATAAGTTAAATGGTGACTTCTACTGAAAAGCCCTAGGAACAGTTCTACCACAAAACCAACATCCATCGGAGGTTACACTGACTTCTGTACAGTTTCTATCTTATCTCCTTTCAACTATCTGGAAAGTTCACAGCTCCCAGGAGCACTGATGAGTGAGCCCAGGATAAGTCAATATTCAGATTCTGCTGTACAGATCCAAAGTTGCACTTCAAAGAATCTAGCTGTTATGGCTTGTGTCTTTCTAAATGTCCCCTCAAGGTCTCATGTGATCATAGGTGGGGCAGGCTTTTCCGAGGTGGCTGGATCTACGGTGTGCAAAACCGGGATTAAGGATGTGTGATTACTAAACCAGTCCCCTGATTGGTTTGGCACAGATCTGGGTGTGGATGCCCATCCTAGGTATGGGTGGCACCACCCAAAAGGCGGTAGCCTGGGTGGATATAAAGAGACAGGAGGAAGGCAGGCCTGCTCCTCCTTCTGCACTACTTCACTGCTTCACTCCCTTCTGCCACTGTGAACTGTTTCTCTCCTCTCTGATGCCCCGCTGCCTTGGAGCCAGCCAACTAGGAGCTTAAACCTCTACCCACTGTGAGCTGCAATAAACCTTCCCCCATTAACCCTGGGTGTCAGGAATTTTGTCTCAGCAATGAGAAAAGTAAGACACTAGCCCTATTTGTGAACATAAAAGCAAAGCCTGGGAAAACTGGTTATGCTCGAAGCAGAAACCCAGACAAAATTAGGTAAGTGAAAGCTTTACTTGATCATGGAAAAACACGATAGCTTAAATACAGATTTACTGTTAAGGCAGTTTAAGAATGATTCATGAGATCATACTTACAAGTCTCTCTGAATCTGGTCAATCAGCAAACCATCAATCTTTTTCTTATTTACAAAATACCAAGCCATTCCACCGAAGTGTCTTGTTGAACGTAAAAGGTCATACTTCCCATGCTTATCAATGTCTTCATAGGTCTGGTGATGAACCTACCCGAATGCAGTACAACTCTTCAGAAACAGGAGAATACAAGTGAGCAGCATCACTCTACTTCACTGACTAGTGGGAGTGCTGGCCTAGGACAGTGTCAGTGAAACTGGCTTTACTTCCAGCTGCCTGCACGATCATTTGCCATTTGGTAAGCTGCAGACCACTCCTGGTACACCCACCTCAGGTAGAGGGGAGGGTTTATTAAGAAAGAATCTGTTGAGATGACAGCAAATCTATGCCTTCCCCACTGTGCAAGTGCGTGGCAGCCTGAAGCAAGTCACACCAAACCTTTATAACCTTATCAAGTACTTTTCAACAGCCAAGCATGGGCACTGATTTCATACATATAGAAAAATAAATAAATGTGGAAATAAATTATCACACCTCTTGGTCACTGGGGAAAAAAGAAACCAAGGGTATTCCCTTCTCCCATCAACCTCCCCGTCCCATCAGCTCACCCATGCCAGCTGACTGACATTTCTTCAGTTCTCCTCTCAGACTCCTCTTCCTACATGAGGACTCTGCTGAGAGCACTACTCTGCTCAAGAGGCTTCTAAAGACCCGCGACTGAGGTCCAGATTCCTCAGCCTAGCATCAAGGTCTCCTGTGATGCGGCCCCATCCACCTTCCTAGTGTAATCTGAAACCCTTCCTTACATACACATTGTACACTCAAGCAAACCAGATGACTAGCCATGTCTCAAGCATACTTGTTCATTTTCTGCCTGTTGCTCTTTACTGTTCTACCTGAAACACTTCTCTTCACACAACTCCCCCTGCCAGTGTTCCCTGCCCTTCCACAGTATTTTTTAAGACTTCTACAAAGCCTTTCCAGCCTTTTAGCACCTACCATTGTAGCCATAACATGATAATTATCTGCCTACTTATCTAGCACCCTTCCACACAATCATTCCTGGACTGTAACTGTCGACATAACACACCCTGTCCTAGTTCATGGCATTACCTTACTACCCATGATAATACCGCACACATAAAAGGTACTAGTGAATCTGTACGCACACCAAGGTATTTAAGACACACACATTGCATTCTGGCAAACTATAGTAAGTAGCTTTGTTCTTGTGTGGTAAATTAGGACAATAGGCTTTGCCATTGTTTGTTACAAAGCCTACCACTTACTAGCAATGCAACTGTCAGCAAGCTACTAAATTCCCTCATCCTTAAGGATTACTGTGAGAATAAAATATGTACCTAGGACACAACTATATTCAACAAATTTTCAGGTATCTTCCTTCCCTTTCCCCTACATCAGACGTGGCAAACCTGTGGCACACATACCACAGCAGACTATTATCATCGAAAGCTTTAAAAGGTTCGCCCTCACTGTCCTGTATCAAACCTTATGACTACACTCAGTATGCTACATTCAAAATCTTGCTCATAACTGTACTTTAACGTGTACTTTAGAAACTGTAAAACATACTTACCTTGATGTACTCAGCAGAATCTGGCTCAAACTGGGCAATGCAAAGATTAAGGACATCAGCATGCCGGTCCTGGCTGTACATGTTCTAAAACCACACAGCAGAGATGGAATTAGATGAGAACCCTGTCCTGGCACTGTGACAGGGCAGCCTATCCACACACAGGGGGCATATATGCCCATCAAAAGGCATATGGAACAACATGGGCTTTGCAATAGTTACCCCCGAATCCAAATCCCACCTAAGACAATTGTAAGAAGAGAATTCTTGTTATGTAACCATTTGAACCATCTATCTGTATTTGCCAAGCAGCACCAAGAGCTACATAGTTCAACAAATAAATCATCATCGAGTCTGGAATATAAAACATAATTCATCTTACCTTAAGGTTTTCTTCCTTGAAAATTATTGGAGGCAGAGTTCTACGACCTTCTTTGGGGAAATAAATTTGTATCATCCGGTCCCGTTCTTCCCAAGAAGCTTTGCGCAGTGTGCCACTTGGTTCTCTTACAACAATAAAACGTTCCTAAAATAGAAAACACAACCAAGGATGAGTTGTACAGACTTATGTTTGATTTCTACATCTCACTAAGTCCATTAGAGCAGTCCCCAAACTTGATAGCCGAACATTTTGGGACCAGTGACCAGTTTTGTGGATGACAGTATTTCCATGCACTGAAGAGGTGGAGATAGTTTTGTGATGAGTCAAATGCACAACACTTATTGTGCACTTTATTTCTATTATTATGAGATTCTCATACGCAATGGCAACCGAAAGACTTCTCCACATGTACAGTTCACAGTAGGGTTCAGGCTCCTGTGAGAATCTGATGCTGCCACTGATCTGACTGGAAGCAAGCCCGGATAGTCACACAAGTGATGGGGAACGGCTGTAAACACAGATGAAGTTTCTCCACTTGTCCACCACTCACCTCCGGCTGTGCAGCCTGATTCCTAAGAGGCCACCAATCTGTACCAGTTGGTGGCTGGGGTTTGGGGATCCTGCTTATAACAACAACTTGCAATCTGTAAGTTGCTGGAAATACAATGAAACTGGGAAACAAAATACAATCATGCATAAAGGAGTTCAATGATAATTTAAACTTTAAAACACTTGGCAAGGTTTAATACTTCCTTCACTACCATGTATTTGATCATCCAAAACCTAAAATTTAGTGAGCACCAACTGTGGTATTAATGTAGGTTTGGTACATAAAACGGTTCAACTAAAACTGATCTGAGATTCATCTGAATCCATTTCAGAAGATGGCCGTTTCAAGTTATTTCATTTCCCCATCCCACAGTCTCACCTAAACAGATCTTACCAATTCATGTCCTACATTTAACAGAATAGGAACACACTCAAAAATGTGCAGTCTTAATTCTGCACCTCTGTGATTTCTCATACTGACATCAGACCTAAGTCTGTCAGCCTGGCTGGTCACCTCCTCCGGTCTCTTCACTCTTCCAACTGCCAGGTCCCAGGCCATGGGAATGCTTCTTCCTCTGAATCTAACCCACTATGTGCACTATTCATACAGCAATTTATTAAATGCAAGATTTTTAACACTTCTCAGATATTGTTATACAACTAAAAAAGGACAGGAAATGTGCATAATAATCCTTTGTACCACCTAGAGTTGGAAAGAAATACACAGAGCTTTGCACACTGCTGGTAACTGATACATACCTGATTAATTTATAAATTAAACAAATAGTAGGCTATACTTCAGAGCTGTAAGAGTTCTAAGGAGAAAATAACACTTTCATCAAACACTATAAATAAAAAAATGTAAAAATAAAAATTCTCCCACAAAAAAACTGGTAATATGAGAAACCAGAATTCTAAGTTTCTTTCTCCTTCAAGCTACTAAAATGCTCCTATAACCAGCCTTCACAGCACTGCAAATACAAATGAAAGCACAAAAATTAACTAAAATTCAGCTTAAAGAAAAATTTCTAATTAAAATGAAAACTCTGTGATCCTTGCTCACTATGTCAGGTATGCAGAAGGCTGGTACAGGGATGGACACAGCTGAATTCATGTTTTTTTTTTTACCATAATCACATATGATTAGAGTGATTAATATGGGGGGTCACCTTTCTCCCACTCAGCATTCTACAGTATTCTAATGCACTGTTGGCTGAACTGTAAATTACTCTTTTTATTCTTTATTTGCAAGGCTCATATATGAAACTGAAACATTTTTTAAATGCCAAAGTGTGTTTTAAAATTGGCAATCAATGGAAGATAAGCAAGAGAATAAAAACACAACAGAAAAAGCCGTAATATTTGAAACTGGTCTGAGAAACACCTGTCACTCTTACTGAAAAATCTGTAAAGTTAAAATCTATTGGGATGTCTGAGTTTCTTGGTATCATCGAGGAATACACAGGATTAAACATCATCTTCTCAAAAAGCTTCTGCAAAGTGAAGAGTACAACTTAGGTAACAATAATTTCCTTCTCCTGCTACCTTGTATGTAGATTTTTGTCCATTGGTGGTTTGGGAGGTGGATTTCTGTCTGTCTGAATATGTTCTCTCTAAGCCCATCTGTCTCTCTGCAGTCGCTCTAAATACACTGAGTCCACAATCTATAGGGAAACAGTAACATAAAGATGTGAGCCTGGTCTGCATCTCTCATCCTCCTTATACTGTATCTTCCAGAAGGATCTCATGCCATCACAGGAATTCTAGTTTGGCAGCATCACACACAGCCAGGTCATATCATCCCTCAGACCCTTCTCCACATGAACTTCAAACACACATTATTTTGCATTTAGACATATACTTACCCGGTGTGGTATGCTGTATGATATATCAGTAAACACATATTTGGCTGTTTCTGTCCCTTCCAAAATCTTATCCTCTGCTAACACATCGTTTATTGGTGCTCGTTCTTCCAGAACTGGTGGCATTTTTAATCGTACTTTAGCTGCCTCAACTGCTTCTCTGGTAGCCTAATAAAATAAAATACTTCTTAAGGAAAGTCACAAGGTTACAGGCCAAAAGGATAATTTGATTAAAAACAGACATTCATCAAAAACTCTTTACTGCAAGGAAAGTAAGTTATAGTCAACAATCGTGAGTGAGAAGCCACATTTGGACTGATGAGCCCCAGTCTTTGCCTGTGCTGTGGCGGAGCTTAAGCTACAGGTTTAATCATCAAAACAACAACAGAATGCTGAGAACATGCTAGACTACAAAGTTTGCTTGAAATAAAGGACTGTACTTATTGGGTACTGACTATGTGCCAGATATTATGCAAATACTCTGAACAAATATATTTACTTACTTAATGCCCATACCAACCTTATGAGCTAGGTGCTACTATAATCTCCATTCCAAGAAAGAGAAAACAGAAGCACAAAGGTGTAAGAAAACTGCTATGAAGTTGCAGCACTAAGATCTGACTGTAGGCAACTTCTGAATTAGAAAAGAGTATTAACGTTTCATACAGTCATACATCAAAGAGTATCCCACAAAGGACTCAATACCCACAGCTCCAGGAAGATACTGCTGCCCAGAATAGGAAGCTGTTCAACATGATCTTCTAATTTTAGGCAGCTCATAGTGGTGTTTCTCTAGGAAGGAAGCTGAACAGGCAGGAAAAGGGAGGATGCTCAGGCAGTATGAGAGCAGAGAAGACCCTCTACTTGGACATCCAGACCGTGCCCACATACTTGTTGGCTCGGTTCTGGTCGTGCTCCCGGTCCCTCTCTGCCTGCCCACTCATATTTCATTTCTCAGCTCTGTGTCGTTAGTCCACCTCACGGGTGCCTGTACAAGAGCACTAAAAGCATCAGCAGCAGCTTCTGGAAATCTTGTTTAAGCCCTTACAGAAATGTATACTATCAATATTCCTGTGTTTATATACCTTTTCCAACTGTGCTTGGGTCATGAGCTTATAGGTTGGTGGCTTCAGCTCTTGTATAGCTGGTTTAAAAACCTTCTTCAAGTTTAAGCCTGTCATCTTGATAAGGATGTTTTGGACTTCTTCATCCGTAAATGTAGGTTTCTTGACATCTGAGGTATCAGATTCTGCTAAAACAGATTTTAGTAAATAAGACGCTAGCAAAAATGACAAGCTGACAAGACCTCCAAAAAGGAAAGTAAGGGGCCAGGGATTTAGCTCAGCAGTATAGCACCTGTCTGGCAAGTGCAAGGTCTTCAGTTTGATTCCCAGTACCAAAGAAAATAAAAAGGAAAAGTAAATTATCAGTTAAAACCATAAGTACAGCTGAGCATGGTAGCACATGTCTATAATCCCAGCACTTGGAGGCTGAGGTAGCAGGATTGTTGCAAGTTTGAGACCAGCCTGGGCAACAAAGTGAGCTTAAGGCCAGTCTGAACTTCACAGCAAGACCCTGTCTCAAAACAAAAACAAAACAAAGCAAAAAAAGACAAAAAAAAAAAAAAATCCCACCATAAGTACAGTGTCCACTTCAAACTGCATAATGCTAATACCTGTGAGATGCATTCATTGTACTTCAATTGTAAATTTTAAAAGTTACTGAACAAGCCAAGCATGGTGGTACATGTCTGTAACCCAGCACTCCGGATGGAGGCTCAGGCAGGAAGGACTGCCATGAGTTCAAAGCCAGACTGAACTACATAGCAAGGCCCTGTCTCAAAATAAATAAATAAATAAAAATAAATAAACAAATAATTTTGAACATTCACTATGATGATGATACAATCTCTGCCAAAAAGACAGTGCATTGTTAGAAGCAACAGAAAAACTAATGTAATAATAATAATGATAATTGCTATTTACAGACTCGTCTCCTATTGCTCAGAGTTTGTTTTCTTTTTTTGTTTGTTTTGGGGGGATTGGTTGGTTGGTTTTGCAGTGTGGGGTATGGAACCCGAGGCCTATGCACTCAGGCAAGTGCTCTACTACTGAGCTACATCCTAAGCCCTCAAATTCATCTAAGTCAAGATAACACACATTTTCAGTCAAGATAGCACACATACAATAACCTACAGAAAAGGTATCAATACCCCAATTTTATAAATGAGGACGCTAACGCTGACCCAAAGACAAAACTGGCTATTAAAGGCCAGAGCTAGGTTTATTAAGGTTTGTCCAGTTCCAAAGCCTCCAATCTTATTTCAACTCTGCCTCATGCACTCTGTCTATTCCTTAACTCATTTCTCTCTCCATTTCCACTATGAAAAAATACTAAAAAAAAAACCACACACACATTTGTTTCCAGTCATCTCTTTCTTTGCTTGTCCTGTAAATTCTAAACTACTTGCTGTTCTCTCTTCTCATACTGTCACTGGATGATCTCTTTGCCTCCTATGATATTAACTGTCTGATATGCTGGAGACCGGAACCTAAATCTCCAGCTCAGATTATCTTCACCCAACTAATGGACATTTCACTGTAATTCATTCAGTATGGCCAAATCAGAACCCATCAACTTTCTCTTGTTTCAAATACGCTTTTCCTGTTATTCCCTGTCTCAGTACCACCAGGTCTTGCAGACCAGAACCTTACTGTCATTCCTGACTTCACCTCACCCACCATGTCCAGCCAACAGCAGTACAGAGACAACTCCTAACATTAATGAGATATTTTCTACATGCCAGGACTTACTGAGCAAAGTATATATTCAGCACATTTCATGCTCACAACAACCCTATTAAGCAAATACTATGATTAGCCCCATTTTATAAAAAAAAGACAGTAATGGGGCTGGGGATTTAGTTCAGCGGCACAGCACCTGCCTGGCAAGCGCAAGGTCGTGAGTTTGATTCCCGGTACCGGAAAAAAACAAAAAAAAAAAAAAAAAAAAAAAAAAAAAGACAGTAACACAAAACACACAACCTGCTATATCTCTTAAATCTCTTTTTAATCCTAGATGTCCCACTGCTACTACTCTCATCAAGACCACTCTCATCGCTTACCTGGCATCACTGCATCCTTTTTGACCCCACTACAATACATTCTCCACATAGACTACTTAAACAGTAATCTCTTTAAAAAGGTAAACAAGATGATGCCATGTTTGGAACTCACCAATGACTTCCAACATCATTCAGAAAAACACTAAGGTGGTCTGCTTGCTTTACTGTATTCCCGCACTAAACGATGTGCTCTCTACCAGAACCCTGTCTTGTCTCTGGCAGCCAGGATCCTTTAGAGTACCGAGAACACTGTAGGTGCTCAGGAGTATGCTCTCCCCAGATAATCTCATCCATTCACCCAACTTAAATCACTACTTTCACTGATCTCCTCAAGCTATATTTATCTGTATTGGAACACTAGACTCTCAAAGGTACCTAAATGTGAATATGTTAAAATTCTTTCCCATCTCCACACGCCATCTACTCTGGCACCGACCACGCCCCCCCCCAATATTGTCGGTACAATTTTCTCCAGTTTGGTACAAATGCGACTACTGTACTCTCCAACTGCTCAAGCCAGAAATTTGGAAACAAGATTTTTGTTTCGAAACCTAAATTCTGAAGCCATAATCCTGCCTTATCAATCCGACTCCCCCAGATACCTGTGTTCAGTCTCTGGATTTTGGCTTATGCTGTCTCCCCTACTCCGAATGACTCTTGTGTCCTCCTTTAGCCTAGTTAGCCTAGCCTAGGCGTCAGCTTTGGTCGCGTCTCCCAGTAACCCCTCCCCGCCCTTCCACCCCAGCTGGAGGGCCTCGCCTCTGTGCGTCCCCCAGCACAGCCCGAGCAGCAGGGAACTGCCAGCTCCCCCTGGGCTCCGCACTCCCTCCGGGCCGGTTCAGCCTCAGCTCACTGCACCCGCTAAGCTTAGCCCAGCACTTTCCAAGCGACAGAGCTCAGGCACTGGGCGAGGACAGACCCTGCAGGCACAGACCGAAGCTGACTGGGTTGAGCCTGCACAGCGGGGAGAGACAGAGGGGCCGCCGCGTGGTTTTCGCCAGCTAACAAGTGCTTCCAGGCTTCCAAGCAGAACGACACACCGGACGCCGGGCAAGTCACTTACCGACGCCGGAGCCGAGCCCACGGCGTGGCAGCCCCACCGCAAAGGACAGCGGCAGCGGCTGGAACAGAGCATCCCGCCTAAGCTGGGTTTGGGCCCTGACACAGACCGGCTCCAGGCCCCGAGAGCTTATCAGGAACTTCCATAGCGACACTGGAGTTCTGAGGGAAGCCATGACCATCCGAGCCCTCTTGCGCCGGAAATTGTGGTGATCAACTTCCGGTTCACGCTCAGTTTGTATGGCATGCTGGGAAATGTAGTCTAGTGACGCAGAGCGCGGCGGAAGCCTTCTAAACTCTGTTCTCCTCGTCTTTTTGAGGTTTTTATAATTTTTTTTTTTTTTTAATTTTTGAGACAGAGTCTCGAGAAGTCGCTAAATTGCCCAGGCTGTGCTTAAACTTGTGATCCTCCTGCCTCGGCCTCCCAGAGTCCTGGGACTACAGGGTGTACCACCATGCACAGCCCTTTTGATCCTTTATAGATTGGTTTTCTTTTTCTAAACTGCTTATTCACATGTAGCAGGTGTTCGTGTCTTTCCATGTGCACAGATTAAAAGTTTAGACCATTTCTCCCATCCCCAGGTTTAAATCCAGCTGCGTGTTGGACTTCTCCATTCAAACTTTTACATCCTCATCCCAAATCCTGATTCTGAGTTTACCACCAGCACTAACAATTCATATCCCATATTCCTGACTCATAACTTACTCCTTTCCTTTAGAGCCCTTTTCAAGATTTGTGGGGGTTTTTTCTGCTCAATTATCACTTATTTTTCTTATCCAAGAATATAATGACTACATATTTTATTGTAATATCACCTAGCCTAGTGCATCTGTGTGCACAGCAAACATATGTTGAACAAATGAGTGAGTGACTGATTTTATGTTCTTTCCCAGTTGTCCAGGATATGCAGTTCTCGTCCTTCCCTGGACTATAGGTTGGTGTCTGTGTTGACTGTTTATTGTATGGCCTGGCAAATGAAGGTTGTTAAGAAAACACTTGTTTGGATTAGCTGGCTGGAGGGATTTAACTCTTAACCTCACCTCTTTTTTCCCGACTCCCCTTTGTGAAAATTCATTATACAAAATGGAGTAATTTGTCACACCCCACTACAATGGAATCAAGAGCCATAGGAAAAACACTCAGGTCATGGATATGTAAACAATGGACACACACACACAATCTCCCTTGTCTTTAAGATTATTTTTAGTTAACAACTAACAGTGAAAGTACCAACTATGACTTACAAATAGTTCGGTGATGGGAACCTTTCGAAGTTGAGTGCCCAAACTACAACCCAAAACCCATTTATTTATCGCAAAGTGCCAACACTGCCCCTGTGTGCGCTGTTATCTGATGCTCAGCTGCTGGGCTGGTGGATGCTGGGCTGACTTGGCTTGTATGTCTGCACAAGTACTGCAGCAGATGTGCCATAGGTTTGCCACCACTGGACTAGTTAGTAACTTTTGCTGCCTGCCGATAAGAACTTGCTAGCTCTCACAAGTACCAAAAGTGGAGGAAAAAATGCCTTTCAAAGTACTGTGGTGGATTAACTAATGGTCAATAAGTAACACCCAGCTGAACTGAATCAGCATGGTGCTGGGTGTAGAAGGCCCACCTGAGGATTGTTGCCAACAGCATGAAAAGAGAACTGGAGGGGAAGATGGTGTGCTGTTGATTCTCCTGGAGAAGCTTGTCAAGCTGGTTTTCCTGACATGTTCTCACCATTTGAAGAGCTAGGGTCCTCGCTGTCACTGAGGATGGCTGCAGGTCTCTATCGGGTTAATAATATCCCTCAGTTATTGTGGGCTGATCAGGTCCACAATCTCCTGAATGAGTGCATGGCGATGGCTAAATAAAAGAGGCAAATGGAATGATTTCAGAGCTCTAGGAAGATCAAAACCTTCTCACAGAATTCGAGATTCTCTCAGGGCTAAGACCAAGACCTTCTCTGGGTGGCCCATATTATTTGGTTATCAGAGGAAAGGAGGGGAGTACTCAAGAAGGGTGGAATTACTCAAGGACTTCTCCAAGTAAGGTATTAAATTAATCTTTAATAAGGATTAAATTAATCCACCTAGAATGAGATTCCTGAGGCTATAGTCTTTCTCTAGTTGAGATCAGATCCAGGAACCCTTGGCTGTGATCTTGTCTTATCCTTTGAGGCTTTCTGGCTTCATCTGCCATTACAGGTTTTAGTAGGGATTAGTGACTCACAGAAGTTCACTTACTATGAGTCCATCACCTACTTCAAGACAAGTGGCCTAGGCTTTGGACAGACTCACAAATAAACATAAAAAGCTAATTGGTTAATTTAAGTCCTGCTCGGGGCTGCTTCATAGTGGTCTCCGTCATTTCTCTTTGGGAGAACTCTGGTTTTTGCCTTGAGTTTCACTTCATAGTCCCAGTGTAAATCCCTCAGCCTGCTGGCACAGATCCTTCATCCTACTTGTGCAGACTTTTAGCTTCTGCTACCGACCTTTGGCTCTTCACAGTGCAGATCCTTGATACACACTTGCATGGAACATTGTTGTGGGCTCTAGGTCTCTAGCTGGACTTGTGGAGGACATTGCCATGTACTCTAGGTCTTCAGCTGGACTCCTGCAGGACACTGCCATGGGATCCAAGCCCTCAGTTGGAGTCTTTGGGTCTCTAGTGTGTGGACAGATCTCCTGCACTCTTTTGCACTTGACACCTGGGGAGAATATTATAAAATAATCCTATAAATTATGTGTCCTATATTAAATCCTTTCCCTTGTACACTCTGACTACAACAAAAACATTATGTAAATTTCTCTGTCCTAAAATGTCCTAAACATTGTCTTTGTTCTCTAGACACACCAGAAGTCACCCAAGCATATGCATGTATGTCTCAGACAGTAATCCTCTTTGTTTATTCCTCCCAAGATGTTCCTGTATTAGAGATTGATCTCTGTGTTTTTATTTTGACACCAGCAAGAGCTCTGTTCATGGACTCATTTGCTAATTGAGTAGGGGAAGAAGACGGCCCTAGACAGGGCACTGACTCAGGCAGGACTACTGCCCAGCACTTCCCAGCACTCCTTTCACAGGTATGTAATAGCAGCCTTCAGGGAGTAGTGATGGAATACATGCAGGTGCCTCTCGTCCCTTTTCTCTAAGAATTGATCATCTATTTCCCATACCTCCTTCTAAAAGAGCAGGCTTCAGTGGTTGTTTTTCCTGTAAACATACCCTTGGGCACATCTGATTGGACCATGGGTGGACACTTGCAGGAGAAGTGAACCCATTGGCTATAGTACAGTTTCCAGTGACTATTGTAACATTAGTACACATTTGGTGAATTAAAGTAATAGAAATGTATTCTCTCAAGTTTCTGCATGCCAGAAATCCAAAATGAGTATCAATAGGTAGAATAAAAGGATTGGCAGGATCCCTGCTCCCTTGAGAGGCTATAGAATAGAATCTGCCCCTTGCATCTTCCAGCTTCTGGTGACCTTGAGCATGCCTTGACCTGTGGCTGAATCACTCCAACCTCTGCCTCCGTCTCCAAAACGGCTCTCCTGTTTTCTGGGTGCCAAATCTTCCTTTGCCCCTTTCTTACACTGCCTTTAGGGCCAACGCTGATAATCCAACCCAAATAATCTCCCCATTTTAAAATCCTTTATCACATCTGCAAAGATTGTTTGTATATAAGGTAACATTCACAAATTCCAAGGATAAGGAAGTAATTCTGGGGGTGAAAGGGAGAAAAGGATACATTTTTCAGCCTACCCCAGCTGACCATGCATCAAGCAAATTTTCTCCCAATAGTTTACACTAAAAAACACAGAAATTATAGGTGAATTTTGAGAGGTGAAGTAATGACTGTTTAGAGTTGGGTTGAAGCAGCGTTTATCAGTACTGCGCTTACATTGCCAAATGAGGAAAGAAAGGCAGGAAAATGGATCTCAGAAGCAGAGACAGGAGACTGTGTGGGCAGAGAGGAAGAAAGGTTCTGTCTTGACCAGAGAGCCTCACTGTCTTCTGAGTCTTCTTTACTTGGGCCACAGTTTGTGTCACTGTTGTGGTGCAGTGAAGATTACTGGGTGCAGCTGTACCCTTGAGCAGATGCCCGTATCTTTTAGAGTCTCTCTACCTCATCTGCAGGATGAATACGTGTTTGCCTTGCTGACTGTGAGAGTTAAGTGCTTTTAGGATCTGACGACCGGTGTTTCATGAAAGGGGTGTAAGAAGTTCATGTGGTGGTCAATCAGTTATTTTCTGAGGAAGGTCTTCGAGGTTCTCTGGGTGCAAGCAACATAAATCTTTCCTGAGTAAAACAGAGATGGCAGTGATTGGAATGATGCTTGCGTCTCAGAGAGTTAAAGAAAAATCTGAACATACCAGGCTCAAGAAAGACTAGAAAGGCAATAGCTGCAGGATTACCGGATGAAAGGACTTGAGAAATCTGCCCAGGAGGCTGCTGCCAGAATGATTCCATCCCAACTGCATAGTTTCCATAAAATCCAAGTTCCTAATGAGCTGATTGACCTTGATAATGAGGTTATATTCAGTGCTGGAAGATGAGGAGAGCTGGTTCCCTGACTGAAAATCCCAGTGTTAGCGGATGTGAAGTCCCACAGGAAGTCTTTCCAGGTTCTTGCAAAGAAGTGGTCAAGACACACCAAGAAAGGTAGCAGGGATGTACACTTATTGAAGGTGGAAAAGAAGTGTGCTCTGCAGAGTGAGAGTGGGCGGGTGAACAGACTTAATGCCAGGTGGTGAGGATAACGGCAAAGGGTCTTTTATGTCTGGGATTCTTGGGTTGGTTTCTCCCTCTTGCAAATAAGGCACTGGGACAGCTGTCCTATAAGAAACACACTTGGCCTGCCACCAGATTTAAACTGTCCAGTCAAGGACTCACTTGGCTTCACACCAGGTGTAAATGAAAAACTGAAAAACAGCAGAACTGCAGAGTCTTCCTGGAGCCTCTGTTCTGCGCATGTGTCCTGGTCTGCATGACTTTGACAGATTCCACCCGGTTGTTTGACCAGTTTTGTCTCAGGCCTAATCTCCTTCACCAGGAATATCTAGTTGCACTACTGGTAACATTCATCAAATCATATCTGCAAAGAGATCACCAGCTCTGTGGAACAAGAACAGTTTCCAGTTGTTTGTAATTCAAACAGTTATTCCACTATCTGACTTAACAGTAAATTTTGCCTTCCTAAAGAGACTAGGATTTTGTCCTGAACTTTTAGAATTCAATATAGGGCTTGGGTGTAGAAGTCAAGGGAAGGGATGGAGAAAGGAAGGCAGAAGCTTAATGGGGAAAAATGACACAGTCTGAACAATCCAAGAACCCCTGTGTTCTCCAGCAGTGTGCTTGCAACTTCTGTGTAGTCCTCAATACCTTATTGCTGAAGCCTTTCCTGAGGCTCACACCTGCACCAGCTTTGTGCTTCCCCAGAGTTTTTCCCCTCCCCATTCAGTGCTCAAGCCCCCCACATGTTCCCACAAAGACACAAATCCATGGCCAAAGCTCTGCTGTGTCCCAGGTAGGGACTGTTAGCTAGGGGAAGCCTGAAGCTCCAGCAGTGAAAAGGGACAAATGATGCTGTCAGATCCCTGATGAAGCCCCAGGGCATGAAGGTCTTAAGTGCAGACATCTGCAGTTGTAGGGGAGGGGCCATTTTAATATGGCCGCCACCCAGGTAAGTTTTGGAGAGAGTCAGAGGGCCTTCTTGCCTCAAAGCCCCTTTTCCTGAGCAACGACAAGCACAGTCATTGAGTAAGAAGTGGTCAGTTCATTGGGAGCTCAGGTCTGAGAAGTTTGGTGTATCTGCTGGAGCTGTGCAAGGCTATGCCTGTTCAGTGAACAAACGCTAAACAGTGGTAGAATGGTGAAGATGTACAAAAGCCAGCACCCTGCCTCTCAGTCAGAGCACACTACTTCCTCATTAGCCCTGTTAGTCTACGTGGGAAATTGGTGATGCGTAAAGGGCAGGTACCAACGTTCATGTCTTTCCTATGCATAACCTGAGGCTCTTGGGTTAAGGGTTTTGCCCAAGACCATATAATCTATTTAATGCAGAGTAAGGCTAAACTCTAGGGTTCCTGGTACCTGTTACAGTAGAAGAATTGTTTCACCTGAGTTCTGTGGAGTAAAGAAAACCACTGAGACTTCCAGAAATTAAACAGACAATCTTCTGGGCCAGAATGTGGCCCAAAAGATAGAAAGAGGGGTTACTATCCTCCAGTATGTGACAGTAGGGGTGGATGAGTCAGTTCCTCCCACCCCAGAATTATCTGTTTATCTCCAGTTTTCCACAGGACACCCTGTGCCTTTCTCCTTCTGACAGCGTCTACCCCAAACTGAACGCTCACAAAGGAAATTCACTGCCACAGACCAACACTACCTAGGTAGGTAGGTAGGTAGAAAAACTGCCATCCTATAGCACAGTGGTATAAATTTCAAAAATATTGAGGCTGCCTTGTTTCTGCCATCCCATCTGCCCCCAGAGTGGCTTGAACCCACCCCATATCCCAGCCATTCTGGATTTAATCTGTAGCAATCTCTCTTGGCTGTTGTCAGTTTGGGTATGTGGAACATTTTGTCTGAGAGGTTGAAAGTAACTCCTATCATCTTAGAACCAGGTGGTCTGTCGTGAGGTTATGTTTCAATTCAGTATGGACTCAGGAAGTGCTTTGGACTGAAAGCTGGTATTTGCAAAGTTTACTAAGCCTACTCAAAATGCCTTTGATGGAAAAAGTGATGTCTCTGCCTGACTTGCATGCCATCCAAGATCAGGTGACTGAGCATAATTTCACTTTAGACTTAGGACTTCAGTGTTCTGAAGATTTCTTGGATCTGGTCTGGAAGCTAACAGTGGGGTGCCTTGGTCATGGTTTATGGGAAGCCCGAACAAGAAGGGCATAATGTATACTTGGGTGCCTCAATTGTATAACTGTTTGTACACATGTGTGTATGTGTTTGGCTATATCATGCAAATATCTGTGTATGTGTATATGTGTGTGTTCAGGGGACATCTATGAATACGCATTTGTGTATGCATGTAAATGTCACTTTCCAAAGTTTGAGCACTCCCCTTCCAGCCTGTACTAAAATGTGTGTGCATGTATAAGATGTGGTTGAAAACTACAGTGAATATTTCAATTAAAAAATTATTATAGTAAAAGACATTGTTACTCATCCCTCTCAAATTACTCCTCACCACTTCAAGTATACTTATCCCATTGTTCCTGCCACTTTCTGGAGCACTTCTGGAAGTCTTCTTTCATGCATGTCTTTAGTTGCACTGTTGTGGCTGCTTTGATGTCTTTTTTTGGGGGGGGGTTTTCTCGGGTACCAGGAACCGAACTCACGACCTTGCGCTTGCCAGGCAGGCGCTTTTGCCGCTAAGCTAAATCCCCAGCCCCTGTTTTGATGTCTTGAATCAATTAAAAATGTTTACCTTTCATGACTTTGGGGAAAAGCCGGAAAGTATAGGGTACCAGATCCATTGAGTAAAGTGGAAGAGGACACACCCTCATGTTTGTACAAGCCTGCCTTTCACTGGATGGCACTCTGCAGAAACATCCACTAAATTTTTCTTTAATCACACCTTGTGAAGACACTCACAAAAGAGAACTTCCTGAACTGCTTCAGAAAGTGGTAAGAATTATGGTATACACTATGTTCAAAGTGATGGGAGCAGGTGGGCCTGGTGCATGTGCCTGTAAGCCCAGCAGTTGGAGGCTGAACCAGGAGGATCATTATAAGTTAGAGACCAGCTTGGGCTGCATAGTGAGTTCAAGGCCATCATGAACTACATAGTAAGACCCTGTCTCAAAACAAACAAACAAACAAATAATGACAAAGTGAGGGGAGTGCTTTGGGGCGGATTCAGGGAAATTTGTCTTTTACAGCAATAAATTTTGAAAATATAAATATTCACCATATACTTTGATCACATTTCATATGTGTACCCATGTTTGCAGGCACATATTTGTATACATTTGGTTGAGTATGTGTGTGTTTGTATGGTTTTATATGTGTGTACAAGGGGACATGTATGTGTACACACATGTAGATCAGCCTGGAAATGGGAGCAGTTTAATGGTAGGAGCACAGCTGTTAGAATTAAGCATGGGTTCAAATCCTAGCTTTGCAACTTAGTATAAGTCCCTGTTACTTACTACCTCCTGGGGCTTCCTGTCTAAGGTGGGGTAATAAAAGCTTTGACATTAGACTGGGGTGGGGATTAAAAAGCAATAGCAGATAGTGCAAGCAGTCAGTGGCCATCAAGTAGTAAATACTAATATTACTATCTCATCCTCATTATCATTTCTCTGTTTGGTTTTAACTTGTTTCCTAGGTAGGTGGCATTCATTCTCCCTTCTTTAGAAGCAGTCTGGGGTGATTTCAGATTACAATGAGTTGATTTGAACTAATAGTACAGAAATATGAGTGACCAGACCAAGTTCCCTCACCCTGTATCTTTGGTTGCTTCTGTAAATCATAATTTCCCCACCAGTTAAATGGGACTAGTAACCTTGTTGCCAACTGTGTTCTACACAGTCTTGTACAGATGAAAGTAATCAAAACTTTTCTGGCCCTCTTACACTCCCACCTACGATAAACCCTGTGGGAAATATGAGAAGACAGGTTCCTGACTTCACCAAATGCCCAGTGAAGCCAACCTTTTAAAAAAAATAAATAACATAAGCAAGCAGGTTTATTCAGGTGTAACTGACATATAATAAACTCCACACATTTGTGCATATAATTTGATAAGTTTTGGCACATGTATACATGACTTTAGTCAAGTTAATGAATATACACAGCATCCTCAACTCTTCCTCTTAGTAATCTCCTCCTGCTTCTCTCTCCACATACCTCTCTTTACTGTAATTCCTGCTTTCTTTTACCTTAGATTACTCTGCCTTTTCTACAGTTTTATACAAAAGGCGTCATATGTTTGTGTTCCTTTTAGTCTGGCTTCTTCCACACAGCCTAACTGTTAAAATATTTGTCCAATTGTCACATGCATCCCTAGTTTTTCCTTTTGATTGCCAAGTAATATGCTATTGTACACATGTACTACAAATTGTTATCTTCTCACCTGTTGGGGAAATTTGGGTTGTTTGCAGTCCTTAGCAATTTCAAATAAAGATCATATGAATATGGTTTATAAGCCTTTGGATATGTTTATATTTGTCTTGTGTAGATATCTAAAAATGCATGGTCTAATTTTATGATGTCTATGTTTAACTTCAGAATTTCTAATTATATGATGTCTATGTTTAACTTCAGAATTCTTTAAAATAATTATAATATTTTACAGCTCCATGAGTGTTGTTTCTGCATGTGTTTTGTTTACTACATGAGTTTTGTTTTTTTAGCATCCTCACCAACACTTGAATTTTTTAGAATTTTAGCTATTCTGATAGATGCATTATAGTATCTCATTTAATTTCCTTTGGACTTAATTTCCTAATGCTAATGAGTAAAGATGTTGAGCATATTTTCATGTGCTAATATTCCATTTGTCTGTTATAGTTTATATCTAGATGTCTCCCTAAAGTCTCATGCAATCATGGGCAGACCTTTTGGTGAATGAATTATAGGAGTATTATAGCTGACTTGGTGTTAAGAGGCAGGCCCTGGTCAAAAGAGGCAGGTCACTCTGGGTGTGAGCTGGATGGGTGTTTCTCCCTCTGGTTTTCTCCCTTGATACTCTCTGCCTTACCACCCACCCTTCCTTGAGCAACTCTCTTTTGCCATGCCCCTCTGCCATGCCATCCTGCCTTGAAGCCAGCTCCCCAAAACTTGAGCTAACATAAACTTCTTCTCCCTTAAATTGTGGATGTTGGGTATTTTGTTCAAGTGATGAAGAAAGTTAACTATTACAGATTTAAATGTCAAAGAAGTGGTGTCACTGCTGTAATGCTAGTTGACCATGTGACTTAAAAGCCTTTGGAACTGACTCTCAGGAGGAGTTTGGCAAAGTTTGGAGATACTAGTTAGAGAAGCTCCAGAATACTGTAAATCAGTCTTGATGAGAGATTGTAGTCAGAGCTCAGAAGATCAAAATATTGATTTTTATAAAGCAGATGGAAAAGACCAGTCTCAGGATATTTCAGTGGGGAACAAGGACTCCATTGGTAACTGGACTCAAGGCCTTGTATATTATGCTCTGGGAAAAAATGTGTCTGCATTTTGCTCATGTGCTGTCTTTGTGGGAATCTGAAATTAAGGGTGGTGGGCTAATTAACCTGGTGAAGGAAATTTGAAGGCAATCCAACATTCAGGCTGTGGCATGGGTACTGTTGGGGTTTTTAGCCAGCTATACATTGAGAACCAAGAGCAAATGGTAAAACTGACTGATTTTAAAAGTTTTGAGTATCACCACAAAGAAAGCTCCTGCAAAATTTGGGCCTATAAAGTAAGAGCAGAGGAAGAACTTGGTTGCTGAAAAGATTAACACTAAAAAGAAGCCAAATGCTTTAGATCAGAACAAGAAGAAAATGTGTAAAGGGCCTGTCAGAAATCAGCAAGGCCCCACCCTTCACAGGCTAAAAATGGCAAAAGTAAAAGACTTTGCTTTGAAAACAGAGCCCTAAGGCATTGTGTTTCAGAATAGCAGCCTAGAGATTTTATTCCCTGAGAATGTGTTCACAGTGCTCTTCCAGTTAGATATTGGAGGCTTCTGCAGCCATGACCCAAGAAGGCCCAGCTACTACATGAACTGGTGGGTGACCTTGGCATCATCTGAGTAGTGCTGATTTTATGAGTATGCAAAGTGCAAGAGTTATGGATTTAGGAAATTTCCACCCTGATTCAGTAAAACGCCTGGGAGACCAGGAAGTATGGCCTGAAAGGGTGGAAGGCAGTGCACAAAGCTGTGAGAGTTAAGCCAAAGGTGCAGTAGAGACTACAGGAAGTTAGGACATAGATCATCTAAAGAAAGATACAAGAATAAGCAAAGCCACCCCAAGAGAGAAGCCATGAGGGCTACCCCCACAGATAATGCTGTGGGGGTGAGACCACTCAAACTCTTTAGAGTTAATTTCTCCTGGCCACAATTTGCTCTGGGTGCAGGACACAGAGCCACAGGATTTAATGTTTGACTAGTTTTTGTCTTCCTTCAGTCCCACTGCTTTCTATCTCCCTATTCCTCCCTTTTGGAATGGGCATGTTTATCCTATGCCATTGTGTGTTAGAAGTGTTTAACTATCTTTTGCTTTTTACAAGGGCTTATAGCTAAGTTTCCCTTGAGTCTCAGAGATTTTGAACTTGGATTTTCAGAAATGCTTAAATTGTTAGGACTTTAGCAACTCTTAGAGATGGACTAAATGCAATTTGCCTAAAGAGATGTTCACAAGTCTTTTTGGGACCAGGGACAGAATGTTATGATTTATATCTAGATGTTTCCCAAAAGCCTCATGCAACCATAGGCTGAACTTTTGGAAGGTGATTGGATTATATTGGTATTATATCTGACCCGCTGTCAGGAGGCGGGGCTGCTGCGGAAGAGTCAGGTTACCCTGGGCTTGACCTGGAAGAGTACATCTCTCTTTGGGCCTCGTGCCTTGTCTCTCTCTGCTTCCTTACTACCATGCTGTGAGCAGCTCTCTCCCACCATTCCCCTCTGCTGTGCCATCCTCCCTTGGAGCCAGCTGACTAAAACTTAAGCCAAAATAAACATCTCCTCCCTTAAAGAGTGGGTGTCTGGTATTTTTGGTTCCAGTGACCAAGAAATTGACTAAGACACTATCTTTTTAGAAATTTGTCTCTTTTATGTTTTAAAATTGTAGTTGGTTATTTTCCTACTCATGGATTTAGGACATATTATATCTTCACAATACAAGACTTATATTGAAAATGTGTTTTGGAATGCTTTCTCACATTTTGTGGCCTACATTTGCATTCTTTTAAGAATATCTTTTAAAGCACACTTTAAAAAATTTTTTTTGATGAAATATACTTTATGAAAGTGTTCTGCTATGGGTCATACTTTAACCTACAGCCATAAAAATCTCTTCCTATGTTTTCTTCTAAAACTTTCATAGTTTATATTTTACTTTTAGGCCTGTTTTCCATTTTTAGTTACTTTTTAAAAAATTAATGTGAGGTATAGATTGAAATATGTGTGGGTATTTGCATGTATATACCAGCTAGAATACTTTTTTGAAAATATCATCCGTTCTGCACCAAATTGCCTTTGCACATTTGTCAAAAATCAGTTTTCCAGGCAAGGCATGGTGGCACATGCTTGTAATCCCATCACTCAGGAGGCTGAGGAAGGAGGATCGCCGTGAATTTGAGGCAAGCCTGGGCTACATAAACAAGTTCAAGGCCAGCCTGCACTACAGAGTGAGACCATGTCTCAAAAAAAATCAGTTTTCTATATTATTGTAGTTCTTTCTGGAGTCTTGTTGATCTGCTTTTATACGTTCATGCCAATGCTGCAGTTTTGATAACTGTGGTTTTAAAATAAGTTCTGAAATCAGGTAATGTTACATTTGCAATTCTGTTTTTTTACCCCCAAAGATGTTTTGGCTATTTTATGTTCTTTGCATTTCCACATAAATTTTAGAATCAAGTTTTTAATTTCTATAAAAATTCCACAAATTTTACCAAGAGTATATCAAACCTAGACCAAAAGTTCTAGAAAAAATATCAAATAAATCCAGGAACTCATAAAAATTATGATACATCCTCATGAAGGTTTTGTGTAGAATTCATTTAATATGTAAAGTTAATTATCAATTTAATTCAATTTTTAGAGTGATTAATTTTTAGAATTTTTACTCTATGAAAGATACAAATCTATGGCTATCTTTTCTTATAATATCTCTTTCTGGTTTTGAAATCAGGGTAATGCTGGAGAGAATTTATATAATAATAATTTTGAGTCTTCCACACTGTGAATAAAGCTTTCTTTCTGTGTATTTAGGTCTTCTTTAATTTTTCTCACCAATGTTTTATAGCCTTTGATATACAGATTTATCCTTAAGTGTTTCAGAATTTTGATGCTATTGTGAATGTTATTTTAATTTCAATTTATAATATGTTGCCAGTTTATAGAGATACAGTTGCTTTTTTGTACAGGGGTCTTGCATCTTGCATATTTATCCATTCTTCAGTTCTAGCGGTTTGTTTGTGGATTCCATCAGATATTTCATGTAGACAACCACGTTGTCTGTGAAAAAAGGCAGCTTTCATCTTTTCATCTAGGGGCCTGTCCTTTCTTTTTGGCAGGAAGGTGCTGGCTGCACTTGCTAGAACCTCCAGTACAGTGTCAAATAGTAACGGGAAGAGCACATTCCTTGTCTTGTCTCTGATCACAGAAGAGCATTTAGTCTTTCACATTCAGTCCAACATCTGTAGGCTTTTTATCAATGTCTTTCATCAGACTCCATGAATTCTTTTAATTCGAGTTTGCAGAGAGTTCATTTTTCTTTTGATATATTTTTATTTTACTAGTACATGTTTGCAGTTCATGTAGTTTACAGTCATCTTGGGGAATGGTACATGCATATACTACAGCTTATTTCTTTCTTTAAATCCCCTTCCCCTTCCCTCCTCCATGCCCTCCTCCTCAAATTCCCCTATTCCATTTTTATTCTTCTTATACTCTTAATTAGTTCATGTTATGGCATATAGTGTTTATGTTAATTGAGGTTATTAGCTTCCTGTACATAGCAAATCTTTACTTATGTCCCTTTGCCCTCCTCCTCACCCCTTGTACTTTTTCCCTTGGGCCACTTCCCCATTGCAAGAGCTCCATCCACTTGTCCCCTTCTATCCATCCTTTATTATTCGTTTTGTACTTTGCATCACTCAAATGAGAGATACCATACGGTATTTAAGCTGGTGTGTTGGTTTGCTTCACTGAATAGTATATTTTCCAGGTCCATCCATTTTCTTACAAATGTCTCAAATCTGTCATTCTTTATAGCAGAGTAATATGCCATTATATATAGATACTACATTTTCTTTATCCAATCATCTGTTGATGCAAGCTGTTTCCAGGATTTAGCTATTACAAGTTGTGGTGCTATGAACATTTGTAGGTTTGTATTGCTGAGTGTGATGTCTTAAGCTCTTTGGGAATGATACCTAGTGGTTCTTTGGGAAATCTCTATACTGATTTCCATAATGGTTGTATTAGTTTACATTATCACCAGTAATGAAGGAGGTTTCCTTTTTCACCACAATCTTGGCCAGCATTTGTTGTTGTTTGATTTCCTAATGATTGACATTCTTTCCAGAGTAAGATGGAATCTTAGTGTTGTTTTAATTTGCATTTCTCTAATGGCCATAAATGTTGAGGATTTTTTAATGTTTTTGTTGATTAGTAGTTCTTCTTCTGTGAAGTATCCGTTCCTTTCTCTTGCTATTTTTTGACTGGGTCTTTAATTTTATGTGGATTTAATTTGTTTGAGTTCTTCATATATTCTAGATATTAGTTCTCTATCTGAGGCATAACTGACAAATATTTTCCCATTCTGTAGGTTGTCTCTTCACTCTATTGATTGATTTTTTGCTGTACAAAAGCTTTTTATTGTGATATAATCCCATTTGTTGGCTCTTGCTCTTATTTCTTGTGCAACTGAAGTTTTGTTTAGAAAACCCTTTCCTATACCTATGTCTTTAAGTGTTTTACCTGTTTTATCTTCCAGTAGGTTTAATGTTTCTATTTTACTGTTTAGATCAATGATCCATTTTGCTTTTAATTTAGTATATGGTGAGATATAAGGGTTCAGTTTCAATATTCTGCACACAGATAAACAGTTTTCCTAACACCACTTGTTGAATAGACTATCTTTCCTCCAACATATGCTTTTGGCCTATTTGTTGAAGATCAAATAGCTGAATGTATCTGGGGAACTTTCTGTACCCTCATTTCTGTTCCATTGGCCCACGTGTCTGTTTTTGTTGTAGTACCATGCTGTTTTTATCATTATTGCTTTGTAGTATAGCTTGAAGTCAGGTATTATTACTATGCCTGCTACTTTTTTTTTTTTTTTTTTGTTTTTCTCCGGTACTGGGAACCGAACTCATGACCTTGCGCTTGCCAGGGAGGCGCTTTTTGCCGCTGAGCTAAATCCCCAGCCCTATGCCTGCTACTTTACACCTCTTGTCCACAATTGCTTTTCTATTCTGGGTCTCTTCTGGTTCCAAATGAATTTTAGGATTATTTTTTCTGGATCAGCAAAGTGTGCTGTTGATATTTTGATCAGAACTGCTTTGAATCTGTATAACAGTTTGGCCATTTGGACAATATTAATTCTACCTATCCAGGAACAGGGGATATTTTTCCATTTTCAATCTCCTTTTTCAGAGTACTGTAGTTTTCTTTGTAGAGGTCTTTCACTTCCTTGGTTAGGACAATACCTACATATGTCATTTTTCTTGAAGCTACTATGAATGAAATTTTCATAATTTTCTTCTCATCCCATTCATCATTGGTGTACACAAGTGCTAATGATTTTTGTGTGTTGATCTTGTATCCTTCTAAAGTGCTAAAGTTCATTATTAATTCTAGAAGTTTTTGGTTGAGTTCTTTGGGTCTTCTATGTAGAGTACCATGTCATCTTCAAATAATATTAATTTGAGTTCTTCTTTTCCTATATGTACTCTAATTTCTTTCCCCTGCCTAATTGCTCTGGCTAATGTTGCAAGTACTATGTTAAATAGAAGAGGTGATAGTGGACATCCATGTCTTATTCCTGATTTTAGGGGGAATGCTTTTAGTTTTTCCCCATTTAGTATGATGCTATCATTTTGTCATATGTAGGTCTTATCATATTCAGCTCTGGTCCTTCTATACCTGTTCTCTTCTTTGGGCTTTGTTTTTACCATGAAGGGGTATTGGGTTTTGTTGAAACCCTTTCCTGCATCTATTGATATGATCATATAGCTTTTGACTTTGCTTCTGTTTATGTGATTTATTACATTTATTGACTTATGTATGTTGAACCATCTTTGCATTTCTAGGATGAAACCTTGATCTTGATGTATGATCTTTTTGATAATGCATTAGATTCTGTTGAGTTTCTTTTTAAAAATCAAGGATGGATGTTTACTTTTTTCAAATGTTTTTCCAGCATCTAATGAGATTATTACAGGGTTTTTCTTTTATTATTTATTAATAAGTTAAATTAAGTTGATTGGGTTTTGTATATTAAACCAACTCTACATTCTTGTGATAAAATCCACTTGATAAAAATGTATAGTAATTTTTTGCCAATTGTATTTGATTTTTCTAGCATTTTTACTTTATCTTCATGAAAGATACCGGTCTCTGGTTATTTTTTCTTATAATGTCTCTGGTTTTAGAATCAGCATAATATCACCCCCAGAACAATTGGAAGGTCTCTTATCTTCACCTTTCTGGAAGAGTTTGTGTAGAATTAGTATTATTTGTTCCTTAAATATTTGATGAAATTCACCAATGAAGCCATCTGAGCCTGAAGTTTTCCTTGTGAGAAAGTTTAGTTATCATCTTGCTATTTGGTTTTTCTTTGTCCAATCTGTTGTTTTCTTTTTCCTTTTTTTCTGCTTTATTCTAAATTAGTTAAGTATATTTATGGTCTCATTTTATATCTTTTGTTGAGTTACCCTGTCTTTATTTGAGCAATCGTTTTAGGATTTATAGTATACATCAATAAGGCAGTTTATTTTCAGGTAACATTATACCACTACTACATACTATTGTATACCTCACCATAGTATACTTCTGTTTTGACTCTCTTAGCATTTATGATATTTTATCCTAAATTTTTTTGTATATTATAAAGTCTTCAATGTGTTTTTTTTGGTTTAAGCGATTACATTTTTAAAAAGTCTGTTATCTTTTTCATTTTAACCATTTTTTTAGAGCAGGTTTAGATTCATAGGAAAATTTAGCAGAAAGTACAGAGCTGTCATATACCGCACCTCCTCCAACACACACATAGCTTCTGCTTCTGTCATGTTGAAGTGCTGAGGCACATTTGGTACACTGATGAACCAGTATCAATACTTCTTTTTTACTAATATCCATCATATACCTTAGCCTTCACTTTGGGTGTTTTCCAGTTCCTTAGGTTTTGCGAAATGCATAGTCGTGTATCCACCACCATAGTATCATTTAGAGTAGTTTCTCCCCTGCAACTTCCCTTGGCTTCATCTATTCTTCAGTCTTAGTACTGTCTGCCTGGTTGTGCTGTTCTAGAAGGTCATGTAGCTACACTCACACAGTATGTAACCTGTTAAGGCTGGCGTTTTTCATTAGCAGTATATATTTAAGTTTCTTCCATGTCCCTTTGTGGCCCAATTATTCATTCTTCATGGTGAAAACCATAATCCCTTGTCTGTACTACATTACTACACGTACTACAGTTTGCTTATTCATTCACCTACTGAAGGAATCTTGGTTGCTTTCAGTTTGGGGCAATTATACACACATCTGCTATCAACATTCATGTGCAGCTTACGTGTGGACATGTTTTTCATTCACGCGTAAATACTGAAAAGCGCAGTTGTTGAGTCTTATGATAAGAGTATGTTTAACTCTGTAAAAATTGCCAGAGTGGCTATAGCAGTTTTTGATTCTCAAAAATTATTTGCTAAAAAGATTTAAGTATAAAATTATATATTTTCCAGGTAGATATCGTTTCCAGTGCTCTCCATTTATTTGTGTAGACAAAATTTCCCCGCGTCCCGACCCCCAGCCCAGGCAGGCTGTAGGAGGTCAGGGCATGATGGGTCCTCTCCTCCTGGGTGCTGAGCGGTCGGGCAAAGCGGGGGTTCCTGGAGGAAGAGGGGAGGGCACTTCTGAGAAGGGGCGCAAGGTAAGACTGTGCCGTGTCCACACAGTCACTGGGAGTCAGAGTGGCTTTAAACCCATATCTGCTGCCCGGCCGGGGGGCGGGCGCTGTGTTCCTCCCCCAGAACAGAGCAGAAGTTCTGGGACGAAAACAAGAACACTGGCTTCTCACTAGCCGTATGCTTTGGGTAGTGCGGACCGGCTCCTTGCGCTAGCAGGGTGAGCCTCTGTGTTTCGTCCATCTCTGAAACTCAGTTTCTCATCCAGGAGGAGAGAGGGGTCATCCCCGACGCGTCAGCGCTGCTGTGGGGCTCGTTGGCAGCGTTGGGCACAGAACGTTCCCAGCGAGTGGCCCTCAGTGCCGCCTTACATTACAACCCTTCCATTTGCCTCCTAAAATGACTAGATGGGAGGGGAAGGGCATCCGGGGTGCAAGTAGGAGAGGGCCCACGGGGATGAAGCAGCATGGGGTGGGCGGGAGAGCGCCGGCCAGGACGGCTCCGCAGCCAGCGCGGCGTGGTCCCCTAGGCGCACGAGGTGGCGCTGCGGGACCGCTGTGCGCACCCAGCCTCGGGAGCAGAGGTCCTGGGTGGCTCAACTTGAGCGAACCCTTCCAGGCCAGGCCTTCCCTCCGGCGGAGCTGACGGCCGGCTCGGTGTTCGACATCTCTCCGACTCAAACGCAGGGTATCCTCCTTTCCCATGCAGCCGCAGGCTACCTTCTCCACCCGCCCTGTGGATGGGGAGACTCAGTCTTCAGTCCAGCCGTAGAGGCACGGGGTCTCCCAGGGTGGAGCAGAGGCAAGCCCCGGCTCTGGGAGGGAGGGTGTCCCTGCTCAAAGGCCTCTCCTACACTACAGACTTCGGAACCTCACCCCTGGGCACGCAGACCCCTTTCTACTTGGTGGCAAAGCTCGGCACCCCATCTCTTGGGACGCTTTCTTTTCCCCCAGGACGGTTTAGAAAGCCCAGAGAGCTCCCTCTCTCCTCTGCCTGGCACTTGGCAACCCACCTGTGCCGGCAGGCCTCTGCCATGATCTTTCAAAGTGACGTGGAGGAGGGAGAGTGCCGAGACCCAATAAATCTGGAGGTGAGCCTAGGCTCCACACAGCTGGGATCTAACGTCAGAGCCACTGTGCTGACTTCTTTGAGGTTCGCCTGCAAAATGAGGCATGTAATTCATGGTAGGGTGGCAGTGAGTAAGAGGTGAGTGTCTCGTAGAAGCGCTTGCCCTTTGGAAAGCTCTCGGCACCTGTGGGGTGTGGCTCCAACCATCAGATAAACCTCCACAGCCTTGGGAAGGGTGGCACGCGGTTGGTGTGGACAGCAGGGCCAGGGCAGCCAGAGGAGGGTGGGAGGGAGACCTGGGCCTTGAGCCAGATAGGATCACAAGAGGCAGCAGTGATGGGAAAGTGTAGGAGAATGGGGCCTGACCTGCGTGGCTGGAAGCAGATGATAGAGCCAGTTCAAGAGGTCTGCAGTGCGGGGGTGATGACTCAGAACCCTGAGGATTCTCAGGCTCAATTCTAGAAGGGGTAGCCCTTGCACAGACCTTGCAGCTGCAGGAGAATAGCGAGATGGGAGCCGGCCAGGAGGTGCTGGTAATCATTGTGTGCTCCGCCCTGCTCTCCATTGCTTCTGCTGAGGCACTGTTTCTGCTCTGGCTTTCCCTGACCACTGGACTAGGATTGAGGGTGGAAGTCGGTCATCTTTCTGTCCCAGGAGGGCAGGACTGACTGGGCAGCATAGCAGGCAGTGTCTGATGGATAAGTGTGCATGTTCCCATCCACACTGACACCACCAAGTGTCCCTGAGGCTTCACCTCCTGCCTCTCTGAGAGGCAGGCAACCCAGCCCCAGGGCTGTGTGAGCTGTCTCAAGAGAGAGGCTGGGCCATGGTACCTGCAGCAGCCCCTGCTCTAACACACATACAGACGCGCTCAGGGCATGAAATGTGTGTTGGACAAGGAAAGCCTGGTAATGCCACAGGGCCATGTGCTGCCCCCACATGCCAGGATTTAGCTCCTGTGCCACTTCCAAGAGGGAAGCAAGTTGCAGGCAGCAGGCTGTCCTATGCAGGGCAGTAAGACTGGCTTTAGGTCTCCTTCCATGGCAACCTATGGCCAATCCTTGGAACTGTCAGCCAAGTGTCCCTGGTTGCTGGCCAGAGGTCTTCGGCGCTGAGAGGTAAAAAGGAGGCACCTAAGTTGCTCTTCTCTGCCTGCAGCTGATATTCTTTCTGCAATGCCAGGATTCACAGTGGCCATTATTTTTGGCACCTGTGCATATTTTTGGTGCCCCTGAACGTAACAAAATCCCAGCAACACAGAGTGAAGAAGGAGGAGGGCAATATGCTGAAAGACACTGGCCAGGCCTGAGGTACACGTGGGCACTTCCTCTTTTGAGGAAAGTTGAAATCTCAGTTTATTTCCATGCATTGTGACCCATCCCTGTACAGAATGAAGACAGAATCCAAGGCAAGGAGAGACTTAGCTTATATGGCCTGGCTTAGCAAGATTTACATTCTGAAATCCAGGAGCAACCTCCTACATTCCACAATCCCCCCTGCCCTTTGGTAGCCTTGAACTGGACCCCAGGAAGGCAAGAAGGCAAGGCAAGAAGGAAGGCAAGAAGGCAAGGCAAGAAGGAAGGCAAGAAGCCGTCCCCCTTCTGTGTCTCCAGGACCTTCCTGCAAACACTGCGGCTTCAGTTTCTTCACCTGCAGTATGGGATAGCAGCACCTGAAGGTATGTCATAGAGTGGCACGAGGTCTAACGAACAGATGTCAAAGACTGCAAAAGGGCAATGCACCAGTTAGTGAAGGTGGTGTTTTCCTCCCAGTGGGAAAAAGAAGCAATATATTCTTACTACGTACAAGTACAACCTCAGCCCCCGAGCCAAGTGAGTTCATGACACGAAGCCAAAAGCAAACCTGGAGGGCTGAGGCTGGAAGTGTTGGTAAGGAGGCCTTTGAAGTGAGGGCTCTCCCTCCCTCCGCGGCTCTGGCAGCTCCCCCAGCCATGCCTGATGAAAGGAAGGAGAGACTCTGTTGTGGTTTGACACATGCCCCAGATGTCAGGTTGCAACTCTCTTCAGCAGTTACCTCTCAGAGGTGACAGCTGTGTGGGGTGGGAACCGGGGCTTGGAACCAGGATGCCCGGGTCCCAGTGCCAGCCATGCTATCCCGCTAGCTGAGTATATCTTTGGGTGGGTTAAGCTGCTCCAGTAAAATGGGAATGATACCTTCACAGGCCTCCTTCTTAGGGTTGTCCGCAGCATGCCTAGATACATTTGAATTTCAGATAGTCAATAGTCTTTTACACAAGTATATCTCTGTAATACGCGGGTCATCCTTGTACTAAAAATACCATTTCATGTTTATCTACAATTCAAATTGAACTTGGCATCCTGCATTTCATTTGGTAACTCCGGTCTTCAGGAGACTTCACAAGGAGTTGCCTGGATAAAGGGTCTTCTGAACTGTAAGTGCCTTGAAGTACAGTTTGGGAGGCAGTCTGGAAAGATGGAGTACAGTAACTATAGTAACTGAAATGAGTTTTCACTCAACATCCCCTCCCCGTTTTCATCTCTATGCCCACTCCAGTGAAATCTCTTCCTTTCTCAAGGGATCCTCCGCTCTTCCAATCCCTGCTTTTCTCTGGTTCTTATGAATCCCCACCCTGTTGGGCCCCAATGTCCTGGAGAGACCCTCTCGAGTTCTTAGCATCTGCACAAGTCTTTCTCTGCTCTGCCCTCTTCCCAGTCTTATCTCAAGATATAACAAAATCCCATAGATTGGGTGGTTTAAGCAACAGGAATCTGTGTTCTCACAGGAAGTAAGAGATCATGGTGTCAGCATGGCCAGGTTCTGGTGAAGTGTGTCTTCCTGCTTGTTGACAGCCTCTTCTTGCTGTGTCCTTATGTGTCCTTGGTGAGAGCTCATGGATAGAGACAGAGAGATGTCTCTTCTGCTTCTTCTAACGCCACGGTCCTCTCAGATTGGGGCTTCACCCTATGACCACATTGACCCTGTAAAAAGACCTACCTCTAGTAACATTGGGAGTTAGGACTTCAGCACATAAATTTCTGGGGAGGACACGATGTAGTTCCTATACTCCCCCATGTTGTCACCATGGCTTGCACTTATGACTATGGCTTTGAGGGTCAGTGTGCAGCAGTGGGGAGCTCACAGGTCTATTTAACAGCCCCAGCCAGGTATGCAACTCGGAAGGACTGCTTCTCATCCTGGGGCCCCAGAGTCCCCCTGTGCCATGCACAGGCTTAGCCTGTCTCAAAAGGGCTCTTGAGAGGAAAATGAAGTGATACCAATGAAGTGCCTGGCATGGTGGCCACACACAGAGGGCCCCCTGCTCACCTGCCCTCCGCCATGCTACATGGCCCACTTGCAGTCACCAGGAGTTCTGTCTCAGGGTGTGGGGGTTGCCTTGCCCTGCCTCTCCCACCTGTGCCCAGTGCTCTTGCACCCCAGCTACAGGGTCTTCCAGCTGCTGCCTCCACGGTGCTATCTGCCTGCCCCTCCCTAATCCTCACCGCATATACTCTTATGGTGAGAATGTGGTCACTGCCATTATTCCCATAAGCAGCATAGATCCAGACAGGCTCATAGCACCAGTCCATTCCTCCCCTCTCCAACTAAGTTGTGCTGGAAATCAGGCCACCTCAGAGAAGCAGGCCAGTGTGGAGGCAGGGCTCTTTGCTGCCTCTCTCCTGAGGCCCCCTGAGGGGTGGCAGTGACCAGATAGACCCTTTCGGGGCACATTCCCAATGACCCACTTTTCCAGTTAGGCCCCATCGCCTGTAGTACTCTCCCCGTGGCCCATTCAGTTAGGAACACATCAATGGGTTTAATCCATGGATGAGATCAGATCCATCACTAATGATCCAGTCACTTTCCCAAAGCCCCACTTCAGCATAATTGCCCTGGAGACCAAACCTTTAATACATGAGCTTCTGGAGGGCATTTCATATTCAAACCATACAACAGGATCCATTTTCAGGAAGTTTTAGAACATGTAAAACAAAACTGTTTCTTCAGGATGCACACACAAAGGTTACAAGTCTAGACATCAAAGCCAGCACTATCACCAACTCAAATGGTAGTTTACCTTTATTGAGTGGGTTTCTCTAGGACAGAGTCTCGATGTGGGTGATTTTGTGCCCCCAGACATTATGGTCTAGATCTGAAGTGTCGTCCAAAGGCTCAGGTGTTAAAGGTTTGGTCTTCAGGGCAACTATGGTCATTAGGCTATAGCACTGTTGGGAGGTGATGGGACCTTTAAAACATGGGGCCTAGTCGAAGGAAGTAAGGTCACACTAGAGGATGTGCCCTGAAAGGAACTATTGGGACCTAAACCCCTTCCTCACTCTTTGCTTTTTGGCCACCAGGAGGTTAGCAGTCTCTTCCACCATATGTTACACCCACATACTCAAAGCAAGTGGGCCAAATAACCATGAACTGACATTTCTGAAACTGTAAGCCAAAGCAAACCTTTCCTTCTAATAAACTTATTTTCTCAGGTATTTTATCACAGTGACAGAAAGCTAACACACAGGGGATATTTGGCAATGGAGATACATTTGATTGTGATGGCCTGGGACAGAGAGTGGGAGGAAAGAATGATACTAGAATCTACTTGATGCTACTGGCCGGCTAAATATCCTGTAATACACAGGACAGCCCTCACTACCCCTCACTACCCTCCTCCCATACCAAAGGGTTATTCTTCCCACGATGTCATAGTGCTGATCTTAAGGCAACTAGTCTAGGAGAAAGACAGATGTTCACATGGGGCTTCTAAGACCCTCTGCAGTGTGGTCATTTCATGTATATCCTTAAACTATACATAAATATTTTATTATACATTTCCAAAATAATTATAGAACATACACTTCTCTTTCAGCAGAGAAGACCATGAGATGAGGTCAGCCATGGCATCCACCTGTAAGGACAGCTTAGGGCCAGTGGTGGGACATCCCTCAGGAGCATGTCAAACACCAGAAGTCTATCTTCCAGTTTTCTATCATCTCTCATTCATTCGTTCACTCATTCATTTGGTCAGATAAAACATGCAATATTTAACCTTCTGAGCATGGCTAGTTGCACTTAATGTGATGGTTTCTAGGCCACCCATTTTCCTGCAAACGGCATGATTTTATTCTCCTTTATAGCTGAATCAACATGGGGGCTGCTCTGGGGCCTCACAGTGAGGACCTTGTTTGAGCTGCCGAGTGTTCAGCCCCGTACAGTGTAGTCCTCCCTCCGTGTCAAGCCTGGGGCCACTTTGCCCTTCATGAGCATCTTCCAGCTGAGTCTGCATGATCACATGTGGAGTGGAGTCACTGTCCCCATTTGATGAATAAGGAACTGAGGCATGGACAGAGGTGTCCACTGAAAGACAGCAAATATCTTTTTGATGGGCAAAGTTTCATAAAAATCGCCATTAACCAAGAATTGCAGGACTGAAAAGACATTAGGAACGTGGAAACATGGCAGAGGAATTTCATAAAGAACTCTTACCGCTCAGTGATAAGAAAGCAGTCCAACTTTTAAGATTAGGCAAGTGATCCAAGCAGACACTCTAAAGAAAATATCGGAGCAGCAAATGAACACATGAGAAGTGCTCAACATCAGTAATAACCCCTAGCACGGTGGCAGCCAAGGTCAGAGTGTAGTGTTATAATGGCAGGGACACTCTGGACTTCTGAGGGACTGCATCTGAGAGGGTGATGGAGGCAACTCTGGAGTGTGCAAGACTAGCAGCTGCTGCAAAAGGCAGGGCCATTGCTGGGGCAGGACTGTCAGAATCAGGAAATAGTGATGAAGGAACCTGGCCCTTTCCTCTAGCCTCACAGGCTCTATCTACCACCTCCTCTTGATGGAGCCTAACAGGCCAGGTGTACTATACCCTAGCAGGATGTAAATATGGTTTGCAGAGTCCTGGAAGATTCCAGTATGGTATAAGAGGGCAGATTTGAAATCAAGAGAAAATTGCTTAATAACAACATGGCCATTGCTTAACCACAGACATGGCCATTTGCCCAGGTACTACAGCTCCTAAGTGATGGATTTTCATTCAGGAGCACATGCCTGGGGGCGAGGGGTTTGAGAGGGAACACTTGTCCCATACCAGCCTCAGAGGCCAGGTCAGAGCCTGAGGCATCTGGGGTTTAGGGAACTGAGCAAGAGCAAAGGTCTGGGCAGGAGGTACCTCAGCAATACCAGAGAGCCAACATGGATCCTAAAACACAGACCCAGGGCTGTTAGGGAAGCCACACAAGTGTGGTTACAGATGCAGCCCGCATGGTCAAGAGCAGCGAGTCTCTACCTCTTTCCTCTGCCCCTCCTTCTGGGTGTGCAGCTGCTGAGCAGGTTCCTGAGAAGCCTCCTATGTATTCCCTCTCTGAGCCATGGTATGTCCGCCAGTTAGGGGCACTGGCTTGAGTTCAACAAGCTGGTGCTCAAATCCTGATTCTGTCACAAGGCAGCTATAACAGTCAGGCGAAGTGTCCTGCCTGTCTGTGTCTCATGTTTGTCATCCCAGGTTAACACTGGCACACCTAGCCCTAGAGTCTTATTAGGACTGGATGGAGGCCAAGATGGATGGGGGCACCACATAGCCAGTGTCCAAATGAGGGGGCGCTGCAATTAGAGTTAGCTTCTGATTTACCTTCTTGGGTCTCCTTTGGGGCTCCATTACTTGTAGAGATAAACATCTGGGTTTCCCAGCTTCCTACACTAGCTCTGCAGGGGACAGCATCCCCTCATCTATGACCTCACTCCTGATAGTCATGGCACCAGGCTCTGATTCCTTGGCCCAGCTCAAGCTGCTATGACCTGGCTTTAGAATGAGGTATCACCGACCCTATCATGGACACATTCAGCACTGGGTCCATACAGGTGTCCAACTGGTCCACAGCTCGTGTACAGACACCTGGCCTGTGGCTAGCAGGCCTGTCTGCCCCAGTATCTAGAGGTAGTGAGATGCTGCCTCCTCTGCTTTGATCAGGACAGGGAGATGTCCAGAGGTGGTTTGGGACCATCTCTGTGATACATTTTGACAGCCTTACCCAAGCATATGCTTTAATTCCTAATGAGGAAGGGTCTTTTTTTTAAGTGGAAAGAGAACCCACAACAGGCTTCAAAGAGCTTTGTGGACAAATTAGGGTATACAAGGAAGGTCCCTGGCTCTGCATCATTCTGCTGCCCCAGGGTGCAAGTTCAATGCCACCTAAGAAAGAGAACTCTTGGCCTGTCCTAAAATCCAAACAGGTGACAGCTGAGTTGAGCCCAGTTCCACTTTCACTGGGTTCCACCTCCTGAAACCTTTTCCAGGGTTACCTTGTGTGCTGACTCCTGCTGAGCCCCTGAATGGGGGTGGGGTGGGGTCTTCCATCAGAAACTGCCTTCAGCAGACCCCTGCATTCCTTCTAATGGCTTCAGAAGGAGTTAGATAATTTGTAACTGATTCACCTGGAAAAACTTAATGAGATTTCAACTCAGTATGTAATGAAAAATAAATGATATCCAGCCAGGAAGATTTAGAGAGTAGATGGAACATTCCAGACAAATAAGATTTCATCCTTTTATTCTCCTTTTGTTATTAGTCCCCCGTTCCAGTTGATACAAACATGTCATCTAGATGTAACTGCCACCCTGGGGTCACAGTTCTCTGGCTGACAGCAAGGTCTGTCTTCATCTCTCAGAGAAAGACTGTGCCTCCAGCAAGGTAGAGGAGGTTCGCTGGGCTGGCACGTCCTTCTGTGTTTAATTTTCCCCTAAGTCAGCTCTGATTATGGGGATGGCCTCATGTTTCATGTATTCAGAGCTGAGCTCTGCAGAGCACCTTGCAGGGGTGGGGGAGCCCCCTGCCCGGCAGGAGGGGGCAGAGGGGTGGCTGCTCACCAGGTCACCCCCAGCACACACGTCTGCTACCTATCAGGTCTCATTGGAGGAACGACCCACTGCACGCTGAGCTCATCTGACAGCTTCCTCCTAATGAGAGCCAGGGCTGCTCCCAGGCCTGTGTGGGAGACTGGATGGGAAGGAACCCTGAGCCAACCTGGAGAAATATCCCCAAGGCAAAAAAAGACATCCTCTTCTAAGTCTGCTTCGCTATGTGAAAGGGCGGACCTGGGGCACTTCTGACAAACAGATGACTTTACATGCCATTTGCCAACCAGAACCACTGTTCTCAAATCCCTCCAGGTAAAGTCGGGAACTTTAAATATTTTTCAGTTGCAATGGCATCTCCCTACTGATGGCATCAGGTAGGTGTGAGGGGAGGTGAGTTCAGACGTCATCTCCAAGAACTCTCTTCCTCCTAGGAGAGAAAGGACAGATGCCCAGGGAACAAGGTGTGTCAGTGTGCTCCAGGGAAAGGGGCCATTCTCTGCATAGAGAAACACTTCTAAAAGCATAAATTATGCAGATGATGCAGTCTTCTGCTGAAGATGCTCCACTGCGTCTCCTACTACTTGAAACAAAACTGCAGAGTCCTCACTAACGTACCCTAGTCTTTGTCTTGTCAGGCTCCACAAGGGTGGTTTTCTTTTCTTCAGATGCTACCCAGTTCCCCACATCTGTGCCCCTGGTGTTCCTCTCCTCGGAATTCCCTTTCCCTAGATCTTCTCATGGCCACCCGTCTCACCACTGAAGTCTCAGCTCAGTCCTACCTCTGCAGAAAGCCCGCCCCAGACCGGTCAGTATGAATAGGCTGTCTCCCCAGGTACTCCTGAAGGCACCTTGTCACAGTGTCCCTGTTAGCCCTTCCTGATACCTTTTCCATGTACTGATTGACTGTGTCTCAGTCAGTTTCCCATTGTAAGGACACTGTTCCCAACACCCACAACTTAGAGAGGAGGCTTATTTTGGCTCAGCGTTTCAGCCCATGGTTGGCTGGCTCCAAGGCAGACATAGCATAGCCCAGAGGGGCATCATGGAGGAAAAGGTGCTCATACCATGGTGATCCGGAAGGAAAGAGAGAAGGGAGGAGCCAAGGAGGCAGATGTAACCATCCAGGGCAAGCCCCCAGGGACCCGCCTCTAACTAGGCCCCGCCTCCTGACTGCCCACACAGGTACTGAGCTCAGGGGCGGATGAATCCTCCGTGGTCAAATCACCTTTCACAAGCCACACCTCTGAACACAACGAGGCTCTGGGATGCATCCTAGATCCAACACAGAAGAAATGGATTACTATGAGAAGGTAGTTCCATGAGAGCAGGGACCTTGCCCATCCTGTTCTCCACTGTGTCCCAGCATGCCGGGATGTCTGATGAGCCTCATAGAGGACACTTACTGAATATTTGTTGAATATGTGATAGAAGAAGGAAGAAGGCGCAGCAGCAAGAGCGCCCCCAGCAGCCCAACTCAGTAGCCAGGTTGTTGCAATAATGACCTACATCCCACCATCTGCCACCATATGGCCACAGATCTCAGTTCTGTTTTTTAAAGAAAATAATAGGATTATTGGGAGGATTAAATGTAGACTGTGGTGAGGAGTAAGTGTGAGACGTAGCAAGTGCTCCACAACTTGTAGCTTCCACCACCATCATGACTACTACCATCGTACCTCTGCTACCATTATCACCTGATCATTATCACTTCCACTGTGAACATCGTCTACACGGCAGCTCAGCAATGACCCACTTCAAACATTCTTTGTTGTCTCCTCTTAACTTTTGGCAGAGGAAGCTTCTTGCCCTGGTTCTCATTCTTGCCTTCTCATTTGAGCCATTAGCAGACACTGTTGACATAGGGTCATCCTAGGATTTCTTCTGCCTAATAGAACTCTGGCTATATGATTATTGACTGTCTTAATTTATGGAAAGTGGGACCAGAGGTTTGTCCAAGAAGTGTGCACTTGAATCAGCCCCAGTTAAACTTCTGGGAGACATTTCCCTCCCAGTAAAGACAGGCACATGACCTGGATTGGAATACAGTTGTACAAGAATGGGATGTCTGGAGTTGTGACAGCCTTGGAGACTAAAATGCTGTCATGTTGAGGATAAAAAATGGATAGTAGGTCGGGGATATAGCTCAGCGGCACGGCTCCTGCCTGGCAAGCATGAGGTCCTGAGTTTGATTCCCAGCTCCAAAACAAAAACAAAAAAACCAAACAAACAAAAGATAGAAACAGATAGTTGCATTATCAGTGCCTGGGCTTCTGCAGTGGGCCGCCTTGGCCCATCCTGTCCTCAGTGAGGCAGCATACACACTGCAGGTACCACTTGGCCGCAGTTGGTTTCCCCTGTTCTGGGGAAAAGGCCCATGTAGAGGACCCTGGCAGGCTGCAAAGGCGAGAAAGCCTCCTTTGCATTGGGAAAAGCCTCCCATTGAAAGAGAGAAGCCAAAAGGAAGCAGGGTCCAACACAGAAGAAATGGATTACTATGTCATCTGTGTCATTTAAAGATAGCATCCCACAACAAAAGGCCCATGTAGCTGGAACGCCCCACTTCTCCAATCTCACTCTCCTCATCCAACCATGGCTGACACTGCCTTTTAAGCAGTGGTGCCATGTTGGATGTAGTGCTTGTCTTGGAAAGACCAGCCTACCTCCGTGGAAGTGACTGATACATGCACTCTGGTCATACACCTCCCAACTCATCTGCATCTCTTCTCCTGGGCTTCATGGTAGAGAAGCCCGATGACATAGCTGCTGCCCTGCTTCCTTTTGGCTTCTCTCTTTCAGTGGGAGGCTTTTCCTAATGCAAAGGAGGCTTCCTCGCCTTTGCAGCCTGCCAGGGTCCTCTAGGCACCTCCTCCTCCCAGCTCCACTGGCTTTCTTCTCTCCTGGAGTACTAACCCTGTGGCTTTGCCTCAGCCAGAACCCCTCAGGTGGAATTTCAGAGAACAAAGCCTGGGCATTTAAAGATAGCATCTCATCCACATCCCTACCATCTCCAGTCACTGGAATACAGAACATCAGTGTCTTCTTTCACACTTCCACATTCGTCAGTCTGCTATTAACCTCACTGGGCCAGTGTTACGGTTTGTGTCTGGATGTCCCCTCAAAGCCTCATGCAGTCATGGGGTGGGCTTTAGGGTTTATGATTGATCCATGATCCAATGCTGGGCTTACAGGTGTGAGTGCTACACCCACCCTGAGGCAGATAGTTTGCATATGTAAGGGAGAGAAAGAGGCTGCCGCCAGTCCTCCCTTTTGCTCTGGCTGTTTTTTACTGTTTTCTGCCACCATGAACTGTTGCCCTCTGCCATGTGCCACCCTGCCTTGGAGCCAGCCGAGTATGGACTGAAACCCCAACAAACAGTGAGCTAAATAAACCTTTCCCCTCTTAATTTTGGGCATCAGTATTTTGTCTCAGCAATGAGAGAAAAGTAACCAAGACAGCCAGTTTCTTCATTCATAATGTAAGGACCATTGTCTGTCCATTACGAAGGTCTGAAAAGATTATACACTTTAAAGCACTTAGCACATGGTAAGCACTCAGTTAATGGCAGTTACTACTCTGCCTCTTTAAACCTCATCTCAACGCAGGTCCTACTCTTTTTAAGAAGCTTCCGTTGTCCCCAGCAGGTCCATACAAGTTTGTGCCAGGAATCCTTGTAGCCATTACCAAGTACATCGCAGAGGAATATGGCCTCTTTGGTGAGGCCTTATTCACCCTAGGGCCACCAGCTTCTTTGGGGTTTTATGAGGACTCTAGTGTCATGGCCTTCCTTGTCCCTTGTGGGGACAGCAGAGAGCCCTAGGAACACTCAGCCCCTCCTCCCCTCTATACCCGTTCAGCCCTTCCCTTTGGGTTCTCCCAGCTTGCCTCCCTGCCTCTGTGCCCCCTTCTCCATTCCAACCCCTCCCACATATGTGCACATGTGAAAATCACATTCACACATGCGCACAGCTACAGATAGCCTTGTGCTCACTCATGCCCAGCCTTACCTTGCAGAAACCACGCGCTAAGTTGCCAGTGTTACGGTTTGTGTCTGGATGTCCCCCCAAAGCCTCATGCAGTCATGGGGGGGGAGCTTTAGGGTTTACATGATCCAATGCTGAGCTTATGGGTGTAAGTGCTACACCCGCCCTGAGGCAGATAGTGAGGCAAATACATAGGTTTACAAGGCACTAGGGGGTGAAGAGCCGTTCCCTTCACACTGGGAAGTCAGGGTTAACTGGATGAACAGAGATGATCTCAAGGCAAGAGAAAGAGGAACTAAGCAATGTGATGTGGCCTGTGGAGAGAAGAGCACCGTGACTGTGAGCACCCGGCTCTGGTCACCACTCTGCCACTTCCTCACTGTGTGACCCCCTAGCAAGTCACTTAACCTCTCTAAGTCACACCTAAAAACACAGACAACAGAACTCAGCTTTGAGCAATGCTGGTCCAGAAAAGGTACATACAGTGCTGAGCACACAGTGGGCAGGTGGCAGGCACTCATAAGCAGTCATGCATTGTCAGCCACTTGGAGACTGGGAAACAAGGCAAGGCCAGAGAAGCCAGGGAGAGGTGTGGAGGGCGGGTGACATCGAACTGGTGCCATGAGTCATCAGGGAGTTGATGGCAACCAGGAAACTCAGGAAATGGCATTTGCACAGGTCTGATCGTGGCTGGCAAAGGGTTTCTTCCGCAGCATGGAGAGCATTCTAAGAGGAAACACTAAGCCTGGGGTAGATCCTGTAAAAACCTCACACATCTCTGGCCCCCAGCATCAGAGAACCTCTGGGATACAAGCACTGGTCTGCACAATGAGAAAGCTAGGGCCCAGGCCGAAGGTCAGAGTCCTGTTGGGAGACCCGGTACCGCCTCAGCTCACAGTGGCATCTGGAAGAACAGGAGCTTTGCACCAACCACCCCAGCTTTGAGCACAGCTCCCCACATACTGGCCACGTGACACCAGGCAGGGCAAGCTGCCCTGTGAGCCTCCTTAGGAAACGGACCTGGCACTGTTCTGGTACATGGCAGGTACCCGGTGATGGGCATCAGCAACCATAACTTCCGTGCCAGCTGGCTTCCAGCTCTGTTTCCTGCCTGAGCTTTTAACTCCCCTTTCTGAAGATCCGGACCACGTGGTCACTGGGCCTGATGTTCCTCCCCGAAATGTGAACACTGGTGCTCCTCTCCTCTCCAGAAGAATTCAAAGGGCCCTGGAAACTTGTTTATTAGGAAAAACTGTGGGAGTCTGTCCTGCTTGGTGGAGGTGCTGACCTCTCCCGTCCTTTCCTGCATATTTCTCCCCAGCGACATCTTTTCATGTTCCCTGGCTCACTTGGGCAAGTCACAGATCTGTAAATTCCAACCCTAGAAAAGCTTGGCAAAGCGCGTTCGGTGTTTATTGGAAGGGGAAGGAGGCAAATGATCAAAACACTGGCCGTGGCGCTCGTCTCTGAAATTTGCAAGAGCAAGTCTTAAAGTCTACATTTGAAGCATCTGAACAGATTAATGGAGCACTCTTTTTTTTTTTTCTTTTCCCCTCAAAGCCATAATGAGAATAAGACTGGATCATACTCCTCAGTTGCCGTGAGATCTTTGTCTGGTGCCAGAGAGGCGAGGGGAAACCGATGAACGCAGTTCAGTTCTGGGCTGCCCCACGGATACGGACATAGCCCCACCAATACAGCCGCCTGGGCTGCAGGTTCCCGTACACCTCACAGGCTGTGTGCCCACCTCGGTCCCCCGCACGTGCTCTCCCACTGCCTACAACTTCGTTTCAGTCACCATAGGAAGCTGGTTGCCGCTATGTGCGAGGCAGTGGGTCCTGGTGACAGGCAATAAGTCAAACACAGCTCCTGACCTCAAGACCCAGTGAGGTGGGAGGGTAATGGTGGGGGAGAACCGAGCCAACTCTCCACAGTGAAGCAGTCTCCAAAAGGATAGAGAATGGAGAACCCTTTTGCACATGTACACACCTCTTTCTCCTCGAAGACCCAGCTTGCATCCCTCTTTTGGGGAAGCATCCCCTCTGGGAAGTGTCACTCCGTGTCCATGTTGTATCTTGGATGCTTCCTCCCTTGACTACCCCACAACAAGGCCTTGGGTGCTGTCTCCCTTGCCTCCCTGCATTACAGATCTGTTTGGTGGTCCAGATGGAGGATTTTAGAGAACTGACAGTATTTCTTGTCTTCTGGGTCCGGGTGTCCAGCCCCTGCCCTGTGGCCTGGCAAGTCCATTAGGTGTTTTGTGGTTTATAAGCTGGGCACTGCTGTAATCAGCAGACGAGAACTAAAGCATCCAGGCAGTGCTGTCAGAGTGCAGGGAATGCCACACCTAGACCCTGCCTACAGAGCCTTGTTGCCTCCTGCATCTGAGCCCTGCAGAGGTCTGGGTGGGATTAACCCCTGTGTCCCAGCCTCATTCCAGCATCCGTGGCTTGGTGGTAGTAGGGCGGGGGGGAGGCGTTCAATCAAGAAGTATGCTTTGAAATGAAAACGTTTCCCTTTCTGATCTGCCTGGCTCCGCAGTGTTCCCAGCCTTCTTAGTATGCATGTATTCAGCCCCCAGTTCAAGATGTACCCTCAGCATCTTCTCCACCCTGACGGGCTGAGCTGCACTCCTTCGCCTCTCCCCCCTCCAGTCCTCTCCAAAGACAAATTGCTTACATCTGTCAAGGCTTTTCTGATTAATAGAGGAATACGCCATGGGATGTCATCAGGGGTTCAGAGGCTTTTGATCAAAGGGGAAGGGGGAGCCAGGCCACACATCCCTGCTAGTTCATTTATCAGGTCAGCGCGCCACCTTTCCCCCTGAGTGTCCCCAGCAAAGCCCTCCCCATGAGCCCACCATCAGCTGACATGGTCCTGGGCAGGGGAGTAGGGAGGAGATGGGTCCCCAGGAAGGGAACACGAGAAACAAGGGGGGAGGAAGAGGAGCAAGTTGGAGGGCCACAGCCTGCATTCTCTTCATCCTGGGCAGCCACGGAGATGAACGTCTGCCAAGTGATTCATCCATAGTATGGAGCAGAAGGAAGAGAGGGAGGAAGGCAGAAAGGAGCTAATGAATGAATAAACAAATCATAGACAGAATGACAGAGTGAAGAATGTTCAGAAAAAAAGTAATAGAGGGAGCTGAGTGTGGTGGTGCATACCTGTGATCCCAGCTACCCCAGAGGCTGAGGCAGGAGGGTTTCATGTTTAATGGCAATCTGAGCAACTGAGCAAAACCCTGTCTCAGAATAAAAAATTTACAAAGAAAGATGCAGCTCAGTGGTGGAACACTTGCCTATCATGCGTCAAGGCCTGGGTTCAATCCCGAGTACCATTCCCCCCTGAAAATAAATAAATAAATAAAGGAGGGTGAGAATAAATGAATTAGTGAAACAACAAAGGGGCCATGAATTAATGATTCACGACAGGCTTTAAAAATTTGGACTTTGCAGCACAGGCCTCTCTCCCACTCTTCCTTCCATCCTGCCCTGCATCGGTGTCAACAAAACCCAGGTTAGAACAATGCTAAGGCAACAATGGAGGAGCTCAAGCCTCAGCCCACCCACCTCCAGCCTCCTCCTTCGCTTGCAGCCCTTTCCACGTTGGTAACAACCCCTGTGGGCCGGACAAAGCATTGGTTGGGCAGGGCGGAGCAAGGATGGGGCTACCTCCCGCTCAGCCTTCCTCCTGCAAACCTGGCCCCCCAGGAGTCATTGTTGTTTGTCACAGGCCCTGTGTGTCCTCAGGCTGCAAGGCCACTGCCTGCCATCCCTGGAAGAGTACCTCGGCAAGGACTGTGCAGTAGGAGCTCCAGAGAGCCATGCAGGGGACTCCTCGGAGGCTGCTAATTAGGCTCTGTGATTCAGATCAGCCTAATTTAATGACACGGATGGATGGCTGGAGGGACGCTCCTTGCTACAATTTTTTTCTTTCAACTCACTCAACAATTATTTCCCTCAAGTTGGTTGCAGATGCAGTCTGCCCAGGAATTATAATCTGTTCCTTACTGAGCAGCAAGGAGGCCAGGGAGATCCTGGCCATGTCCGCACGCACGGCACCCAGACAGGGGGCTGCAATGTGGGCAGTTCTGTGGGCTATCTGTGCCACAACTCAGAATTTGCAAGAAAAGCCACAGAGAGTCCTGTTGGATCAGGCTGGCTGTCCTGGAGTCTAGCTGGCAAAAGGCTCCCAGGAGATGTGGTAGCTGTCTCTACCCCAGCTCTCAGCTCAGAGGGAGCATCCCCACACAGACACGCAACACTCGGAGGCACGCACAGTCACAAATGCACATGTGGACACATCTGGGATGGGACTCACATGGACATCCCCCCCCCAGATATAACCCACTGGCCAAAACCACAGAGAGACTGAAAGACACGCATGCTCACCCACCCTAACACCCCGTGGTCCCTGGCCCAGAATCCACTTCCGCTCAATCCAACACCAGTGCCTGAAGTCCTGGCTGATGCAAGCTTTTGAAGATCAACCAGAGACACCCATTGCCCAAGGCAGATGGTTACAGGGGCACACAGTGCATTCAGTCAGTGTCCACGGGACACTCCAGTGTAGGTCTACAGTGGGTACAGGCGGGCACATGGGGACACACCAGACGCAGGCCCTCTCCTCATAGCTTTAATGACAAAGACAAAGAAACATTTCTCCCGGTCATTTCAAAGGTCTGCTCTAGGCTGCGTCTTGGGCGACACATGACAGGCTAAGCACTGCCACATTCTAGTGCCATGACAGGGGGATGTGGAGGCCTGAGGAGCCTGTGGATTCTTGGAGGGCTTCCTGGAGAAGGCGAGGGACTCAGTAGGAAGGCAGGATGGGCACTTCAGACGTGAAGAGGAGCCCAGCACCGACCCAGGACAGCAGGCAGAAGCTATGTCCAGAGAAGGGCAGTTCGTGCTGCAGGGCTGGGCAACAAACAGCAGCCAGGGCACATCTGCAGGAAGTCAGATCCTAGTCTTACTGCTCTAGCAAAGTAGCACGGATGTGCGGCCCCGACACAGCTGTGCTTCGTGTTTCCATCGTGTCTCCCCTCTGTGCGGGCAGGTGTTTCAGGATTCCCCACGGTGGGCTAACCACATGGGCCGGGGCTCTGAACTGCCCACACCACTGGCTTCCCGTCCCTCCAGCCCAAGGAAGACCATGGAGACACAGAGAGCGTCTGTCTGCTTTCTGTGGGTCACAGCCGCAAACCCTGGCAGAGCCCAGAGCCTCACCTGGGGTGGGGTTTGTGAGGCCTTGATCTTGATTGCATTTGTTCTGGGCAGATGCAGCGGGCTTTGCAGCTGGGAGGCCCCGTGCAATTCAGTTCTTAGAGATAGCTGTTGCTCAATGCCAAGAAAAGCCAGATAACTCCTCACACAGTCCTTTCCCAGGACGTGACCCTGAGGCCAGGCTTGTCCCCCTGCAGTGGCCCCTCCCCATACTCCTGCCCACCTTCCATCCTTCCCCAGCTATCTCTTCTTGTCCTTCCTGACCAAGCCCAGGGGTCACCCTTTCCACAAAGGCAAGAAGGCTTCTTGATCTTTTCATGTCCTGTCCTGTCCTCTCCTTCCTCCCGCCTTTCCTTTTTCATTTGTTAGTGATGTAGGGGATTGAACCTGACACTGAACCACATCCCCAGCCCTATTTCATTTTTTATTTTGAGATAGTGTCTCACTACATTGATAAATTGCCCAGGCCGGGTTCCTGGGGATGCTCCTGCCTCAGCCTCCCAGCGCTGGGGTTATAGGTGTGTACCAACACACCCCACTTCAAGAAGGCTTTGTGAGCCTCTCTTTACCCCTACTACCCCAAAGGATCCAGATACACTTCCTCTGAGCTTCACTAGGTGGCAACATTATCAAGCAACATAATGACCGGCTGTTAACTTAGAAATCTCCCCAGAGACATTGTATGTAATAGCTATCTACTGATGCATAACAAATTATCCCAACTTAGTAATTTAAAGCAACAACAGTTACATATTACCTCCAAAGTTTCTGGAGGTTAGTAATTTAGCACAGCAGGAACACCTTATCCACAGGGCCTAGGCCTCAGTTAAGGTCCAAAGCCATCCAATGAGTCATTCACAGTGTGTAGTGATTCACAGTGTCCACTGGCTCCATCCCTCCCTGTGGTCTTGGCTTCCTCCCAGCATGGCAGCTAGGTTCAGGGAGAGATGGAATCCACGTCATTTTCATGACCTGAAATCAGAATACGTATCACACTCTTCTACTCTACCCATCCAGATTCAAGGGGAGCAAATACAGGGTCCCCACTTCTAGATGGAAGAGACAGTCATGCTTCCAGAAAAGCATGTGGGTGGGACAAACGTAGCAGTGTGGCTACCTTTGGAAAATACAATCTGCCAGTGTTTGTTACCAAGAGATACTCAATGAAGGGCTGGTGAATGAATGAATGAATGAATGAATGATTATTCTCCTGGACTGTCCACCTATCCTCTGTCCTCAGATAGTTCTCATGCCTTAAGACCATGGCCAACTTCAACAAGCCTGAGGGCTTGTCATAGCTCCACTTTCTGCTGTCAAGGCCCAGGGCATGGCATCCCTCCAAGTCTGAGTTGTGAGAATGTCTCCAGAGTTCTGGTAGTGCTGACTGTGGCTGCAGGGACCCAAGGGTGGGACCAGGAAGGAGAAGGCCCAGCAGAGCAGAGCTGGGATGGAGTCTCCTTGCAATCCACAGCAGATCTATGGAACTAAACATAAGGGGAAAGTTTATTTTAAAAGGCTTTCAAGATGTAAATAATCATCTTTAGTTACTTAAGTTTCTAGGAGGAAAAGCGCTATTTGGACTATCTGATGTTTTTAAGCTCTACTTTTGAACAATTACTCTGTGTATTGTCCGTTTTTCTAATTAATACAGAATGCGCTGACATTTTATAGAGGGCCGGGCTGGGCATTAAGTGCTTTGGAGGCACTGTTTCAGTAAAAGGTCAAGATTACAAATGTGTGAGCATCCAGAGGCTTCCCCAACTTGCCACACGGATGCAAAGAAGCAGCAGAAAAGGCTTTGGCTGAGCGAAGCCTTAGCGGGCAGGTGTAGGAGAACCGAGATGCAGAGGAGGGCAGCGCTGAGCACCCTTGTGAGGAGTCCGGCACGGGTTTCCTGAGAAATTACACGATGAAGATTGAATTCGCCTCTTCAGTTACTTGGGCTCAGAGCTTCTTCACTCCAGCTAGTCTGAGCCACCAGGACGCTGGAACTTATATGTGCTGCGTCTCACCCGATCCTCACAACAGTGTGAAGCAACAGAAATGCTCATCTTTCCACAGCTGAGAAAAGTGTGATACAGAGACTGAACACTATGCCTAAGGCCACAGTGCTGAGAAATAGCTACACCAGGGCCAGAAACCGATTCTCCCTGATCTCTCACCCACAACAGCATAGTGCCTCTTGCTAAAGACTTCGTAGATCATTGAAAGAGAGGAGCACAAACATTTACAGAAGAGGATTGTAGGTACGCTTCCCCAGATAAGAGAGAGGAGGGCACGAAATCCAGGGCAGGTAATTTCCTTTCGAGATGGGGCCTGGGACTCTGTAGTCCTTCTTAGCAGAGACACCCTACATTGGTGAAAGCTTTCAGGCTCACACATTCTCCTGTATTCCATTCCAGCCAGGCCTTGACCTGCTTGGACCCTAACAAGCAGGCTTGCTACTATCCCCTCTATTAGCCGTGCTGTGCCCTCTACCTGGAGGTCATTCCCTCCAATTCCCCTGGTCCAGCTCCTGCCCATTCTTTAAGACCCAACTCAGATGCCACCCCTCCCCCACTCCCCCAAGGATCAACTGCGACCCCTCCAGCCACAGGACACAGACATGGATGTTGTCTCATGACCTCACCTGGACTATACCCTGTGTGCAGAAGTGCACACACCTGGCCCCTCCTTCTCTTCTCCTCCTCTGCCCTCCCCTCCCCTCCCTCCTCTCTCCTCCCCTCCTCACTCTGCCCTGAAGCCCAAGCACATGGTAAGTGTCCCCCAAGAACACTTCGGACTGAAAGGAGGGGAAATAATCCTAATGTTTAGATGCAATCTCAGCGTACTGAATGTTTGCATTCTCCTAAAATTCATAGGCCGACATCTAATCCCGAGGTGATGATGCATGAACTTGAGGCCTTGAAAGAAATGAGGTCAGGAGGGCAAATCCTTGGGAATGGGGTTAGGGACCTCGCAAGGAGAGGCCAGAGGGCAAGTACACCCTCAGCCTGGAAGAAGGCGCTCACCAGAAACACCCACGCTGGCGCAATGACCTTGGACTTCAACCTCCAGAACTGTAGGAATTCCTCCCTTCCCTCCTCCCTCCCTCCCTCCCTCCCTTTCTTTTTACTTTCTCTCTCTTTTTCCTTTTTCTCTCCTCCCCTTCTTTTCCTTCTTTTTCTTCTTTCTTTCTTTCTCTCTTTCTTTCTTTCTTTCTTTCTTCTTTCTTTCTTTCTTTCTTTCTTTCTTTCTTTCTTTCTTTCTTTCTTTCTTTCTTTCTTTCTTTCTTTCTTCTTTCTTTCTTTCCTTCTTTCCATCCTTCCCTTCCTTCCTTCCTTCCCTTCCTTCCTTCCTTCCTTTCCTTTCCTTTCTTGCTTCCTTCCTTCTTTCTTTCTTTCTTTCCACTCAGTCTATGGCATTTTTATAGTACCCTAAATGGTCAGTGACCATGAGTCTTATAAGAAGTGTTTTTAGAAAGTCAAGTCTAATAAAATGAATGCAATGATTACAAATTCAGAGTTACAATTGCTCTTCTATCCGTAGCTCTCCCTTTTGTGTTTATTCTGTCCAGGGGACCTTGAAGCAAGCCAGAGTCATCTTAGCAGATCCCGAGCTCACCAATCAGTGCCCCAACCCTCTGTAACCCTAGGTCTCCTCCCAGGAGGTCACCGCCACTCTCATCCCTCCCTGCCTTAAAACCTTGAACCCTCAGGCAAATTATTCTGCCACTCTGAGCTTCAGTCACTGCAACTTGGAACAGGGGTGACAGGAACAACTTACCAACTCACCAAAGAGGTGCAAAGTGCACGAATGATCCAATGCAGTGGTACCTTTCTGCTTTTCTGCTTTTGTTTGCAAACAATCTGGTTTGCACACAGAAGCGTTTGGCAAAATTTTGTATTTGTTGGCAAACTTTTTCCACACAAACACAAACACAGCCATCTTTTCCGAAGTCGTGGAACAAATTAAGTTTGTGAACTGAGGCTCTGCTGTACTATCTACCTCACAGGTGACACGCAAGAGAAAGGAAGCCAGTCTAAGCACTCAGTACACAGCTGCTCGTACTTGGTGGAAAGATGGAAAGATTGCACCGTGAGGTTTTTGTGGTTTTTTATTTTCATTTTTTTGCTATTCACAGCCAAAATTTTTTGTGCCCCCTCCAATAACCATGTCTCTCTCTGATTACCTAGGCATTATTAAAAAACAGTAACAAAAGAATAAAACACGAAACCACAACAACCAGCAACAAGTAACCCCATAACTGCTCCCTAAGAGCACACAGAGATGCCAAGTACAGCTCAGCTGGCCCAGTGCTGCCACCTCAGGGTCAGCGCGACGTCCTGCTGAGACCCAGGGGCAAGCTGGGGAACGCTCCTGCAGGGTGCCCAAGAACCCTCTGCCTGCACAGCTCCGGGCTGTAACCCAACTTGGCCCATGCGCCTGGGAGTGAGAGATTTCGACAGTCAGCCGGACACAGCCAATCAGATGACCAGAGGAAGGCCATGGTGAGCTCAGGTGCCCACAGGTAGAGCTTCATGGCAGCTCTACCATGTAGAAGTAGTTGCTTCACCTGCTTAAGCAGGCTTCCTGCCCACCACATGGCTATACCTGGGGACAAGGCCTCTTCCACACATGGCTGCCCAGCATTCTCACTATCGATTCTCCAAGGCAGCAGGCCTAGGCTGGGCCTGTCCAGGCTGCCCCGACAGAAGGCATCCTTTAGTACGGCTCATCCTGCTGATCTCTGCGTGGACATCTGTGCAGCTCTTTGGAAAGCTCTTAGAAGCTACTATTATTGTGGATGCAGGGGGTCATGATATCCTGCATGCAGCCCTAAGCTCTCTGAGCTGCAGGCCATTTGAACCCCCCATTTGGTAAGAGGTAGCAGCCTGGTGGGGGCTGGGCCCTAAATACTCATGGGCTTACCAAAATCCAAGCTCTCTGGGCCTTGTCAGAGATCCTGGATATCCAGGCCCCTCTTCCCCTCCATCATCCTTCTGGACCTGTACTCTGTGGCATGGCGTCAATACAGATGTTGCTTTGCTTGGCAGACGGAACAGGGGAAGCCTGAGTAAGTATTAACTTTTGGCCAGTTGGGTCGCTGTCTTAGTGAGGCAGCTCCTTCCTCCAGGAGTCACTTATAAGGCCTGAGGGCTCGGTGGACAAAGCCAGCTCGGCAGCATGCTGTGTGCAACAGAAGCACCCCCCCTCACCCCACCCCACCCCGCCGCAGGTGAGCTGAGCTGGAACACCGTCCACCCATACCAAGCCTTCCCGTCAGTCCAGCACAAGGGCACCCGACATTCCCAGCCCTCCCCTACTCCTGCCTGTGGGAGCTGCCCCCGTCCTCACCGTCTGAAGAGGCACAAACCAGCAGCTTTCCCCTCGCTTATTGTTATGGCTGGTTGGCTGGTTGTTTTCTTCAACTACACAGCAGAGCCAAATCTGTGGCTCTGTTGGACATTTTACAAACACAAATCTATAGAATATTTTACAAACACTAAAAGCTGCAGAGTGAAGCCATCCACATAATAGCATTTCTTTCTAGTCTCTCCTGTCCTCTAGCCCGTTCATTTTCCTTACATAATTGTACCCTAACGTATCTATAGCTCTACCACTCTATACACAGCTCCTCCCCATTCCAAATTTGGTGTAACATTTTCCGCAAGGTTTTTCTCATCACATCAACTTCTCTTCACAAACACCTATTTTTGGTGCTTTTTTTTTGTGTTGTTTTTGCATACACCACTTTTACAGGTTGCATAGTGCTCCCTCACCGGGCTGCGTGGAGGTTCTCTTTGTTTGCTTTGTGGGACTGAAGAGCAAGGATATGAAAAGCTTTGCTTGCATTTCAAAATATTCCTTTGGGGTAGATTCCTAGAAGGGGCAGTGCTAGTCAAAGTGTAGGAACATTTTAGGGCTCTTGGTCTCTGTTGCCCAATATCTGGAAGGACTGAGCCAGATTCCACTTGAGTAATAGAGAATTCATCACACGGCGCCCAGCCTGTGGTACAGAATATCTCAACCGCAGACCTTGCAGCCGGTTATCTCGCCACCACTCCCCATTCAGGGATTTCTAAGCCCCGTCTTCTTTCTCATGACCCTAAAGGCCACTTTTCCCACAAAATGAAAAGCTTTTGAACATCTTTGGAAATAGCTCCAGGTCCAGGAGACAGAGGATCAGGTTCCAGACCCTCTCTGACACCAGGAAACTAGGTGAACTCAATCCTTAGGGTCTTCATCAATTAAGCAGGGCTTGACCAGGAGGGTCCCTAATGCTACCTAGCTGCGACATTCTGTCTGTACAGGAGTTAGGGTTCCAGGCTGTGGGGTCAAGGTGTTTTGAATCAAGTCCTAGGTTTGCCACTTATCTCTGCATGATCTTGGGTGCACTGTTTAACTGGTCTACACCTCAATCTTATAATCTGTAAAATGGGAATAAAGGAAACTGAACTACCTACTAAGTGATTGTGTGGGTGGAATGGGATCATATACCAAACACCAATGATGCTTGGCATTTGGATCATAACCAAATTTTTAAAACAGTGCCTGGGAGAAAATAAAGGGTTCGATACTGTTAACTCTGCTTGCTTTGGATCATACAACACAACTGAGGGGGGTCTTTGAGGTTGGTGTGAACACTGTTGGGAGAGAAAATGCCCAAGCTCTCTAGCAGTTGCTTTGCCCACCTCTGTCTCGGACACACAGGACCTAGTCCTTGCTTTCCATCTGACCCGAGGCCTGGCTATGCAGGCGGATGGCTCTGAAATAGGATGCTTCCACAGAGGAGAGGTGAAGGCCACTTTGCCAGGTGGTTATCAAAGCCCCTGGCTGCCACAGAAGCTTGGGAACATAATCTCCAAAAAGAGATTGCCTGAACTCAGCTTGGTGGGGAGCAAGGACACTGACTGATAAGCCCAAGCAGCAGCCAAGGAGGGCCTGGGGGCTCAGGAAGTCCCCGTGACTCATTCCACAGACATTTCACTGGGGGACCTGCGTAGCCAGAAGCCAGACCCACACGCCAGGTGATAGGGGAGGGATGGTAGGGAGATCAGGACACAATCCTCTCCCTAGGATGCGGGTAGAGAAAGCCATGATCAGACACATGCCTCCTTGGCAGGGGCCAGTCCCCAGCCTGCCTTTCAGCCCTGGCCAAGCTGGGGTTCTCTGGGGCGAGTGCTGCTATAAGGTCTGGGGCTGCACAGGCTGGTGAGGACCAGGATCCCAGGTAGATGTGCTCAGTAACAGTAGGAACTCCTGATTCCGGGATAGGACGTCCTCACCAGGCAGCCTGGGTGCGGCGTGCCTGGCATTTCACAGATCTCAATCAGAAGCTAGCGGGTAAGCGCAGTTAGAAAACATGCTAAAACAAAGTGAATGAGGAACCATGCATGCGACCAAAGGCTCTGAGAAGGCCCTTGGGCTGCTCCATCCTGAGCAAGAGAAGTACATACCTGGGCTGGGCACTGACACCCTGGGCCAAGCCCTCCCACAGAAACGAGTTGGTTCTATGCGGTAAGAATGAAGTGGGAGCATTACAAAGCAGATATTGGGTGTTTTTCCTTTCTCAATGGCCTTGAAATTCAACATTCAGCCAACAATCCCTGCACCCACTTCCCTGGATCCTGCGAACAACCTGCATCCCCTCTTCACTTTCTCTTTCCCAGCAGAATCCTAATTTTGTACAGGTGTTGATCGCCGTCATTCCCAGCTCTACAGAAGCACAGCAACCACCTTAAAATAATTTTTTCCAGATGACATACGAGGGCACCTCGGGGTGCCGGTGAATTCACACCCACAGATATTTTCCATTTTCAAGGGAAACACACGACATGTGTTGGAATCATAAAAATGACTAGCAGCAGGTATTTCATAACCTTAACACTGATGACATCATAACTTTATGAAACTGAGTTTTTAGTGGTTTGGTGCCACTAAAAAAGCAAGTACTGCCTAAGACTCAATGTAAATAAGGAGTGAGTGTCCAGTCCAACTTCCACATGCAAAGAATTGTGCAGTGCCCAACAGGTATATACATCCCATTAGTACATAACTGTGGTATGAAAATGTTATTTTTCTTTTCATTTATGTGCATTATTTTTTAAATGGCAGCTAGGTTATACTAAGGGGTATTCATTAAATTATTGTACCTAGCCACTCAATAAACAGAGCTGTTGGGTATTTATTTTGACCTACAATGCCCAGGAAATGAGAACATGATATTCCCCTGGTACCTATCTATGGTCCAGAGTGAATCCTATCCCCATCAGACACACAGGACATGTGTGCCATGGTTGGGGAAGTCGGTTCTTGCTGTTTCTCCTGCTGGGTGAGAACAGAGAGACACACAGAACCAAGTGCCTCTGCAGCCTTGCAGTCTCAGGAGAACCGTCCTTAGCCAAGTACCCATGATACACACCACAGAGTCAAGGGACAGGGGCACCTTGATGACATTACTAAGCTGTAGATCTGTCCTTCTGCCTTTAAACTTCCTGAAGTATGAGGCAAGGTATGGCAGTCATGGATTCTGTTACTTGTAGCCCAAAGAACTGTAAGGGAGAAACAAATTTGCCATGATGGAATCTGTATTAGGAAGAGCTGGGACCATGGAGAGGAGCATGCAGAGCCTCTGCCACTGGGCAACGAGGAGCAGAGAAGCTCCTAGGATTCCATGTGGCTGAGGTCTACGCACAGCTCTCCTGAACTGGGCAGGAGGGCTGGTTCTTCCAGTGGAAAGGGTGAGGGAAATCCATGCAGGAGTGTTCTAGCAGCACTGTTCCCTCAACACGGTGCCCAGGGCATCTTCTTGGACCTCCTCAGCACACCGCACCACACCACACCACACCAGGGCTTACTGTTACCCCATCTCCCCATGCACTGTGAGCCTCTTGGGAGCAGGGACCAAGCTCCTGAAGACCTACTAATCTGGCCCCAGACACAGCTATTTTCTTCAACCACAGAAAATCCATCAGACTGAAAGGACGACAGTAAGAACTGATGTAACATGGGATGGAGGGAGCTAGGGGGCTTCCTAGAAGGAGATACCAGCAGGGGTAAAGCAGGATATTTGCAGACATAGCAAGTACCATGGGCCTGAGCATTGCCAGCACCGGGTGTCAGTGATGAAGAAAGCAGTCAGAGTCCTTCCCTGGGGGAGCTCACAGTGAAGGTGGAGAGGCAGGTGACAGATATAATTCAAGTTGTGGGAAGGAGGGGGATATTCTGAGACAGGACAACTGGGAACCTCACCTGGGTTGGTGGTCAGGGAAGGTTCCTTGAGGAGGTGATCCCTAGGCTGCAATGCAAAGCATGAAAAGGAGCCAGCCAGGTACAGTGGAAGAAGAGGGAAGGGACAGCTGAGGCCCTGAGTGGCTGTGTTCCCAGCAGAGTCCAGCTAAAGCCGATTTAGTGGCACCTGTGCACATATACAAACAAAAGTTAAGTTACAATTTTAGACAAATAATGATCATTCCTTTAGTATAAATACATCCTAAGTATTTCATAGGATACACTTATGCCAAAGAAGTATTCATTGCTTATTTATTGCCATCCTATATTTTACCCAGCATCCCCAGTCCCAATTGACCAGGACAGTGTCAGTTACTTTTCTCATTACTGAGACAAAATAGCCAACACCCAAAGTTAAAGGAGGAAATCTTTCTTTATTTTAGCTCACAGCTTGTAGAGGTTTCAGTCGATATTTGACTGGTTCCAAGGCAGGGTGGCATGGCAGAGGGGCACTGCAGAGGAGAAATGGTTCATGGCAGGCAGAAGGCAACAAAGCAATGAAGTAGCAAAGCAATTTCTTTCCATCCCTTTATATTCCATCCAGGCTACCTGCTTTTTGGGTGGTGCCCCCCACACACACCTACAGTGGGGCACCCTTAATCCTAGCATTACATCCTTAATCCCAGCATCACATCCTTAAACCCACCATCACACACCTTATTTCAGCCACCTTTGAAACTCCCCACCTATGACTGCATGAGGCTTTGAGGGGACATCTAGATACAAGTCATAACAGTGAGCAAGAAAAAAATGGCAGAGAGATCAGAGGCAGTGCCAGCACAGACCGTGCAAGCCCTGGCAAGGGTTGAATGTCATCCAAAGTGTAGCAGCAGCTGGAGATCAGCAAGGACAGTGTTGGCACACAGAACATGGTATCAACAGAGTACTATGGCAGACAGGTTGACTGCTTGAATTCTGGACCTCAACAACTGTGCTCTGATCCTGGTCATGGGTAGCTGTGAGGTTCAAGTATTATTCAGCACGCTGTGCCCTCTGTTTTCTCACCTATAAAATGGGCCTGACAAACGTGACAATGTTTCCTTCCAGGCTGCTATGTGCAAAGCACATGGACAAGCACCAGATCAGTCTCTGCTTCAATAGTGTGGCTCTTCAAGTGGATCACCCTGGTGCTGGACAGAAAGGTACCAGGAACAGGAGAAGGCCATAGAGGAGGCTGTCACGGTGCTCGAGGTGAGAGAGGATGCTGATGATGGAGACGGGGGAGTGGCTGGGCTGGAGGCAGAGCCTTAGGACTTGACAAGGCTTGGGGCATGGGAGAGGCGGATGAGGTGCTCAGTGTGGCTGGAGCAGCGATGCAGGCAGCTGTCAGAGTTACAAGCACTGGCCTTGCTCTCCCTGGATTAAGGCAGAGCCTTCTCCAGGAGGCCATAAAGGATGGAGGCCTGGAGCCCCGGTCTGCTAACGGGCAGCCTTTGCTCTACAGCAGCCTCCACACTTGGCCTTTCCCTGCAGAGGAGGACTTGAACTCAGTGGCCGTAACAAGCTGGCATTTCTGTGGGTCAATACTGGCTCTACATGCAAATTGAAAAGGAAATTACAACAATGTGACGCAGGCTTGCCTTCTATTTCTGGCACCTCGGTAACTTTTGAAAGTCCTGAAAGATTTAAGTGGTTTGTCATTTGAGGAAAATTTCACCCCTCCTTCCAGGGTAAGGCCGACCTCTCCAAGCTCCTGCTGAAACCATCAGACTTTTCAGATGTGCGTTGTTGCCAAAGAGGGCGCACAAGGGAAACCACAACTCATCACTCACTGCTGCCCCTCAGATGCAGGGCTCCACATGGCCGCGCTTGCCGGGCCGGTTCCTCTCCCTGTGGGCCAGGGTTCCTCCTGGACTCCAGCTGCAGCCGTTCAGCTCAGATGTGGGATCCGACAGGGGGCGCCAGAGACTGCTCGGGACGGGGAACTCAGAGCAGCCCCGAAGCTGCTGAGGAGCTTCCGCTCCAGAAACTCTGGTTCTTGGAACAGCAAAGATCACTACATTCAGTGAGATCGTCTCCCCTTTGGCCTTAAAATAAGAAGTAGGGTGAAAAATGCTTTCAAATAATCCAGCCAGTCCTCTTTGCCCAGTGCACAGAATGTTATAACTGTTTCCAAACTGAGGCGGAGTTCCCATCTCCAGGCTGAGTTCAACTAGCTACGTCTGCACGGAAACTGAGGCTGAGTTCCAACCTCCAGGCTACATTCAACTAGTCATGTCTGCACGGGAAGGGAAGCGTGCCAGGTTTCCCACTCGTGGCTGAAAAAAAGTCTTAGAATACAAATCTGGTTGGTACTCTTAGTTTAAAGGGCTGCAGTGTCTGGAGAAAGGGCTAAGCTGGGTATCCAAGGCCCTTCACAATCAGTACTCCTTAGCCAGGGTTAACTCCCATCTGTCAACCCACAGAAGCCTATGAACCAGACCAGCCACCCACTGCCAACCTGCACGAGTCTTCAGGATTCCCAGGGAACCTTTGCTTACTGGGTTCTGCCCATCTGGAATGGTCTCTTTGTCTCTTCCCAAAGTCTACTGGCCTCAGAGCCTAGTCCTCCAGGAGCCCCTGTCCAATCACCAGCCCCAGTGGCCACCTCTGACTCAGCTTCTACAGCACCTGAGTATTTGTGGCTTTCCTCACCACTGCTTTTTCAAGGCCTGAACAGTCCCTTGCCTTTGGTGCATACGGAGATTGCCTGCAAATCAAAACGATCAGCTTCCTGAAGGTAGGGATGCTGTGTTGTTCTTTCAACAAGCGAAGTGAAACATCTGTGCTGTGGCAGAAACCATGTTGGCGATTTTCTTCCAGTCTTTCACTTAAGTCTACTAACAACCCCATGACATACGTGCAGCCGCTTGCATTTTAAAAATGGAGGAGAAAAGATGCAGAGAGGTTAAGTGACTTGTCTAAGGTCACATAGTGGATAAGTGCCAGGGCAAAGGCTCACACTTTGATCTCCCTGAATGCAAATCCACTCCTCCCTGCCCTTGCTCCAGAACTTCTCTCCTGGAGAGCTACATTTGCATAAAGGACCCCAAAGAGCACAATGCTACACCCCAATGGATCAGCCTGACATTTTGTAGACATTCAATAAATGTTTGTGCTCTGAATAATAAAACTGTCATAGTTTTATCAGGTGAAAGTAGGCGGTGGGGGAGGGGGCTCATGAGGCAGTGGACTGCCCTATCCCCTCACCAACCTTGTCTCCCAGGTGACCACCGGTTCTACCCACGGAGGCAGCACTCCCTGATGTTCCACCCCTGCACTGTGCCTGCCTCTCCTCCCACCCCCAGCTCCAGTCTTCTCCCCTCTGGATGACTCAGCCTTGAATGGTTGAGGCTACCACACAGAAAAGCCAGAAACGTCCATCACACTGCCCTTGGTTTATCTTTAGAAGAATGAAAGGACCTCCACTGCCCAGGATGATTGTTTTGACAGGTTTTTATTGTCCATAAAATTGCGTCATTGTTTTGTTTAACATTGAAAGGAGTTAAACTGCTATGAACTTAATGCGCCACCCCCAGTAAACCATTAGGTCCCTTCTGTGTTCCTGACTTTATAAGTCTGTTTCCCTTAGAGGAACATCTGTTGTATACTTAAATGACCTTAGTTCAAAGGCACGATCAACAAAAAAATGTCCTAACTCCACAAGGAAGCATTCGAGGGGATCGTGTCTCTGCGCTCGCCGCAGTATCGGGGCTTCTCTGTTAACAGCTGTGTACATCTGCCCGCGCGGGCAGAGGCCCCTCTCTTTCTGCACATCGTTAAAGATGCTCCGGCCTGCTTTTGGGCCTCATTCCCACTCTGACCCAGGCAAGTGAGTCTCGCCAAAGTCTCCATTTTACGGGCATCGATAGCCAGGGTTCTACTCAAGTGTAATTCTTACCCTGCACGCGGAGGGGGTGTGCTGAAAGACGAGCAAGGAGTGCTCCGCTAACCCTTGGAAAGAACATGAATGGGCATTAGGGATTTCGAGCGACTTGACAAACATAGGAAAAACAGCTTGTTCTTAGCCAAACGGAGGAATTTGAGAAGAAAAACAAGCCTGTTGCTGATGAAGATTACAAGGCGACACCATCTTGGAAGCCATAAAAATCCTATTGGAAACAGAGATATGGCAAGGCAGCAGGCTCTCTGGCGTTCACGCAGATTAGCTCATACTGATGTTATCCCATTTTACAGATGAGTCCAGGCACTGGAGCTCCGCAACAGACTGCCTAGCGTTAGGAGCAGCCATCCTGCCTCATGGGGAGCGTGCATGCCTGGGGTGCAGGTGAACAAGGCCACAGTGTGTAGGGACAAAACTAATGATGGTATAGACAACAATGGGAAAGTTAGCTGACGGTTTCTCTTCCCCCAGGGTTCGCTCAGATTTTCTAGCCATGAGAGCGTTCCAGGATGCTGTGACGCCAGTTTGACGCAGCATCAGGAAAGTGTAAAATCTAATTTCTCCAGGAGCGTGAGGAGAGATGGGTTACCCCAGTGGAGCAAAGCTGAGCTCACCCATGGGGTGACCTTGTCCAGGCTGGCTGGGGGTTGTTATGGAGACAGGGACTAAGCCTCCGGGCTCTGTCTGACAGCCCATTTCCTAAAAGAGGTCCTGTGTCTTCAGGCACAGGTAAACCTTTCTGAGTTGTTAAAACCTTCCTGGAAATTGGTGCGTTTCTGTAAGGCTGGCTCAGAGAATTATGGCTTCATACAGAAAATCACTGCCAAAAATAAAAGGAAAGTTAAGTTTTGTCTCCTTGGGAGAGGATTGTCCTATATTATCTCCCCCTCCTTTGTCATCTTTTGCTATATTTTGAAAGGCTTTAATCATGAAAAAAAAGTGCTTTTAAAAGGTATAGATTAGATTCTATTGTTAACACTTTCAGAGACTGTTAGACTCTTCTGGACCAAAATACTGCAGCACTTATTCTATAGTGCTGGTAGCATGTAGAGCCATCTGGGTCTGAGGAATTGCAAAGGTTTTGTTTAATTTTGATCACTGAAGTATTAGTTGAAACTGGATGTGACCCATAGCCATGTTATTCTTTTATTTTTTCATTCATTCATTCATTCATTCATTTGGCTGATCAAAGATGATTAGAAACAACCTGTGTTACATCCAACTGCAGACATGGATGAGTCACCACTCTGCTAGGAAAGATCTTGCTGTCTGGCTTCAGAAGGCAGTGGCTGGCAGTCACACCCCAAGCACTCAGTGTTTTGGGGTACACTGGGGTTGGTGTGGGTAGGACCAAGCAGGGTTCCTAACAGGACCTGGGAAGCAAGGGGAAAACTGCCAGAGCTGAGATTTAGAGAAATTTTAAAGGATCCACGTGACAAACAGACAAATGAAGAGAGAAAAGCAAAGAGAGTCTTACAGGCAGAAAGGACAGCATGTGCAAAGGCCCAAGGTACTTGGAGGACTGTAAGCAGTAACTTGAGAGCTGAAGAATGAGATAGGCATATCCAGACATGGAGGCAGGGCTAGAGTGAGGGGAGTGAGGCCAAGGACAGGATTTGCTCACTTATGAGACTCACTTCTCTCTCACTCAAAGCTTGCTTTATTGGCCCACATATTAAAATTTTGATTATTTGCTCACCATGGATTTTTTTTTTGCCTTAGTTTTAGTATTTTTAACATAGTGCTTTAAAACATTGTTTATTTTGCTTGCTGAGTTTTTGGTGCCCCTTTAAGTCCCGCACCCAGGGCTGAGGGCTGCCTCACAGGCTTACCCCCCTCCTGGCTCATTCACTCGAGTGATGAAGGCTGGGGAGCCGCATGCCAGGGCCCCGCCTTCACCCTCCTGCCGTCTGCAGCAGACACCTCTGAGCACAGCGAAGCAGGAAAGGAGTGCCACTCGATGGGAGCAGGGTAGAGAGGGTGAGAGACAGATCCACGGGTGGCAGAATCCCACATGAGAGCAGCAGATAGTCCAACTCAGGGGCAGAGAAATGGGGTAGCAGCAGCTATCTGAGAGTAAGGCTACTCTAGCTCTAGCAAAGAAGGGCTCTGCAGGGAGGGCACCCTATCATTATGTCTCCCCATCATGCCAAGAGGAGATCAGGTCAGGAGAAACCTAGGTGGCAGAGTCTCTCCTGAAATCTCAGCACCCAGCTTCCCTGGGTTCCCTTTGGCAAAGGGGCAGGCAGAGGAGGGTATAACAGGTAAAGCTGTCAGATGAGCTGTAGCAGTTGCCGGGGGCCACTGTCAGCCCTGGTGTGCCCACCTCAGAGCTGGAGCTGCCTTGCTGCCTGCAGATTAAGTGCCACCTGCAGGGCTCTTACCCCACCCCAGCCCTGGCCTGGCCTTGTAGGTCCAGGGGCCATTGGGCAGCACTGAGCAATGCTCTCAGCTCAGTGCCCAGCCACAAAGACACATAGGCAGGCAGGTGGGAGGGCGGGAGGAGGTCTGGACCCCATTAGGGACCATTTGCTTGTGGTATCAGGCCATTGGGCCTGTGGGATGGTTAACAGGCATGGCCACGGCTGCTAGGAAGGAGCTGCTGCCTTGAAATCGCATTGATTTGCTCTAATTTCCCCTGCTCCGCGCTGGGGGCCCGAGGGCAGGCTAATGCAAGGTGGCAGCCGTGGCAGCCCGAGACAGGATGCCTCTCCTGATGTAAGAAAACACAGGGGACCCTTTTTCTCCAAGTGGTTCTTATAGATAATGCAATTTACTGTGCTGAAACTTCAACTGATCAAGCTCCACCTCCTCATGAAGCCTTCACTGCCTGCCTAACCCCCAGGTGACAGAGTGACACAGTAACCGGGTGCCCTGCACCGCCCTGCATAGCCCAGCCCCGTCCCCACCCTCACCCCATCAGGCGTGACGCCAGAACGTCTCTGAAGTCACCAGGGAGGGAGGATGCGGTTTTCTCCCTTAAGCCATGCCCCCTTCCCTACCCCTGCTCCAGAAAAGGAGCCAGAGCTCCAGGACAGCCTTACGGTTCCCAGCAGCCACTCTCCAGCCATGTGCTCCCAAGGGAAGGTGCAGAGAAAGCCCAGGGCCAGCTCCAAGCTGACCTTGCAGGCGCTGGCGCTCCGGCAGGGAAGGGCTGGTGGGGGCCCAGCTTCCAAACTTGGGGCAAAGCTCCCTCGCCACACCCACTGCACTTTCCTGCTCGCTGCCCTCTGCCCCCAACCCCGTCACGGCCTCCGTGAAGCCCAGGCTCCTGGCTTCTCTCTCTGACCATTTCTCTGGCGGCCTTTTCCTCGACTTCTCCTTTCCCTCTTCATTTAACAATTGCTGTCAAATAGTCAATAAATACGTTTAAGTGCCTACTATGTGCCCAGGACTACGCTAAGCACAGGGCAGAAAAGGGCGAGCCCACATCAAGGATGTCCTAGATGTCCTCTTGCTTTCTGTCACGCCGTCTTCCCTTGAAGGGTCTCTAGGGCTAGGAGGCAATGAGGGACGCCTAAAACCACAGGGGTGGGCAGGCAAACCTGCGCCCTCGAAGGGACACCCTTCCCTCCCTGCCTTCAATTCCAGCCCACCATGCCTGGGATGCTGAGGCCCTCCCGCCCACTGTCCTCCAGGTGTCATTTCCACCCCCATATGGCTGCAGAGTGAACGGGGAGGAAGGCACCCCCTTTTCCTGCAGCCCCATCAAGGGAACGGGATGGAGAGGCCAGCGAGGCACAGGAGAGCAGCGAGGGCCAAGGTCACCATCGAGTCAGCCCGTAAAGCGCTGCGTGCCCGCTGGCCTGGCCAGCGGCCCCCAGCCGTTTCAAAGGGCGCGATAAACAGCTTGGCAGTTCTGTCTCTCCCACACCTGGCAGCACAGCAGCGCGGGCTGGGAAGGGCCGCCTCCCACCCGCCAGCAGCAGCACTGAGGGTAAGGTGCCCCTCTGCTGGGTCAAGGTGCTCCAGGCTCCCTTCTGGGCCCCAGAGCCGGCTGTGTGCCGGCAGCCGAGCAGCTGCGATCCCTGCCTGACCTGGGAGGCACATCTGCTCGCAGTCAGGGCTCAGTGCCCACCTGGGGCAGCGCAGCGAGCCAGGCTGCATGCTCTCAGACCCCACATGTGTGTGCCCAGGCCTGCGTGCACCCAGCACAGATGTGCACACACGCTGCCCCGCACAGACACGGTTACCCACACGTGCCCACCGGTCCTCACACGTACCCAGACCCAGTCCACGCACGTGCACTCCCATCACGGAAAATACGCCCCTCACTCTAGGAATTACACTGCCAAGGAGACTGGAGGGGGCTGAAGGTGCTCTTTCAACTGAAAAATAAAATACAGGCTAAGGAGATTCTGAAATAGAATAAAGAAGAGAAAAAGAAACAGAGGGAGCTAGCCAACATCTTCGTGCTCCCTGATGCTGTCGGTAGGTAGGACCAGACCAGGGGCTCAGCCCTGTTCTTCAGAGAGTCATCCCCCTCTGGGGTACCCCAGCCATGGGTACGGTGGCCTGCCCTGGCCAAGAGTGCCAGTGGGCAGAGGCAGCCCTGCCCCAGGTGAGTTAAGCCTGCCCTGGGCCTTCCATACAGGAGCTTTGCCAGGGCCTGAACTAAGCACACAGTGGGTGGCCGTTTTCCTGTCTGTCTTGAAGGACCATGACATATGGTAGCGTCACACACAGCTTTGGGGGTCAGACTGCCTGGGTTCAAAATCCTGAATCTGCTGCCAGCCAATGGGTGATTTGGGATGACTGGAGCCTGTGGGTCTCAGTTTATCCTTCTCTAAAATGGGTGCAGTAATCCTAGTTTACAAGTCTCTTGTGAAGATTTAATAAGATAATATTGGACAGTGACTGGGATCCAACAAAAGCTCAACCAGCATTGTGAGTCCTGTGGTTAACTCTGATAAAGTGGATTTTGACTCACCTTTGCTTCAGAAGCCAGGTTCTTCCTATTCCCCCAGAGGGCGGACAGGCAAAGGGATTGAAGCAGTAGTTTTACAATGTGCTCCTTGGACCAGCAGCATCAGCATCCCTTGGGAATCGACTAGAAATTCAGACTCTGGACCCTACCTAGACCATCGGAGGCAGAGCCAGCAGAAGACGCTGATGAGCACTTGGGTGTGAGAAGCAGTGGTGAGGGCCGGTACCTGCCACTGAGGCAGTGAGTCCCCACTCTTACCTGGCCCTGGCTTTTCATGGCTGCTGCCCAGAAAGAGGCACTGCCAGGCTCTGGGGGCAGACCCAGCACCGCTGGTCTAGCGCTCCGCACTCCTCCCTGGAGACGCCTGCCCCCTGCTGTCCGCCCTGCCCTTCTCCACAGCACTCCCCAAAGCCAGGGCCTCCCCCGGCCCTGTCTCCAGCACGTGCAGCCCAACCTCTGTCCGGCACTCAGCCCCAGTCCAGCTGGGCCGGGCCCAGCCCGAGTGGGAGACGCAGGCACTTGACTTCAAAGCCTTGTCAGAGCGAGCCTGCTTTGCAGTGGAGGTCAAAGATAAACCGAGGAACAATTCGGCCAGAAAGCGGGAGGGGACGGAAGGCGGCTGTGGAGCTCACAGCAGGAAGAACGGCCACGAAGCTTGTTTCTAGGACCATAGGAGAAGGAGCCTCCTGCACCCAGGGAATCGGGCAACCTGAGAGAGGAGGGGTCCCAGCCAAGTCCAACCCTAGCCCCACATCTCTGTAAAAGTTTACATTGCATTTCTGCAGTCCTGATCCTACTCTCCTTTACCTCCAGCAGCTTGAAGGAGGCAACATAGCCAGGTGCGGACAGGGCAGAGTGGAGCCAGGTGCCCAATACAGGGGTTGCATGGAGCTGCCTCTGCCACTTCTTTTTTTTTGTCTTTTTGAGACAGGGTCTCGCTCTGCAGTTCAGGCTGGACTTGAGCTCACTTTGTAACCCAGGCTGGTCTCAGACTCGCAATGATCCTCCTGCCTCAGCCTCCTGAGTGCTAGGATTACAGGCATGCGCCACCACACCTGGCTCTCTACCACTTATTGCACACACCCTTCGTGAGCAAGACCCACACTAAGCCCCAGTTCCATGGCCACATCTGTACCCCCAGGGACCTCCTGCCTGTCCAGCTGCAGGAGTGCCCTCAGGGACACCACAGCTGGGGGATATCTGTGAGTTCCACTCTACTCCAGGACAGGGGAAAGAGTAGCATGGAAGAATAGCCCACTAAGATGAACTCCCAGTCCCAGCACGGGTGGTGGCAGCTGGTGGCCATGCTTTGGCGGGGGGGCTTCCTTCGACTCTTGGCTTGCCAGGGTCCCCACAAGAAATAGGGCTGTCCGCCCCATGTCAGTGAGCAGGAAGGTGGGCACAGTGAGCAGGATGCCACCATGGGCTAAACATGTCCATGTGTATGATCCTATTTCACCCTCAGAGTCTGCTTGCAAGGCAGGCATTCATCTCTCCCTCTCACGAAGAAGGTAAGGCTGTGTGGGGCCCTTGCGTCACAGTTAGAGAGCAGCCGCGCTGGGATGGAAGCCAGCTCAACTCCAAAGGCTCAGGCCTCATTCGTCTCTGCTGAGGTCAAGAGTCATGGAACAGCCTCTGTGGGCAGCAGCTGTGATCCCTCCCACCTGCTCTGCTGTCCTGGGCGTGGGGAGGACTCTGCCCTGGGAAGCTCCCTGGAAATACTTGGCTCTTTGGTCATCCACAAGCCCAAGCCTGGCTGCCGTGTCCAAGATGAGCCAGGGAGAAGAGGCCATTATTCTCGTGGTTCCTGTTTTCAGAAGGGGAAGTGTGATCAGGTAGGTGACTGGCTTAGGTTTGGACCATAGGTAAGTGAGGAAGCCTGAAACGGGTGCGCAGAGCAGATGACAGGCCTCCTAGACCTACTATGTGAACAGGGCAGGAGTTCTGGGGGAACGGGTCCCCACGCATACCCCCCCCCCAGTCCATGCATGTACACTCCCATCACTGAGAATATGCCGCTCTCTCTAGGAAGCATACAGTCCTGCTTTTATGCTCAGGGTGTTTATCAATGCTGCTCTAAATTAACCGTGCACTTCACTATGCAAAGCATACACAATAAGACACACATGTCCCCTCCCCAGAGGGAGCCGCTACTATTAAAACAGCAGGGTCTCTTTCCAGGGCTCCTCTATGCACTAACACACGCCCACAAGCACCTCTACACTAGATGTTATTTATAAACTTTTCTTTTTTTTTTTTTTTTTTTTTTTTGGTTTTTCTCCAGTACCGGGAACCGAACTTATGACCTTGCGCTTGCCGGGCAGACGCTTTTGCCGCTGAGCTAAATCCCCGGCTAGATGTTATTTATAGAAATGGTTCCTACTACACATCTTGTTCCAGCCCTTGCTTTTTTTGCTACTTCATTATTCTGGGGAGCTGCTGAGGTTCCCCCAGAATGGCAGTCAAATGGTCAGTTGACTCCTAGAGCCCAGCCCTAACCCATAGTCAGGTCCCACCCACCCGTGGGCCAGTGGGGCGCAGCTGGCTGGCAGTGGTCAGGCTGTCCCATGCCTCAGGCAGGATCAGACGCTCGGGCTTCCCTTGGGGTGAGGCTGGCACTGGCATCCTCCTCCTCTCCGTCCTCCTAGGACCCTGGCGGTGGCCTGAGTCTCTGCCTACCCGTTCCACTGACTCATGACAGGGCGTCCGAGCCCTGTGTGGTGCCCTCTCTGGGAGCACTGGCATCATAAGAGGAAGCAGTGGCTTCACCCAAATGAACAATGGCCAAGGGGAAGCTCAAGGCATGATGCAGGTGAGCGGCGGAAATGTGCGGGCGAAGGGGCCCTCACACTCCAAGTGGCCCCACCGAGGGGAGGGAGCTTCCTGCCTTCATGACACCCAGCCTGCATTCCTGCCCACTGCCCACTGGGAGGGCTGAACCGGTTTGCATGGGGATCCTGAAGGCCCACCCTAGCCTGGCCCAGCCTTCTGGCAGGCATCCTGGTCTACTGGCTCCTGGTCTGGAGGCCCTGTACTCTGCCCTGTGTTCTCCTCCAGGCGAGGGCTTGGACCAAGGGCTTCCCGCTGCAGGCTGCAGGCTCACCTCTTCCCCTCCCTACCCCTCTGCTCTGGGCTCCCACACAACAGCCCTGCAGTCTGCAGCTTCCTGTCTGCTATTGGCCCCCTCTTGCCCCAAACAAGAATTCCCTTCCCTTTCATCAGGCCTGTGGAAGCACTACCTGCGTCCTCTCCTCGGGAGAACAGTCCCAGGTGCTACCACTCTCCCCACTGAGGCTCCTCCAGCAGGGATGCTGTGACGGTCACCACACACTGCCTGTTGAGTCCCCTGCCGGACCAGCACCTCTCTACAACCCCAGAAGACACGTTCCCTAAGGATGGGGACTACACTTTACGCTCAACCCCCAAAGTCCTGGAAGGTTTCCAGTGGCTTCTTGGCCACAGACCCAGGCTCCCCTCAACTTCTTGGCCAGTGGGAAGCTCCTCTTCAAATCTCAGGATGCCCGGTCTGCAGTTCAGGCCCGTCCTGATCACAGTAGGGAAAGAGCCGTGCAGCTTCTCATTGCCGGCTCTTTCTCTGGCTCTCAGACATTCATCCAACAAACATCTGCTGAGTGACAGCTCTGTGACAAACATGCTGGGCCTATGATCAATTTCACAGGCCTTGCAATAGAGCAGGGAGACGGGGTATCCTGACAGAGGGAAGGAAGCTGTGTGTGTGTGTGTGTGTGTGTGTGTGTGTGCATGCGCTCATGCATTTGTGTGCACAGGTGCCGAGGGGTCTCTAAGGGCACAGCAGAGAGCTGGAGAAGTTAAGAAGCCTTCTTGGCAGAGGTAAAACTTGAGCTGAGTTGTGCAGGCAGAATGGAAATTCTCCAGAACGAGAAGGGGTGGAAGGACATTGCAGGCAAGGAGACAACATGAGCAAAGTCACATTGACAAAGTGGAGTGGAGCCACATGGGGAGCCTCCTGCCACAGCTCTGCCCAGCCAGCTGTGACGCTCTCCCTTGATCCTTCCGGGCAGGGACCGGTGGGGACCTGCACGGGCCTGGCCCGAGCACACTGCCCAGGAACACTGAGGAGTCCTGGCTGCCTGCTGTTGCTGAGGGAGGGCTCCTGCAAGGGGTGCAGCGAGGCTGCCGAAGCTCCGTCACCTCCATCCAGGGCCTTCTCCTCTCCCAAGCATTTCCTCTCCGTGCTCAGGACCGCTCTTCGTGGGGAACAGCAAGCCACATTTCTAGGCCAGGCTGCCCACAGCGTGGCTCCATCTGCAGACTCGCCCTTGCGGAGGAAAGCAGCAGCAGCCAGGGGCAGTGGAAGCACCCCAGGGCTGGATGACTCGGTCCACTTGCAGCTCAATCCACATGCAGCTCTTCTGTCACATGCCGGGTGGCAGAATATGTATCACTGTCCTTCTCTGAGCCCAGCGCCCCACGTTACAATAAGGCCCTTTGTGATCCAAGATCCTCACACACACAGTTGGGACAACCACCTGTGCATTGTGTGGCCTCTTCTGGTTCAGCATTTTGTGATTCTAATTCCACGGGCCGTCTCGGTTTGAGCCTACACCCCACTTCCCCCAAAGACATTGTAAGTGTCCCGATCCACACTGTCTCATGGGTAGGCAGGCGCAAAGCTAGAAGCCCGCAGGTCAGGAACTATTCCTCTCTTATTTTCCATGCTGCTTAGCATCCTTGCTGAGGATGTGCTTGCCAAGAGCGTGCAGGCATGCACACACGCGCACACACACACACACACACACACACACACACACACACTAGCACTGTACATGAGCCTGGTGACCCCTGAGGACTCTGCCATCTCGTACTCCTCAGAACCAATTGCAGACCAGACAACCAGACCAGAGGCCCAGGCGGTCAGAGGCCCTGGGCCACAGTCTCAGACCTGCTCAGATCAGGCACAAGGCCGAGTGCCTGTCTCAAAAATACCTGCAGGGACTGCCCTCAAGGATGAAGCAGGAACACACACATCTCCTGTCCTGACTGCCAGAGGCGCCATCGCAGAGGGGAGGCAGCACACTCAGAGACTGCAGCATCTGCAGCGTGTGACATTTACAGGCAGAGAAGAAAGGAGGAGGTAACCCCCTTCCTTACCTGCTCTAATCACCTCCTGTGGCTGGAGCGGAGGGAAACTGCCTCTTGCTAGAAACTTGCCTCCCAGGCTCCAGGGGAATGGCGCCCTTTGGCAAGGCCTGGGGAGAGGCGTGCAGCGCATGTCTTGGGAGGGAGAGCGGTGCCATTTGAGAAGGGGTGAGCGGCGGAGACAGCTGCCTCCCCTCTGCCGTGGGGCCCGCACTGAAGAGCTGTTGCACAGATAATTGAGCGATGTCCTGGTACATTGATGAGACCCACTTCCAGATGGCACTGAGGGACCTCTTAGAACAATTAGCCAAGGGAGATGACTCTACCTGCTATTTTTAGAGGGTACCACATCTGGAGGTGGTATCTTTCTGCTGGAGACGTCTGCACCCAAGGCCGGGGCCTTACCTCATCTTCTGTGATCAACGCATCAAGATTTCTCCACCATGTTTTCCGCTCTTCAGATGACAGATCATCCTGGTGTTTCTTTTCTATGCATGAGGCCTGGCCCAAGACACAGCCTCCTAATTGGTGCTCAGTGCTGCACTGGAAGGGAAGGAAGAGGCCTTGAGTGCTGGCTTCCTGCAGCCCCATTTCCCAGCTCTGTCCACGGGGGAGGGGCTGAGTACCAGAAACCAGCATGGCTGCTGGGGCGCTTGCCAGGGCGTGTGGCTCTGTCTGATGGGAAAGCAGTTGATGTGCTGTCCGGGGCTCCCCAGGCAGCAGGCTGGAGGCACTGAGAAAAAGGGGGAGACATGGACTTTGGTGTCAGACAGGTAAGAGCTTAAATCCTAGCTGCCTCTGGCCTTGGGAGAGCTGCTTTCCCCAGTGTTCGATCCCTGGCTGCAGAAGGGGAGGAGACCACCCTCCAGGAGAAGAGCTAAACACACTGCAGGGGAGAGTGAGTTTTCACACGTCCGACAGCGCTGTCCGTTCCCTTTCTCGGGATAGCTTTGCTCATAAACCCTGCCTGTGCTGATGGTTGGCAGCCTGTGAGCCACATCACGGGAGACCCAGTCTCCGTGGGACTTTCTTGATCAATGCTTGGTTCACCTGGGTGAATCAGGCACTCCTCCCCTCCTCTTTGTCCCAGCAGAGAGGGAAGTTCCAGGTGCTAGAGGGAAGGACTGCTGCCTTGCCTCCAGCTGCCTCTGTCCGCCCTTTGTCCACCGGTTTCTGGCCACAGTGTGACTCCTGCTGTCACAGCTGTGTGCTTCCCATCAGCTGTCCCGCCTCTTCTGAGGCACGAGGTCTGCAGATCTGCCTGCCCTGCTCTCTGCCGCCACCCACCCCATGCAGCCAGGCCAGCACACTCACAGATGCTTCCCCGCACCCCCAGGAGGTCCTTGATGTCTCCGCCCAGCATTTCCTGCCTTTGCCCACTGCCCTCAGCATGACTCCCAGCAAGCCTCACCTGGCACCAGTGGACCCCAGCCAACGCCTTTTTCTGCAGTTCCCAGCCACAGGCCGTCTTCTCAAAGTTCATGCTGGTGATCTGGGCCTGCAGGGCAGTCCCCGAGGGCAGCCACGTGCTTTCCTCCAGCCGGCCAGGGTCCATGGGCTGGTCCATGCCAGGCTGTGCTCCTCTGTGCTGAGGTGGGGTTGTTTCCATGGCCCATGGCCTTCTTCCTGCCCCGTGGTAGACTGTCAGGTTTACACACTCAACACAGACTTGTCTTCCTCTCTCAATTGCAAAGGATGTCTCTCTGATTTTTCTTAAAGACGAAGAAGGCAGTCTTACCACCAAGGTACGATTGAGAAGTGATTAAAAGTGTGGGATATTATTCCAACCTGACTCAGCTCCCTGCCTTGCCCTTGGGTGGGCCTGCATTCTCTTAGGCTTCAATGTCCTCACCTCTAACAGAAATCACAGGATGGTTCCGAGGGATAACTGCTCAGCATAGCACCTGCTTAGAGGATCCTTGTCACTGTCATTGTTGTCACCCAGAAATGCATGCTTCTAGTCCAGCTAGAGAACAGCTGCAATCAAGGGAGATGGCCACAAGAGAGGCCACCACCCACCAAGGGCTGTCTTGGAGCGTCCATGTGAGAACAGCACCCGACACCCTGAGCAGTCCTCTGCAACTTGGCCTGGGGCTCCTGACGTCCAGGCTGGCCCATTTGTAAGATGTGAGCCCAGGGGTGCCTGTTCCCCAGGCTGCTAGGCAAGGGCAGTCTCCACACTGGTCAGAGGCACCACCCTGAAGCCTCAGGACCAACAGCCGTGGCCTCCAGGGTGGCAAAGGGGGGTGTAAGACAGGGCATGTAGGATGTGCTCTCACCACAATGTACCCACGGTAGGTGCACAGCTGGGCCATCTCTGGGAGAGCAGCACCTCCCAAGCCACGGAATTGGGCTTTGCTGAATTGACAGTACTGCAACTCTTGCTGGTCACCAAGTACAAGACCCCAGCAGTTTCTTAGGTTTCATGGAGTATTTAATGCTATGTGCAAACTCTGGAGAGATCCCGAGTCTCCGCTCACATCTCTCCATGGCCCAGTACATGATATCTTACCCTTAGCAGCTCACCACTTTGGCATCTCATCTTTTATAACACATGGGCCCCTACAAGAGGTACAAAGGGGTATGGGAAGGCAAGAAGGGTCACTGGCACCCTAGCATAAATTAGTTCATCAGGCCAGTCAAAAGGGATGACTTTGAGGGCAGACCACTGGGGGAATGGAAGTCGCTAAGGGGAGGGCAGAAGTGCTGACCTGGAAAAGAAGGTAGGCGGGCCTCAGAGGGCTGTTGAGATCGGCGATGTCACTATGACCTCACGTCCCCTGGATATAAAGATGTGCTGGGTGCTGCGGCAGAGTCACCCAGCCTTTCCCTGCTCCTGCTGTGCCGGTGGGGACTGATTATTGTGCCCCCTTAGCCTGGATGAAACTACACAGGGGTAGCTGGGGAAATGGGAACCCCAAAGGCTGTCCCTGTTGGGACCCTGTCGCTGTGCTCCTTGGGAATCTTCTGCTTCAGGCGGAGGTGGCTTCTGAGCCTTGAGAGTGACTCCTCACCTCCAAGGCCTTCCTAACCTTCAGTCTCAGAGCTCCCTCTGTGAACCTCTGGGCCAGGCTCTGGGCTGGAGATCTTTCTCCTCAGTTTACACATGAGGCACCAAGGCGCAGAGAGGAGAAGTGGTCTGCCTGGAGCCACACAGCCTGGGAAGAGTCACAGCCAGGACTCTAACCTGGATGATTCTAACGCTCCGGCTCTCACTCCTTGGCCCTGGCCACATCAGAGAGCTGTAGCTGTGGCTGGTGTCTCTGGGAGTGAGAAGTAGAGGACCTGGGGCTCCTCAAGAGCATGCCAGGCTCTGATCTCCTGGGTGAGGCCCCCTGGGGAGAACTGGTGCTTTGAATTCTCACAGAGCACAGGAAATGTGAATGAGCCAGGGCATGCCGCAGAGGCCCAGGGGCCCTGGCTCACACCCTCAGACCTACAGAGAGGGCTTCACATAGCCTACACAGACCAAGGATTCCTCTCATTTACTCTTCCATGTCCAGAATGGCTGCTAGAGCTCCAGGCATTACATCCGTGGACAACGCAGTTCTTTTTCTTTTTTTCTTAATTAAAAGTTTTATTGAGGCACAGTTTGCCTAAAATAAAAGGCACATATTGCAAGTAGAGTTTGATGAGTTTAAGCAAATTTAAACAGTCATGTAAGTACCACTTACTGAGATATAAAACATTTCCATGTACCTAGAAAGTTTCGTGCCCTTGCTAGTCAGTGTTCCCCTTTGCCATTACTATAGATTCATTTTTATTTTCCTGCTAGAACTTGAGATAAATGCAATCATTTATTATGCCCTCTTCTGTGGAGTCTTTCACTCAACATAATGTTCTTGAGGTCCAAGTTACTCTGTGGCACAGGTGGTTCCTTGGGTAATGTACCATAGTATGAATAGATGATGTTTATTCATTCATTTATTGATATATATCACTTATTTCCTCTTTCTCCCTTTTAGGACAGTTTACTGAAGTTCAGTGTAACATTCCCTCTTGGATCCCAATGGCCAAAATAGTCATATGGCCACACCTAGCCACAGCATGCTGAGAAATGTGGCTTTTTAGTTGGGTGGCACCTGGACTATTTTCTAGGATGAAAGGGAGAGAGCAGATGTTGGGTACAATGGTGTTGCCATTCTGCAGATGAGAAACTAAGGCCAGAGAAGGTCTGATTTCCCCCAAAGTCATCCAAGTTCTCATAACAGAGGAGGGCCTGGGCTCCAGAGCTGGGGCTTGTCAATCTATCCCCGGTGATCCCTTCACATACAGCGCAATCGCCACTGCGAATGTCCAGGCCACAGAGTGTGGGTACTGGGGAAGGGGCCCATGAAAGGGCTGTGTGGAACCAGATAGGAGGGGTCACGCAGAAGCCACAGAGCATTGGCATATATTTCAAGGGTAGTTTGATGAGTTTTAGCAAATTTAAACAGTCTTGTAGCTGTAAACAGTGCCCCAGTACCAGGCACAGGGGCCGTCCCTCTACCCGGTGCTCCAGCTCATTCACAGAGCCACACATTTAGCTGGCTACTCCTGTTAGCCTCCTTCCTCTGAGGAGGAGGCTGACCTTTGCCCAGTCGTGCGGCTGGCAAATGGTGTCCAGGGCCCCAGAACTCCAACTCCACAGAAGTTCTAACCTCAGATAGAAATCTACTTAGAGCTTCTCAACATCCTTTCTAAGGGGTATAAGGAGTTTCTTTCTTGGGACTCATAAATAGTCTTTTCAGAGCCCCTGCCTGTCAGTCTCAGGAGCTTCCACAGACTTCTACTCTCCTAATTCACTCAGGCCTTTTCCTCCTAATTCCCCTTTCCTCCATTTCATGCCTATAACATATTAACATAAACAACGGTGCTGACAGCAGCTCAGCTCTCACGGGCTCATGCTGGAATCTGACTGATGATTTTCATCAGGGAAAAAGACTAAACAGGTTAAGATGATTAAATTTTCTTAAACCTACAGCTAAGCCTAATCAAAGCCATTTGTGCAGAGGTGTGTGCATGTTTGCTTTCGCTGGAAGGTTGATTGGCAGTTTCCAATGGATGAGCGGGACCTTCTGGGAGAACAGAGTTAAAATAAAGTGCTTTCTGCAACTTCTAGACATTAGGATAGGTCATCTCCACTTCCCTGTCTGGGCTGGCACTATCGTTTCCCTGAGACAGCTGATGATGGAAATGAAAGTCAGAGTGTCTGCATTTCATCCTGTCTGTGACTCCCCCCCAAATTGAATCCTTTTATAATCAGAGCTCTCTGTATTGAAAAACAGGGAATGTCACAGTTTTCTAATGTTCAGGAGTTCAGGGGTCGGGGTCCTCTCACACAGGCTGACTACGTGACCCTGAGCAAAATCCTTGGACTTAGCTTCTTCATCTGTACAATGGGAAGGTTGACTCTCCCGTGGGATCTCCTACTTATCATTCAAGTCAGGGAAGGAGGAGAACAGCAAATGATGTGCCACAGGAAACAACCTTCTCCACGTGTGTGATGTTCTTTGTTACTTGGAGCTCACAGGAGGACTTACTGGTTATGTTATATGCCTTACCTACATTCTGAAGGCGCTGAATATGGTAAGGGCACAGACAGAGGATAACTTCCATTTTCCCTATTTGGCATCTTCAAAATTTCTTTCAAATTTGTCTTCCCATTCACAAAGTTTCAGCAGATTCCACAGCCAGAAACTTCATGCCACTTTCAGGTATTTAAAAGACCAGTCTCCTCCCATTTAGAACCTCAAGTTCACCTGCAGCTCCTTTCCCTCCCAACATTCACCTGTCGGTCCTTGCTCAGAAGCCTGCTGTGGGCAGGAGGCACCGTCTCTTTCACTCTTCCTCTTTTAAGTTTCAGGGTACTTCCTTCCTTCCTTCCTTCCTTCCTTCCTTCCTTCCTTCCTTCCTTCCTTCCTTCCTTCTTCTTTCCTTCCTTCTGGAATTAAACCCAAGGCCTTTGTACTGGCGCCACCCCAGTTTGTTTTGTTTTAATTTTGAGATGAGGGTCTTGCTAAACCACCAAGTTGCTCAAGCTGGGCTCAAACCTGGGATCCTCCTGCTCCAGCCTCCTTGCGTGCTGAATTATAAGTATGCATCACCCTGCTTGGCTTCTGTTTTCCTTTATGTTGGCTGAAGGTGGCAAGTTGGGATGGACAGCAAATGGACCACTCTTTTACCTTTTAGTAATGTGCAGAGATGTGTCTACCATCTTACTTTATATTTTCAGCTTTAAGGCTTCAGCCAACCTCCTGAAATATTAACTTTTAGGGGTTCTCCAGTACTTTCTCTATAGAAAACAAGTAAACTAAGTCCAAAGCCAGAAAAAAGAAAATAAAGATTAGAGTGAAGACAAATAAAACAGATAATAAAAAAAAATAGAGAAAAATCAACAAAGTCAAAAATCATTCTTTGAAAAGATCAACAAAATTCAAACAAACTTTTACTGGACTGACACAGAAAAAAGAGAAAAGATTCTAAAAATTAAAATCATAAATGACACAGGGGAAATCACTAACAACTTTATAGAAACCAGGTTACAAGGAAAAACTACAAACAACCACAAATTAGGGACTTAGATGAAATGATAAGTTCCTAGAAAAACAGAAACTATCAAAACTGACTTAGGAAGAAATAAAAACTCTGAATAGACCTATAATAAGAAAGAACTCATTAAAACTTTCATCAAACAAATGCCCAGCTTCAGATGGTTTGATTATAATTGAATTCTACCAAACACTTAGATATACTAATGCTTTCCAAACTCTTCCAAAAAATGGGAGTGCAGGGGATTCCCAACCATTCTGTGAATCCAGGATTACCCTGGTACCAAAACCAGACAAAGACATCACAATAAAACTATAGATCAATATCTCCTACAAATGTAAATGCAAAAACCCTCAATCAAATATTAGAAAACTTAATCCAGCAACATATAAAAAAGATTATATACACAATCAAGTGAGATCTCTAAAATGAAAGATTTGTTTGAAAATCAATTAATGTAATATATTAATAAAGGATAAAGGCTATATGATCATCTCAACAGATAAAGCAAAAGCATTTGGAAGGGAAGAGAGGGCAAACGTCCTCCAGGCAGGGGAACCAACATGAACAAAACACAAGGAAAGGTTTTATTTAGTGATATACAGAGAACACAGAAAATATTCTCAGAAAGGAGATGAGGTTCAAACTAGATAGCCCTTCAACACCAGTTTGAGGGATCAAAAAGGAACCATGAAAGTTTTAAGCAGAGCTTTGACATAATGAAAGCAGCACTGTTAGGAAGCTAATCTGTACTAAATGACCCGGGGATCAATTTGTAATGCACCAATTTGACTCCAAGACACATAGTAACAATCACTACAATTTTCTGGATGATAAATCACAATCTAATTTACTCCCATGACAAACTAGGTTTTGCAGTTGGAAGCATATACAGTGTTTGAGGCTCTCTTTAAGAAAAAGAAAATAAAATTAGAAATCAAAAGTAGGTACAAAAGTAAGTAATTTTTAGAATGAGAAAAGAAAGTACGACATGCCCATGGCTATTCCAAACCACTTCATGCAAGAAGTGAGATAGAGTGGCTGCTAGTGGAGAGATGCAGGCATCTAACCCATCATAGTCATAGCTGACTTTTGCCAACTGAACACAACATGACCGAGTGAACATAGTGTGTGGGCCTTGGAAAGATCCCTGCCAGGAAGGGGCGTGGAATTTGACTCACTTCATGGTGACTCTGTCCTGTCGTTGTTCAGGCCAGTGTGTCCGGGTTTCACGTGCCAACTGTTAGCACCTCTTCTCTACTTTGCTTTCGGTAACATCTACTTGAAACTTAAGATCAGCAACACTTGAGGAACAGTATTTATAGTACAGAAACTGGTAAATGCTACACATTCTTGCTTCCCCCACTCTCACCCAGAAGGCCAGTTGTTAAACATCTGCCAGCACAGCACCGACTCCACTTCTACTTAGGGCTCAGGGCAGTGCCAGTTCTGGTCCTTGGCAGAAAGCTCCTGTCTCTGGCCATCACAGCTGGACTATTCTACTCAGAGGTCTAAGTCATCAGATGTGTATCTGAACAGGAGAAGTCTCTCTAGAGCAATGATCTCAGAGCCGTTTTTCTGCGCTCCGTCCATCCTCCTCCCCCTCCTCCCTTCACGCTCCCACCTTCTCTGCTCCTACCCAACAAAAGAAGCCAGAGCAACCCTGCCAGCATCTCTGAGTAGATGAGACGAAACTGCTTTGAACCAGGATGAATGCATGCTTGGGTCCTTTTTGTAGGCCTAGTAGGAGCCAGCAAATGGATCACAGAAGAAGGCAACCCTCCAAGCTTCTTTGGAAGGGCTGGCTGGCATTAGAGTCCTCTGGTTAACAACCATGAAGATGAGGCTGCACCCTGACCCATGTCATGAATAGACTGTGTCTCCTGATCAGCCACACTGCAGCTTGAGCTCTCTCAGAGCAGTGAGGTCTGAGTCTCTGCCCAGTGGCCCACACTACCTCCCATCTGCTCTACACACGCTACCTGTGGTTCACAGGGTGATGGATGGGGGAAGGAGTCCCCATCCCTCGCCCTGTGCTTCCAAGGCCCTCCTCTGCTCCTCTCTCTCCAGAAAGAAGGTATCTCCTTGGCTTTTAGTGGGTCTTCTTTGTTCTGGTCTTCTCTATCCTTTCACTGGGCCAGTGGGCCCATTTCATGGATAAAGAAGTTAAGGCTCAGAAATTGGAGTCTGTCTAACTCCAATACCCATCCTCTTTTCATTCTGCTAGGTTGCTTGTTGAATACATGTGGATTCTGTCTTCTGCCAGCATCAAGCCAGTCCCTAACAGAATGAATCCCTAACCCTCCTCACAAGGTCCAGAATGACCCAGCAGGCATTCCTCACCTTAGGTCTGTGGGGATGAACAGATGGGAGACCAGGCAAGATAAAGGCAGGGAGAAGTGAGTGGGCAGGAACGGATCAGTGAGTCAGGGATACGGCCATGAGGATATAAATGAATAGTACCCAGTGGCCCACCCCTGGTTCCATGTAGGTATGTGAGCATTTATCAGCCAGTGTTGTAAGTGCCTTGAGCACACCTGCTCACCTTTCAGGAATAAGCCCCGGATACCAGCAGTTGTTTGGGGGTTATATTTTGAGTTTAAAGATACAAGCTCAAATCCCAGTTTCATCAATGACTAACCACAAGCCGGAGAAATCACCTACCCTGTCTGAGGCTCTGTTTCTCTCCCTGTAAAATGGAAACAACAGAAATACCCACCTAACTGTTTAGCAAAGGGCTTAAAGGAGATAATGCATGCAAAGTGCTTAGCGCCTGGCACATGAAAGCCACACACAATACTTATTACTGTTTTGGGTTAAGACTGCACTGTATGTGACAAATGTTTGCAACTGAATGAACCGCAGCTTTTGCTCAAAGTTACCCAAGCCAAGGATGGGAGGCCAGCTCGCTTACTGGCAGTGCATTTAGGCATAGATACGTGGACACACAAAGGCTCATCATCTCAGTTCTACCATCTGTGAACCAGAGGTGCTGGGGAAATTACTTAACGGCCATGTAGTTTAGTTTCCAATCTGTAAAATGGGGACAACAATGGCACCTAACCAATAAGACAGATAGATGTGGAAATAGACAGATAGACAGGTAGATAGGTAGATAGATAGATAGACAGACAGGCATGGATACATACGTTACATGAAATAATATTTATAAAGAACCAAGAACAGTGCCTGACACCTTTCAAGTACTACTCTGCATCAACTATTTCCACTGTCCGGGCCTCAGCCTGTGGCTCCCAATCTTGAGGATTCTGGGCCCCAGGACCGAGTTCCTCACTCTGGCAGCTTTTGCGCCGGCCACGCTGCCCCACAAAGGTCCCCACAGCTGCCAGCCTTCTATCATCCAGCCCATTGGCCCCAGCACTCACCCTGCTCAGAGCTCACCCTGCTCAGATTTCCAATTATTTGCCCTGTTTTGAATTCAAGTGGGATATTAACAGTGAATCTGGCTTTATTAATGGCGGTGTCTTTAGTGTTACCGACTTTCTCACTCACCCCTTGCTCTCATGGCAAGAAGCCGCTTCCTTTCATTAAGCCCCATGCTAAGTGCTGAGCAGGTGATGTGAGTCTGGAATGGCTTTTGTTCTGGGGTTGAGGCGCTTTCTCATGGGCTGGGTTGGAGAGAGTGCACTGCTGCCTTTGAAGTCTGACATCCATCTCCACAATCAGGGAAGAGGGATGGTGTACAATGCCAGGCCTGAAAGGACACGGCCCCGTGCTGGCTCAGCCAGCCTCTCTACCTGTACGTGGGATGAGGTGCATGAGGTTACCTCTGCCATCCTCCACACCTCCCCCGCCAGCACCGTGACCCCAGGCCTCTACTAAGGATTGGATAGTCGGCCAGAGCAGCACGCAGGAAGAACTGTTCTGCGGACTCACTGAGGGAGGACGGAAGCCAGATACCTAAAAACCACTGAGTCATAGAGAAAACAGCCCAAACCTGGGCACCACTCACCCTGCTGTGCTTGCCTCAGCCAATTATTCGGTGAGTCCCCAACTTACAAACATGCGCTTTGCAAACTTGCACAGGTATACTGTGTAAGACTCACTGTGTCAGATATGAATGAGTGCAACCTACGAATGTTCTCCCGGAATGGAACTCATGGTGAGTTGGGGACGTACTGTAAATATATGAGCCCCAACTGCCTCCTCTGTAAAACAGGCCAGGGGTAAACACCTCCTAGGAGATGAGACCTGGGAGACACCTGCAGTGCCAGTCCTATCACTGGTAGGGTCCTACTGCAACAAGCTTGCCGTTGGAAGGCTGCCCATCTCCACTGACTGTATGGCCACGAGTAGCTCTCTGCCTGTCCCGAGCACACAGTCCAGGCATGTACCGTACCGTGTCAGAGATGCGCGCACACACCCGTCACTGCGTGCATTCTGTGCTGTGGGAAAGGTGAATTTTACATGCCTGTATTTCCATCGAGGGCCTGCTTTGTATTCTCTCGCTGCTACACGAGGGGAGAGGGGGACAGACCCAGTCAATAGTAGGCACCTGGCGACTGAACCAGTTGAGTTCAACTCGGCCACCGTGGTTGCCAAGCAGCCTCTCACCTAGATGAGACCAACTTGCCCTTGGCTCAGGGCTTCCAGTCTCACTAAGCACCATCAGAAAGTAAGAACCAAAGAAGTGGGGGCTGTGGATTTAGCTCAGCGGCACAGCGCCTGCCTGGCAAGCGCAAGGTCGTGAGTTCGATTCCCGGTACCAGAAAAAAAACCCAAAAACCCCTCCCCCCCCCGAAAAAGAAAAAAGAACCAAAGAAGATTATTCGCTATAAAGATGGGCAGACACAAAACGCTGAGTGTCGAGCCCCCAGCACTGTGTTTGCCATAGGGAAATATCCAGCAACTGTCATAAAACTTGTTGATGCCGCCAAGGCCCTGGACAATGAACACCAGGGTAAGCACGACTGTCTCATGCAGGTGAGCGTCTGCATGTCTCATCCCTGTCTCACCACAGGGTTGGAAAGCTTTGTCCCCTTCCAGCGGGCTCTGAATGCCTGCATGTGTCCCTCAGCAATCACTACGCTGTTCTGGCTCACCTCCCCGCTGAGTGCCATGTGGTGGGGAGGGGAGAGAGAAGGCCAGGACACCTCTTTCAGCCCTGACTAGAAGCTTTGGGGCTTCCTGCCCAGGGGCCCGGAGCAAGGGGCCTCAATTCTCTTCCCCAAGCATGTCACACTCCCCTGGGGCCTTTCTACTCCTCCCCTACCCCAGAGTCCTTGCAGGCCTTCCTCATCTTCCGCCTGCTCCTCCACCCAGGACTCTCAGAGCCCTGAGGTCTTGGCAACGCTGTATAGCTCAAGGCACCGCTTTGCCCTAACCGCAGCCTCTGCACCTCTCATTCTTCTCCTCACCAGACTGTGGGCTCCTGCAGGGTGGACCTTCCCTCCGTCCTTCTCAGTGCCACAGCGCCTAGCAAAGGAGCTGGCCCAGAGTGGAAATCCAAGAAAGACTGAACTTAGTCACAGATACCCAAATTAGGTCCAGAGATTTAAAAAAAAAAAAAAAAAAAATAGACCAGCAGGCTGGGGATACAACTCAGTGGTAGAGTACTTGTGTAGCATGCAAATGAAGTGGGGCAGTGCTGGGCTGAAGTGGGGGTGGATGACCTCTTCCTGGACCCGGCTGCCTCACCGTAGTGTCAGGACTCTGCTCCTCAGCTGCGTTTGTCAGATATCAGCCTCCCTTGGAGGGAAGCTCCCCTGAGAAGTGACCAGGTAGTACCAGAAGCTCCAGGTTTTGATTCTCCCAGTTCAGGAATTCCAGAGGGAAGAACTCACCTCTCTATGGCAACACGCCTAAGGAAACCTCCACCGGCCCAGTGTGGGTCGTGTGCCCATCCCTGAAGCAATCCCTGTGGCCCAAGGGAGAGGGCTCTGACTGGCCAGGTCTAGGTCACATGCCCACCCATGCACAGAGGGCTGAGAAGAGGATGGTCATTCCTAACCAGAGCAACCACAGGGACTGAGCCCGGGGTGCTTCTTCCAGAAGAAGGGGATGAACACAGGACAGGAAAATGCAATTAATACTCACCAGAGCTCTTCCATTCAATGAGGCAAAAACAGTCCGTACAGGAGCATCTAGCAGCCTTCAGAAGATGACATGCCAGCCACTCACAGCCCAAGCGAGTGGTTGTCTAAGACGAGCCAGCTCTATCTCCTTGAAGCCAAACTGTGTCACAGACTCAGTTCTATTGCAGGTAAAGACAGGAAGGCTTCCTGGAGGGAGAGGTGGGGCTTGAGCAAAAGGGCGGACGGGTTTCTGGGCTACACACATGGACACAGGGGGGATGGAGCAGCCTTCAGATGTCATACTACCTACCGGTGCACAGCACTGTCACGGGGACCACGCTGGGGGCATGAGGGGAGGAGGTGGGAGAGCCTCGCCCCTCCGAAGGGCCAGGCTCCACCCACAGGACCAGAGCCAGCAAGATCAAAATCTAATTTACTCATTAGGCATGTTTCTTCTGTACAAATCAAATCATGAGCTATTTTTCCACATCGTAAATATTGTTTTAAACTCTTGCTCGTGGGCAATTAGATTACAAGCATCGCCTGGCGAGCTATGCGCCAGCACATTTGGCGGGTCTCTGGCTGCTTTGTGAGCAGTTTCCTTTTAAAATATTTCCCAATGATTTTTAAGGGTCTTTGAAATCTTCTCCCTAGTGATGCGTGAGGGCCCTTGTCTGGGGCCATTAATCTCCCTAACAGCCCAAGAGAGACTCGCCTCATCTCTGTTCTTTTCCAAATGGCCCAGCTGAGCCCCACACCCCCTCCTCATATTTCTCCATGCTGCTCTGATGGTCTGGAGCAGTCGGTTGGGCTTCCTTGCTGCCTCTGCCGCTGTGCTAATTAGAGACTCAGGAATCTGCAGCCTGAGCATCCACCCTCGGAATGCACCCACTGTATCCCAGTGCCCAGGTCTGTTCTCACTGGGGCAGGTTATTCCATCTGTCTTCCCTGGCCCCAGTTTTGGTTTTGACCTTACAGAAAGGGGTTAACTCTTGCTTCATGAGAACAGCCCCTATTCTCCTCTGTCGGCCTTTCTGGGCCTTTTGTGATCTTCCACCATGGCCAGAAAGACTTTGGTCTTGATGCTTTCCCCAAATATTCCCTTCCCTGCCAAGGAAGGCCGTTTGCCCCTAACCTGCTTCAGCTTGCCTACCCTGGCTCACCTCAGGCTCTGTCCAGAGTGTTAGCTCTTTGCAAAACCCAACCTGGCTTGGCTGAGCATCAGGGCCGCCTCCTCCAGGAGCGGCTTCATGACTGCCTAACCCTCCACTCAGTGTCTCTTCCCTAGGCGTCCACCTTACAGGATGTTCTCCAGTTCCTGATAATGATAACTATGAAAAACTTTGACCAAGCACCTACGATGTGCCAGGTTGTGCACACTATTGCTTTTGGTCCTCCCGGTAGTCTTGCAGGATAACTATTATTATCTCCATTTTTTCAGGGGCAAAAACTGAGACTCAGCGAGGTAAAATGATACTTCAAGGTCATGGGCTTGTCAGGCCCGAGCCACAGTTTAAGATTTTTCCCTTTGAAAAGAATGATCCTGTCAGCGCGGCAGCACATGCCTGTAACCACAGCACTCACGAGCCTGAGACTGGAGGACTGCTTCGGGTTCAAGGCCAGCTTGGACTGCACAGTGAGCTCAAGGCTAGCCTGAACTACATAGTGAGAGCCTGTCCAAAAACAAACAAAACAAAAAGGATGATCTTGTATTGAGTTTCTACAGGGGCTGTGCATCATTTAAGTCCCACAGCAGCACCCCATACAGGAGGCAGTGCTATCCCCATCTTATAGAAAAGGAAACAAAAGCCAGGAGAACAGGAATCTCGCATCTTCCTTCCCTCTGCAGGGAGTGATGTCAGCCTTGCCCTGAAAGGGAAGTAAACTGGCCTCTGGGGGCCTCCAGGGAGCTGTGAGAGCAGCAGAGGACTTCCGCCACCCCCGTTCCAGCACAGACTCTAGCTTTCCAGGCAGGGACTCTACTGTGTGCTGAAAGTTTGAGGGTGGCTTCCTCACAGCACAGACAGCCTCCTCCCTAGGCTTTGGCCCTGGCCACCCTCCTTATTCCTGCTGCACATGCTCCTACTGCCCAGAGCTTTGGTCCACACCAAAGGGCGCTGGACGATGCCTCCTCATGAAAGGTCCTCCTGTCATGTTGAAGGATATTGTTGAGGACACCGTCCATCACATCTCATCGCCATGACACCGACCCATCCTCTCAGTCCCAACATGAAGCACACCTGTTTCTTCTAAACTGGTAGGTGTTTAATATTGTGGATACTATGAACCTTATATTTAATCACAGAGCAACCTAAGGACCTCCTTACCTGCTCTCTGACTCCAGCCAAGACCTCTCTCTTGAATTTCAGACCCATCTCCAGCTTCCCATTTGACATGTCCAGTTGAGTGGCTGATGAACACCTCAAAGTCAGAAATCCCAAACAGGAACCATGATCCTGCCCCCACCTCTCTCTCCCTCTCTCTTTCGCCCCACATCTGGTCTATCATCAAATCCCATCATCCAGATTCTCGCCAGCTTCTCCCAGGTCCATGTTCTCCCACTTGGGTGTCCTCTTTGCTTGTCTCTTGCTTTGCCCTGGCCTCTAAGTCTATTCCTAACACGAGAGCCAGGGTAGAAACATGAACAGGATAAAGCTGCTCCTCTGCTCACACCCTTCCAGTGGCTTCCAGGTGTGCACAGAGTAAGAGCAGAATCTGCTCTGTGACCCACAGATTCTCCATACTTTCTCCCTGCTCTGCTCCTATCTCCCTTATCTCAGCTTTGACTCCTCTCTCCCTCCATTACTCCATGCCAGCTAACCGTGCCCTTCTTGACGTCTCTCCTCAGTGGCTTTGTCCTAGCCATTCCCCCTATAGACACGCTTTCTCTAACAGCCACTCGGCTAATTTCCTCAGTTGCTCTAAATTACTATAAAATTACCTTATCTCCTATGTATGGTCATACGATTTTCAACAAGGATGCCAGGACCATTCCCTGGGGAAAAGTCAGTCTTTTCCACAAGTGAAGTTGGAAATGATGAATATCCACACGCAAAAGAATGAAGTGAGAACCTTACCTAACACCATACACAAAAATCAACTCAAAGCTCCCTCTTTTTTTGTGGTTTTTTGAGAGAGAGTTTCTCTATGTAGTTCAGGCTGGCCTTGAACTCACCACATAGCCCACACTTTGTCTTTGAAGTGACTCCTCCTGTCTCAGCTGCCAGAGTGCTAGGATTATAGGCATGTACCACCATGCCTGGCTCAAAACTCTTAAGAGAGAGCATGAGGGAAGACTTCATGATATGGGACCTGGCAATGATTTCTTACACATGATACCAAAGCACAGGCAACAATGACAAAAAAGACAGACTAATTTAGACTCTTTGAAATTTAAAACCTTTGTTCATCAAAGGACAACACTAATAGAGTAAAAAGGCAACCTATGGAATGGGAAAAATATTTATAAATTGTATATCTAATAAAGGATTAATATCCAGAATAAAGAACTCCTAAAACTCAACAACAAAATATAAAAAAAAAAAGACTTGAATAGTCACTTCTCCAAGAAGATACACAAATGACATATGCATGTGAAATAGTATGTGAAAAGAAATGTCACTAATCACTGGGGAAATTCAAAGCAAAACCCACAAGAGATATTTCAACCATTAGACTAAGTACTTTTGAAAAAAAAAAAAAGCAAGCATCTGCAAAGATATGGAGAATGAAACCATTGAGTTTTTCTGGTAAGAACGTAAAATAATAATTAAATACTGAATTACTGTATCACCCAGCAATTACATTCCCAAGTCTACACAAAAGAATTGAAAGCAGGGATTCTAAGGATGTTTATGTAACACCTGATGTTCACAGTAGCATGGTAATGTTCACAATAGCCAAAAGGTGGAAACAGCCCAAATATTCATTGTCAGATGAATGGATTAACAACAAAATACACTCACTGATGTATGCATACAATGGAATATTATTCAGTCTTCAAAAGGAATGAAATTCTGACACATACTATAATATGGATGAACCTAGAAGATATTATGTTATGAAATAAGCCCAAAACAACAAATATGGGATGATTCCACTGTTATGAGGTTTCCAGAGTAGTTTTTTTTCTTTTTTGGTACCAGGACACAAACTCAGGATCTTGTGCTACTCAGGCAGGTGCTTTTGCCACTGAGCTATACCCCTGGTCCCACAGTCATTTTCTATGAAATATATATGTGGTATGTTATGACATTTATGTGAAGTATAAAGTAATCAACTTCACAGAGACAGAAAGTATCATGGTGGTTACGAGTAGCTGGGATGAGGGGGAGTGGGGAGTTACTGCTGAATGCACACAGAATTTCCAAGTAGGATGATTTAAAAGTCCTGGAAGTGGATAGCTGTGATGTGTGCCCAACATTGTGGATATACTTACTGCCCCTGAACCACACACTTCAAGTTATTAAAATGGTAAGTTTTACATGATGCATATTTTATGAAAAAAAGTTAAAAATACTTAAAAATTACTTTCTCAGTGAAGCTTTCCCTGGATATTCTCTCTGAAATTTCAACTTTCACCCATTAGATATTTCATATTCCCTTTCTTTGCATTTTTTCTAGTGTCTACCATTATCTCACATGTTAATGTACTTACACTGTTTTTTGTTCACTGCTGTCCCCCCTAGTACCACCAAAAAATACTAGAATGTAAGCTCACTAAGGGTAGAAATTTCTGTCTGTTTCCGGCTGTATTCTCAGAACCTAGAACAGTGCCTGATAGAATATACATTTTTGTTAGCTGAATGTAAGGCACCAAGGGGTGGGTGTGGGCTGAGAAGCATCTTAAGGCATCTCTAGGGAACTCACAATTCCCAGGAGGAGCTCTGACCCCAGAGAGGGGCTGGGACCCTGGAGGTACTTCAAGGTTTTCCCACCCCAGTGACCCGCCCTCCCACGCTGCCTAGAGAGCTGCTCTATTAGATTATGATTTTGGCTCCAGAAGGGCAGGGAGTTCATGGGAAAGGAGCTCATCAGAGCCCAAAGGGAAGCCAGGAAGTATCCCCCGCTCCTGCTGCAAACATGCCCCCATCTCCTGGGGAAGGTGGCTGATGAGAATGTCCCCAGCAGGAGCAAGTGATAGGCCACGCTCCAGGGCAGCAAGCCAGCTGAAAGCACTTACTGGGAGCTCACTGTGTGCCCAGTTCCTGTTTGCAGTTATGGGACCGGTGAGAGAATTATTCTACTTCTAGGAGCTGTACTAGAGCAAACACATATATGCACATATTTATGCACACATACATGCACATACATGCACACACACGCACACATATACACGCGGTGGTACAAGTAAGCAGTCTGGAAATATCTCCCCTCTCTCATGGATTCTTAGCCCCTTTCATGCAGCCAGAGAATTCCTTATTTTGGTCCTATCTCAGCTGTCCACATCTGTTTCCAGGTAAGGTCATTCACACTTTAGTATGACATTAACTTAAGTGTTCTTCCTCTTCAAGGGATTTGCTATCTAATATTCATCTCTGGTTTTATCTCCTAAGTAATGAATGTGAGGCTCTAGGTGTAGGGGAAGGACCATGTGAGAGTTCCTGTGGTCCCTGGCTCCCTCTGAATGCTGATGCAGTCCTGGAGGGCCCGGAGAGATGATCACCATGGGCTGAGGGAGACTCCACTGGGAGGGATCAGTTTTGCGGGGCCCGTGAGCTCAGTGATGAAACCCAAGACATACAGGAAAGAGTCATGTTTTCCTTCCAGTGACCAAGCACTCACTCATGGAGCCTCCCAGCTGCCATCCCTGGGCAAAGCACTAGGGACACTGGCGCATCTAATGACACCCCACCCTCAAGGAACAAGTGTGGAGACCACAATCAGAAAGAGGCTCAATGGGGCTGGGGACCCCAGTGAATGAGAACCTGCTCAGGAGGCTACAGAATCAGAACTCACTTCTAAAAGGGAACAACATCTAGGCTGGGTCCTGAATATGTAAAGACAATTCAGCAGGCGCAGAGAGAAAGGAAGAAAATTACAACCCAAGGGATGGCACATCCAGGCCCTCCACGGCCACTTCTGGAGCAGGGACTATAGTGGCTGCAAGTCTACCGTGCTGGGGTTGGGAGAACATCAAGACTGAAGAGACTGTGGGTTGGATCTTGGGGATCTTAGGGTCACTCTGAGCACCTAGACTCTTACAGTCTGGATTCTTAGCAAAGAGCTGATATAGTCAGATATGCGATTTAGAAGATTCTCCTGACTGCTTTGTAAAGAATGGAGGGAGAGGAACAGGGACTGGAAGCAAGCGCTCATTGGATCAGTTGGAAAGTTACTGAGTAATCCAGAGGATAAACCAGGGTGGCCCAGATTTGTATGGCACCAGAAACTGATTTTCCCAGAAGAAATCAGATGTGGAGAGGTAAGGCCAAGGAACGGCCAAGGATGAGCCTGGGAATGCTGAGCAGATGGCAGTCCCAGTGTCTATGCGTGGCATGAGGGAAAGGAAATATAAACTCCTTCAGAAGTGTTTAGGTGGATGTCTGCTGGACATCCAGGTGGAGACCTATGAAGTTCTGGAGCTCGGAAAGGAGGTCGAGCTAAAACTATGGGATTCCAAGCCCTCTGTACTTAGCGGGTAACTGAAATCATGACCAGAAGTGATGTCACCTAGAAAAGATATAGTGTAGCAAGCACCCCAAGGAATGTTAGTATTTGAGGTAGGGCAGAGAGAGACAGGCCCCAAAGTTGATAAAGGCAGAACAGCCAGGAAGAGTGAAGGAGCCAGCCTCAGGGGTGAGCATTACTTTTTTTTTTATTTTTGAGATAGGGTCTCACTATGCAGTTCCGGCTGGCCTTGAGCTCACTTTGTAGCGCAGGCTGATCTTGAACTCACAGCGATCTTCCCGCTTCAGCCTCCTGAGTGCTGGGATTACAGGTGTGCACCACCATGCCTGGCTACTAGGGTGAGCATTTTGCTAGTCAGCAAGTACATGTTTTTGAGCCTGTGATTGCAGAATTGTCTCCCCACCTAGGGAGCTCAGGTCACCTCTGCAACTTCCCCTTGGTCAGAGGTCACTGCAAAGCCAAGAAGAAAGGAGGCTCTGAAGGCTGTGCTCTCCCATCCTTTCGCTTCAGGCTGCTGATCCTATCAGTGCTGGGAGCCCACATGGGTCCCAGAGATAGACACATGGGGACTGAACCTCATCCCCACTACTTATAAGCCCTTTGACCTTTGACAACTTACTTCTCTGAGCCCTGGTGCTCTTGTGGATGAAATGGGGACAACAGCTACCTCTCAGGATGTTAGGAAGCAGGATCAGGAATTATATGTGAAAAAGTACACAATAGAGCTCCCAGCACATAATAGAGCCGCCACCACTCTCTCCTTGAACAAATATCCGCTGAGTGTCTGCCATGTTTCTAGCCTGTACTTCTACAGGAAGTACAGAGATGAATAGGGCATGAGTCTCTCTGTCAGTGAAAGGGACAGCAGGTAACAGACAACGGCTGTGTAGGGATATCAGCATCCTACAGCTGGAGCACGGAGTACTGTGGAGGGCCCAGGACTCTCCCCTGACTCTGCTCTTACCAGCCGCAGTTAGTGTGGCTGTAAGCACCAACTTAACCTCCCAGTTCATCTCGAAGATGGAGCTAGTGCAATGACACCTGCCTGCGTTCCCTACTGTGAAGACATACACGGGGAGAAGAGGCGGTTGCAGTGTCCAAAGTCAGGACGCTTATTTCCATGGATGCTGGGAATTTAAAAGAGCAGCTGAAGTGGAACCCAGAGGTGAGAGAGACAATGAGGGGAAAGCAGGCCATCTAGCAAGAGAACAAGCCAACACTGCTGCCCTCTGGCTCCCACGGCCTCCGCGGCCCTATCACGATGGAGGGGAGCTGGGGAGGGCTTCTCAAACCAAAAGGGAAAACAAGTGCATTCCTGAGATTAGCAGAGGCAGAAGTGAGCCACAGAGCCTCATGTTCCCATGGACCCGGCCCGGGCTGGCCCTGGGAGCACGCAGGACAGGGGTGGAAGGAGGCCAGGCATTCTGAAGAAACCACACCTGTGAAAGACACCCTCTGCCCCCATCCTGGCTCGAGGGGCCACATTTTGGCTTTCATCCTGTTTCCCACAGCCCAGGCTCAGAGCACAGCTGGACCCTGCAGACACTTGCCAATAGCTGGGCTCCCTCAGCCACCAACACCTGTCAAGGTCTCCCAAGGAGCAGAGCCTGCATCAGGCCCAGGGGACACCGAAAGAATGAAGAGCAACCATGTCACAGCCCTAGAGTCCCCCGATGAGTCCCTGTGCCCTGTGGAGAGGACTGAATAGACCAGCACAACCAGGACTGAGAAGGGTTCAGGGACCCAGGGCCAGGGAACCCTGAGGTGTGCATCTCAACAGGTGCGGACCCAAGACCACAGGTCACCAGGGGAGTATTCTTGGAGCTCATGCCCAGGGTTCCACTGCCGGCCCAGAGGTCCAGGTGCCTGGGCTCTCCAGAGATGTGGCCTGAAGTACAGAGGCTTGAGCCTGACTCCTGTCAGCTGTCAGACCCCAGCAGTCCCTGGGTCCTGAAAATCTATGCCTCACTCTACAGGAGGTATAAAGGCTTCCCCAGCACCCCCACAGCACAGTTATGCAGGCCCCACTCCGAAGGATGAAGTCCCTTAGGTTAGACTTCCCCTCCAAGAGTGTGCCTCTTCTGCCACATGAGGGGCCTTCTTCAAGTGTTTCCAGTTCTGGCTGGGCTGTCATTCTGTCTGTTCCGGAAGGCTCCAAGGCCCAGGCAGGTCCCCCAGCTGTCCCCTTTCTCTCAGGCTGGCTCTTCATTTCTTCTTCCCTTCCTCACCAGAACCCCCTCCTTCTTCATGAGGGTCAGGACGGATCCCTCAGGATTACAAGAAAGAGATGAAGGGCTGACTTAGTCCTGGTGAGAAGGGGACATTATCTTGAACAGCTGGAACGGGGGACAGGCTACAGCACACCAAGGGGCAGGCTGGGTTCCTCAGGGAGCAGCCTTGAGCCCAGAGCTGGGCAGCCGGAAGCACACACCAAGGCGGCAGTGACCAAGGCAGCCACTGGCAAGAAGCAAGGGGATGACGGGAGCACATGGCCCCTGGTTGCAGCACAAGCAAAGGCACTAGGGGTCTCTGCATTTGCCTGCCCTAGAACAGGCACCAGGCCTTGAGTTCTGGGCCGCCTCCTTGTGAGATCTTTAGACTCTCAGAGTAGGAAGAGCGGAGAGAAAAAGTTAGCTGGAATCACTGTGAATGAGGTTTGTTTTTAGACCCTACATCCACGGACATGGTTAGAAAGTCAGGAGGCAGGAAAGAGAAAGAAGCAGGAAGGAGGGAAGTGCGAGAAATAGGGAAAAAGAACAGAAGGAGAAGGGAAAGAGCTAGAAGGATGGGAGGCGGCGGCAGAGGAACAGCTGGAAGAGGAGCGGTCCTGGGATAAGAGGTCGCAGATGTGTGGGTGAGGAACCATGCCTCATGGTACACAGAGCCCTGCACGAGACAGGACTCTGAACAGGAGCACTGCAGGACATCCAGACTCTATGCACTAAGTCCTGTGTCCTTGCCAGCTGCAGAGAAGGTGGCCAAGCTTGCTGTGGAAGGATGGGACTGGCCAGAGCTGCTCTCTGTGAGGGGATCAAGCTGGCAGATCTTCCTGGCCATGGGGCTACAAACAGGACCCCCTACACCATTGAGCTTCTTGTCTGTACAGTGCCAGGCTCTTGCTCCTCTCAGGGAGGGAGAGGAACACCACTCACAGTGACCTTCCGAGTCCTCAAGTTTTGTAAATCTATGCACCGTCATTTGAGCCTACCAGTCACCGGGTTGCTGTTTTATGCAATTCTGTCTACTTATTAACTTAGTACAAATTTTTAAACAATAAATTTGCTTTCAGGATAATAGTTCATAGAGATTGTAGCAAAACAGCACACTGAACATACGTGTCTGCCTGTCCCTCCACAAATGACAAAGTCAAAGACAACCCAAAGGCTGGGGATATAGCTCAGTGGCACAGCAGCTGCGTGGCAAACCCAAGGTCCTGAGTTCAATTCCTGGTATCAAAAAACAAAACAAAACAAAATGACAGAAACAACCCAAAAAACAAACTTCAAAGCAGTGGAAATCATGAAGAGGAGACAGGAATGACCCCAAACCAAGAAGAGTGCTTGAAAAGCATCACACAGCTGAGACGAAGCTGATGAAGTGACATTAGTCAAGCCCCTCACCCCGGGGCCACTGCGAGATATGGCCCAACCTTGCGGGGGAAGGAGGGGAGCTCTAAGCTAAGAGGAGGCTAGAATGAGCAGTAGAAAGAAGGGATCGTCGGGTGGTGACATGTATAACAGCCAGGCACATGGATCTCTTTCCTTTATCCCTCGTGCCAAGCATCAGGTTGCAGAAAACTTGCTGCCACACTGAATCCAGAGCTTAGACCAGAGACATCTAAGACAAGATCTGGAATTCTTGCCTAGATGACAGCATACCAACTTTTGTTCCCTCAAACTCACTCCAGTTTGTCCATCTATAAGAAAATTACTAGAAGCAGGTTTGATGGGCATACAGTAATCTGACAGTACAGTATTTCCAGATCAGTACACAGAAAGTCTTGAAAACAAAAGCACGCGCCAAAGAATCACAATGTATGAAAGAAAGGTATCTAACTAAAAACTGATAGTAAGGAAAGCGAGATAGGACATAAGCTGAAAGCAAGATGAACGTCCTTAGCAGACTAATAGACTATATTACGTTCATGCAAAAAGAAAAAAAGACAATCAAAAGCCTTGACTGGCAGCCATGGTTGCCAAAATTTAAAAACTCAATTCAATGTACTTAATTCCAGAAAGAGAAAGGCTGAAAAGTACATCAATGTGATAAAAAATTATGCTACTTTCTTCAAGAGTTGGGCAAAAGAATAAATGATCAGAAAGCATGAAAGAAAATTAAAAGATATGTGGTCTTAGAGATCACAGTATCTTTTTAAATAAGAGGAATTTAGAAGTGACTAGAGAAAAATAAGGGTGGGGTAGCAGAGGATCCTCCCTGAGCAAGGCAGGTCTAGCCTCATTCTCTGAAGCCTGCCACAGAGTCACCCCAGCGGTGAGAGCGGGGCTAGCAAGGCTGCAAACCAATACCTGAACTCTGACATAACCCCACTATCCCAAAGCAAATGAAGGTGTTTTCACAGAGATGTGTGTGTTGCAAAAAGGAGACTGCTCTGGCAGCTCAGAGCATGAGAGGACCAGCACTGTGGATGGGAATCGGGAAAGGGGAGAGGTTCTGGACCATCCTTTCATCTCTCCCACATTGCTCTGGGAATAACACAGCTTGACTTCTGTGAGGCAGAAAGGTAACAGCCAGATAATATCAAGATGGTCCTCAAGTCCTACTAAGATGTGGAGTAGTTAAAAACCTATTTGTAAACACACTGGATGAGTCCTACCTTCTAGCAGATAGCCCCTCACTACCCACTACAGCCTTCTGGCTAGCTGGCTGCAGTTGAGGAAGTCGGATTTGAAAGTAGCAATGCCAGGTAGGGATAAATATTATAATCTTAGAGGCCCCTCTGCCTGAGGCATAGCCATCCCTTCTCCCCTTGTCCTAGACACACGAGGAGGACAGGCAGAAGCCTTTCTCCCCAGCTACATCTGTGAGTGCAGATAGCTTCTACCCAGGACGTATCTAAGGACAAATACAGAGACACCATAGGAATATGAGTGCCATTAAGAAAAGACAGACTGAACAATATCCACCAGGTGAACCATAACTAATAGGTACATAAAACAACTGAAAAAATAAGTATATTAAATTTCCTCAAAGACATGTTGAAGATCTTGGAAAGAAAACAAAACAGGAAGCAGAAGTCACAAAGAGCCAAATGAAAATCCTGGGAATGGAGCATATAGTAATTAGAAGAAAGAACTTGCAGATAGGAGAAACAGCAGAATGGATCGAGCTGAAGAGAGTACCTGTATACACCACGATCAGATCGAGGCACGATGCCCAGATGCCATCAAGAAAAGATGGACAAATATGAAAGAAAAGCTCAGGGCTTCTGAGGACAGGAAAACAAATGTATCTCACAGAAAGTGGAGACAAAAGTGAGCAGAGAAAGAAATGTATGAAGAACCAATGTCGGAGAATTTCTCCAGATTCAAAGGATAAGACATCAGATGGAACAACTGCAAAAGTGAAATGATGTTAGTAAGAAAAACCATCTCTTCATGTTAATAATAAGAATAAAGAGCACAAAAAGAAAACACGTAAAGCAGCTGAACAGAAATTGTAGGTTTTCTATGAAGACAAAGAACCAACTGGCATCTATCTTCTCAATATCAATACAAGATGTAGGGAAACATTATTTTCAAAGAGTCAACATAAAAGAACTTGAATCTAGAATGGTATATCCAGAAAAAGTATCATTTAAATGTGAGGCAAAATACAGACACTTCCAATAATACAAGATGTTATGTACTTCACCCCACACAAATCCTTACTGAAAAAACTCTGGCAGGACATATTCAGAAATAGAGACACAGGTACAACAATTCTCTGGAGGATTCTATGGAATATGGAAGATTCTATAAAATACAGACAGGGTTGCCAGATTTAGGAGCAATGACAGGAGGACACCTGGTTACAGTGAATTTCAGAAAAATAATACATACGTTTTTAGAGTAAGTATGTCCTACACAATATTCAAATTTATCTAAACATCCTATATTTTACCTGGCAACCCTAGATATGGGATGTAAGTATGGATAAGTAAATTAATAATTATAATTGTGGTCTGATTAGGTAAAACCCTAATAAAACAGAAAGAATGTCTCTGAAATTCCAGAGCTAAAATTCCAGATAAAATATATGGTGAAGGGCAGAGAAAGAACCCAGGAGAAAGTACAAGATGGTTAAGAGAATTGTTATTCTCAGGAAGAAGGTGCAGACAATGTAATAAGCTAAGGTTATACAGCAGAGGTAGCCAGTATAATATAGTATGTGAAACTTTCATACAAACAGAAGAAATTTTTTCTGTATAGTGGAAGCTGGGAGACAATAGAAATAATACAAAAGGATAGTAAATAGAAAATAGGAATTGAAATAATTGAAGTATGTCCTACTAAAGTAGTAATTACAGTAAGCTTATCACTCAAAATTAGATTAAATTCATCAGTGAAAACACACACAGAATTTATTTCTTTAAAATTCAAATAAAACACTACCCAGAAAAAAATCTCAAACAGAAGGATATAGAATGTTGGAAAATAAAAGGCCTGGAGAAGATACTAAACAGAAACAGAAAATGAGAATGCCGATTTTAGAAGACAATAAATTTTAAGGCAAAAACATCTCTGTCTTAGTAAAGTGAATGATTTATCAATACCACAAAGGCTACATATACACAGAAAGCTAAAGAATAGCTTCAAAATATATAAACTCATGATATAGGAAAAATAGTAAGTCTATCCTTTTAAAGATTCTGACACAGCCCTCTAAGAAACTAATATATCAAGCAAAAAATAGTAGCAAAACAAAAGTTAAAAATGATCAGATATTTACATCTGAATTGGACTGTGTGTCAACACCCATAGAGCATAGCCAACCAGTACTTAGAGCAAATTTATAGCTTTAAATACATTGATCACATCACAAGTAAAGTAGGCAGTCAAATTAAGAAGCTTGGAGAAAAGTTTTTAAAAATCTCCAAAAGTAAAAGAAGATAGATGAAAATAATCCAAATAAAATACAGGGAAAAAAATCAATAAAAAAAACATTCCAATAAAATAGTAGAAAAAGTTAAAAGCATTAATAAAATAATAAATTAATAAAATTGACAAATTAACCAAGACTAAGAGAAAAAATAAAATTATAAGCAAGTGCAAGAAACAACATGTAATTATAATTATAACAAGAATAACTTTTAAATTATGGAACTCTGTATGCTAATAATGGATAGAAAACTCTGTAAAGAATACATACTGCTGTGGCTTTTTTATATAATGGCGTACTATTCAGCCATAAAGGAGGATAAAATGGAGTCTTCTGTAGGCAAATGGATGCAACTCGAGATCATACTCATAAGTAAAATAAATTAGACCCGTATGTGTAAACATCATATTGGCTCACTAGTGTGAGAAAATGAACAGGTAAATAAGATCTGAAATGTACAATAGATATTGTGAATTGGGAAGAAACTGTTCAAAAGAAAAGACAAACTGTGATGGGGAGAAGGGGAAATGAAGAAGGGAAAAAAGTAATATATATATGCACAAGATAGTTAAGATTGTTATACCGCTAGTTTCTCTTAGTTCATTAAAAAGAAAGTTTGTGCTAATATCGTATAGACAAGATGTCATGCCTATATCTTCTACTCTGACCAACTACCAGGAAGACAATACGCAATGTATCAACTATTGTAACTGTCCGAATAGCCTGTTTTGAAACTCGGTTTCATTGTTATGTTTATCTTTTCTCTTCTCTATAAAATAAAAAAAAGAATACATACTGCCAAATGTAGTAAAAGACAGATAGAAATTTTAAAAAATTAAAGAAATGTAGATCATATAAAGGCTGCCATGCCATATCATATCATATCATTAAAAGCTGTTCACTTTAGCAACCAAGGGAAAAACCTGAAGCTCAGATGGCCCTGAGGGAAGGCCAATACAGTCTCAAAATGTTAAACTAGGTATTGTATCATATAAGTTGTTTTACAAAATATAAAGAGTAAAGTTTGTCCCAGTCATTTAACAAGGCTCATACAGCCATAATTCTAAGCCAGACAAGGATCTTATTAAGGAAGGAAAATAACACCCTTAAAAAAGTTATATGAACCCAAATATATATGTACAAAAGAACACATTAAGGCTGAAGGTATAGCTCAGTGATAGAGTGCTTACACTGTGTACTGGGTCTTGAGTTCCATCCCCAGTACTGCAAAGGTTGGAGAGGGGAGAGAGAGAAAGAGAATATTTTATCAAAAAGAAATTTAAAAAGTTAATATATTCCACACATTTATGGTAAAAGGGAGAAAGTTACATGGTTATGTCATTAGGTGCAAAAAATCCACAACCTACTTAAGATAAAAAAAAAACTAGGGGGGCGTGGTGGTGCACACCTGTAATTCCAGCACTCAGGAGGCTGAGGCAGGAGGATCACTGCGAGTGTGATACCAGCCTGGGCTTCAAAGTGAACTCAAGGTCAGCCTGAACTGCATAGCAAGACCCTGTGTCAAAAAGATCAAAACAAAAAAAAGATAAAAAAGCTATTTATGGTAGAAGTTATCCAAAGACTAAGAAAAGATATAACTTCCTTGTCTTAAAGTAGCAGTAGAGTAAAACACGCATAAAACATCATACTGTGTAGAAAACCTGCAGGTATGTTCTCTTTAATACCAGAACCAATTATTGATATTTGTTATCACTGCTTTATCTAGGTTTGATCTTGTACTAGCAGCCCCAGCATAAAGAATAGAACATGAAAGAAATAAGAGATAAACATAAAACAGGAAGAATCAAAGCTCTCATTATTATATCTTATTATAATAATAATATAATAATTGTATTATTTACATAGAAAATGCAATAAATTTGATAAACAATAACAATAATAAGAGTATTGAGCAAGGTTAGTAGAAAAGCCAATTTTCAAACATCAGGACTAGGGGCTGGGGATTTAACTCAGCGGCACAGCGCCTGCCTGGCAAGTGCAAGGTCGCAAGTTCGATTCCCAGTACCGAGAAAAAAACAAACAAACAAAAAAAACATCAGGACTATTCTTTACAGCAGTAACAACCACCTAAAGTATAATAGAAAACAAGATGATACATAACAGAAGCAAAAAAATAGAAGTACCTAGGAATTATCTTGACAATACACCAACAAAGAATATCTCTCTAGCACAAAGAGGACAGGCCAGTGGTAGATCGAGAGGAGATATTTACAATAATTAATATTAGAATTTTAAAGGAAATCTTGCAAATTGAGAAGGGCAGTTCAAGCAGGAGAAACTTGAATGACTAACAATTTTATGAAGAGATTCTCAAGCACATTAGCAATTTCTTAAAAATCCAACAAGACACAACTTTGCAGCCTTTAAAGTAGTAAAAATTATGAAGTTTAAGGATGACAAATGATGATGGTAGAGCATACATGAGTAAAACCTTGTTTCCACATCAGTTCATGTGTGTACTGCTACAGTAATTCTGGAAAACTATCTGGAAGCAATTAGTGAAATTCAGGATGCATATATCCCATGACCATCATGGTCCTGGTCCAAAGAAACTGGTACAGAGCCTCATAAAAGAACATGCTTAGGGTTGTTTATCATACAGCAGTGTTTCTTGTAGCAGGGAGTGGAAGGAAGCAACCTAAGATTTATTCACTAAGAAAATACATAAAACATAGAGATATAGTTTTCAGATAGCGAAAGGAATAATATGTTCAGACACATTTAAAACATGGATTTTGCTTGAAAATAGTGTGTATGAAGTGACAAAAAAGATGGGAATAAGTCTGCACCATATCATTTACATAAATCTAAAATATACACCTGCAAACATAGAGTGACTGTAAATATTTCAAAGATCTACCCTTCCAAAAGCCCCAGCCAGGGCCGGGGACATAGCTCAGTGGCACAAGCACCTGCCTGGTAGGCGGAAGGTCCCGAGTTCAACTCCTGGTACCAAAAAAAATAAAATTAAATTTAAAAAATTGGGGATGCTGGGGTTTTAGCTCAGCGGCACAGCACCTGTCTGGCAAGAGCAAGGTCCTGAGTTCAATACCCGGTGCTGGGGAAAAAAAAAAAAAATCCCCAGGCAAGAAAAACTAACAATCAACAAACAAATATTAAAACTAAAAAAGAGGGGTTAGCAAGTTGCCAGATATAGTACTATGGTCTAATTGTTTGTGGTCTTTCAAAATATATATGTTGAGATCCTCATAACCAAGGCAATAGCCCTGAGAGGTAAGGTCTTTGGGGAGTGATCAAGTCTTGAAATTACATGGGAATATCTAGTAAGATAAAGACATTGATGCATTCCCAAAATAATCCAAAATGCCTTGTAATACAATTAAAATTCCAAAAGCGATTTTTAAATAGTTTAATAAATTCAAGTGGAAGTATACATGGAAAACTAAAAGACCATAATAAACTATTTTGAAATGGTAGTTAAGTTATTAAGACTCATTACAAAACTAGAATGCTACGAAACAGTCTATTACTGTTTTAAACAAACTGCCGTGAAATGATGGAAAAATGGATATTAGTCATGAACATAAAACTCAGAGACCTGCCCTTCTATATAAGAGAATTTGATACAGACAAAAGTGATATCACAAATTTATGTGGAGATGATGGCCTCTTTAGAAAATTGTCTTGGGAAATGGCTTACTTTGGAGAAAAATTTAAACAAGATCTTTATCTAATATAATGCACAGAGATGGAATTCGAGTGGATTAAAGCCTGAAGAGTAAAACTGAAAACTAAAATTCTTAATAGATAATAAATCTCTGTACCCTAGAGATAGAAAAGACTTCTTAAATAAAACCCCAAAAGCATACATCATAAGTAAGAATAAAAATTAATAAATAAAATAAAGATGAATTTCATTAAATAAAATCTTTACTATGATGTAAAGAAACAAACATCATAGGCAAAATTAGAGGCAGAAGATGGGAAGAAAATATTTACAGTGTATTACCCTGACAAGGGTCTAATTGTTTTAAGAAGCACCTTAAAAATTAACAATAACCGTACAAAAACCAGGAAACACAACACAAAAATATGGATAAATGATATGAACAGGTACTCACAGGGAAAGCTGATATAGCTACAGTGTTTAGTGATTACAGAAATGCAAATTAAAACAATGAGAGATTCTGCTAGTAAAAAAGTGAAAAACAGAAATATTAACTGATTGTTAGAATACAGAGACTTCTATTCACTGGTAGTGGGAGTGTGCAACAATGCACACCTTTCGGGGAAGAAATCTGGCAGTAGTTAAACTAAGAAAATCTATAACAGATTCAGAAATAGCACTCCTAGATACATAGTTCAAGAAAATCTCACATAGGTCCACATAGGGGCATGGGTAAAGCTATTTATATCAACTTCTTTGACGGAGAAGGGATGGAGGCAACCTAGGTGTTCTTCTGTAGAGGCTGCAAGGCTTTGCAGCGAATAAAGCAGTGAGCTGTTGGTTCTGTCTAAGAACTGCATGTTCACAGAGCAATATGGATAGGTCCTTAAAAACAAGTACCCAGTAAAAAGCATAAAAAACAAGCTTTGTAGCAAAGTGCCATGTGTATAAATTGAAAATATCTTGATCAATTAATAGCTCTACACATAAGAACATGAAGAAATATTCAGACATATAGAGAGAAGGTGAAATAGTTGAGGAAACAAAATAAAAATAAAACAAGAGAGGACCCCTGAATGGGCAATTAATGACAATGTTCATGAACTGAGGAGTTGAGAAACTCAACCCTCTGCACCTGAGGACTAGAAAAGGAAAAAAAAGAAAGCAAGAGGGAAGAAAGAGAGAGGGAGGAAGGGAGAAAGAAGTAAAGGAAGGAAGGAGGAAAGAAAGAAAAGAAAAGAAAAGAAAAGAAAAGAAGAGAAAAGAAGAGAAAAGAAAAAAGAAAGAAAGAAAGAAAGAAAGAAAGAAAGAAAGAAAGAAAGAAAGGAAGGAAGGAAGAAAGGAAGAAAAAAAGAAAGAGAAAGAATGACAGACATTGTACTTGGCAAGGATATATATCAAAATCATTGGAAATGGTACCATTGGAAAGAGAAGGGATGGAAATGTAGGTCTGTGATAAGAAAGAAAAAATGATAAAATTAAATGAAAAAATTATACATAGAGCAATGGCACACTGGCTCTGAATTGAAGATGATGATAAATCCTACACTAGAAGTTTGAAGAAAGCAAAAACTATAGACATATTAGAAAACAATTTCCCAAAGTTTAAGGCCCTAAAGTCTTTCACACCAGGGCTAAGTCAACTGAAAATGAGCATCAATTAACACAATAAATAATAACTTATACCCCATAGTTTTAAGAATCCTTTTTAGTTCTAGCTGTTCCCAAAGAGAAAAAATAGGTAAAACGTAGAAGAATAAAATTTGTATTAATAGGAGACTTCTTATGAGTACCATTTAATGCAAGAAACAATGGAGAAATAATTGTAATGTTAGTTTTTTAAGTTAATGATATTACTGAGAGTTAAAAATAAATCAGAGCTGGGCTGGGGATATAGCTCAGCAGCACAAGTGCCTGCCTGGCAAGCATAAGGTCCTGAGTTCAATTCTCAGTACCAAAAAGTAAGTAAATAAGTAAATAAATCAGGGCTAAGGATGTAGTTCAGTGGTAGAATGCTTACCCAGCATGCATGAGGCCCTGGGTTCAATCACCAGCAGCACCACAAACTTATAATAATCACAATAAATAAGATAAAAGGTTTCAACCTAAGTTCCATACCTAGCAGAACAATCAATCAGATAAGAAAGCAGACTATAGACATTTTCAGACATTCAAGAATTCAGAAAGCTTTTCTCCTACAAATCTCTAAATAATAGCTGAAGAATGGACTGCAGATCAAAAGGAAATTTAATCCAAAAAGATGTTGCTGATGCTAAATAAGTATAGAATAATATCTTTATATACTGACAATAAAAATTGACAGTCAACCAAAGATAAAAGTGGAACTAAGTATCAATACAACAAAAAGCCCAACATAAAAACCTTAGAAGGACAATGAGAAAATATTGTAAGTGAAAACTGAAAACAAGATGGCAGGAATGAGTTGATATATTTCAAAAATTAAAATTTAATAAATTTAAATAGCCTTTAAAAGTGAACAAGTCTCAGATTAGGTTAAAAAATAGAAAGCTAGAAATGAAAAAATAATAATCTCTTCTACCCCCTCCCAGCAAAACTGCCCCCAAAGGAAGAACATTTCAAGGACAATAAGCATACTCAGCTCCATGGAAATGCAAATCAAATCAACAAATCATTTTTTTTTGTTTTCCATTTGTCAGATATGCAAATGTTTTAAAGTGGTAAAGAAGAGGAGAAAGGGGCTCTCTGAGATGAGGTGTGATAAAAAGTTTAATTTTTAAAACTGTATTTTAGTAAAAGATATATTGCTATTAAACTCCCTCAAAATATTTCCCCTTGATTCAAACACACTTATCCCATCTTTCCTGCCACTGTCTGAAGCAGTTCTGGAAGTCCCCTTTTGTGAGCGTCTTTAGTTGCACTGCTATGGCTGCCTCCATGTCCTGAATTGATTCAAAACATTTACCTTTCATGGTCACTTTGTCTTTGGGGAAGAGACAGAAGTAGCACGGTGCCAGATCCAGCAGATGAGGACACGTTGTAGTATTTTCATGAGCCTGTCTTCCATTGGATGACACCTGGCAACAGCATTAGCAGTATTTTTTTTTTTTTTTAGCAGTATTTTTTAATAACACCTCATAAAGACATTGTCGTATGAGCCATTTATTTTATGTTGCTAGGAGTGGCATGTAAATGGTACATGACAGTAGACAGCCACTGGCAGAATCCAGTAAGGCTGTAAACACCCATATTCAACAATTCAGAGATTCCATTTAGTAGCACATACCTGAAGGAAACTCCTCAATATTATCAAGAATGTGGGGAAGCACAGCCAGTCTGGAGAAACACCTGGTAATACTTAGACTGGTACAATGATGTACTTTGTAGCATTGTTTGTAGTGGTGGGAAATGAGATATTAGACAAAACACCCATCGATAAATAAATACACCTGGGCACAGTGGCACACGCCTGTGATCCCAGCATTCTGAGAGCTAAAGCAGGATGATCCCAAGTTCAAGCCCAACCTGGGAACTTTGCAAGACTCTGTCTCAAAAGAAAAATGGCCTGTGGATATAACAGCGTGAAGGCCCTAGGTTCAGTCTCCAGTACAAGAAGGAAGGAAGGAAGAAAGGAAGGAGAGAGAGGGGAAGAAAGGGAGAGAGAAAGAGACGTGGAGGGAGGGAAGAAAGAAGGAAAGAAATATCCTTTTTCATTCACTGTATAATAAAAGTTTATGTTTCTAAGCATGTGCCTTCAGTGCTGACAGAGGACGAGGGAACCAGGTGTTCATTAGCTGTACATACAACCACTAGAGAAAAATTGAAAGTACAAAAAAATTTTCATATTCATATCCTTTCAAATGTATATAAATAATTATGTATGATCTTTATCACACATAGTGATTAAAATCTACATAGCAAACTTCACTCAAATAAATAACAAAAATCAAAACAACATATTTCTATAAGTATGAGATGTCTCTAAAATAGCACATTAAAATTGACAAGGGGAGACTTTTGTACTGATAAACAAAGACCTAGAAGATGTAAAACCATTAATCTTTATACACCTAACACAGACCTTAAAAGTACATAAAGCAAAAACAAACCAAAAGGAGAAATAGACAAGTCTCTGATCAAAATGGGAGTCAAGATAGCAACTCAAGTAGAAAACTATAAGTAAGGGCATAGATAACTGCCAATTACTCACTAATCCCTATAAGTAGAACTAACTTAATACTCAAAACCTAATGCTCATTTTCCCCAAATGTAACTCAAACCATTTGGGAAAACTGATCATGCTATAGAAAAATTTTTCAAAATTCCAAGCATGAAAAATAATATAGATCTCACAGGTTTACTGGTGACCGGGAAGAGAAAGTAAAGAAAAATAGAAGGTGGACAGGCAGAGAGGAAGAAGAGTTGTGACACTGGGCTGATTCTATGCACACAGTCTTTCTTCCTTCTACAAGTCCTGTCTGAGCACCCACTGGGACCTGGGGCACGGCTATGGATGTGACAGTCCCTTCTCTCAGGCAGTCGACGGTTCTGGAACAAGAGAGGAAGGCAATGCTCGCAGGTGTAGGGTACCAAGAAAGTAGCCCCATCCACGGGGCTGAAGACAGAGGAATAATCTAGAGATTCTGTTTTTATCCCCCATATGAAGCACCAAAATAAATACCAGGTGTCTGCCTGAACACTGCCTCCTTGGTTCTTACTTAAAATCCAAATGCCTCGAGAGGAGGGCAGAATGGTTCCCAAGCTCATGATGAAAGCAAGGTTTCTAAGGAAGTCAGATAAAAAAAAAAAAACAGGGGGAGCTAAAGGAAGAGAACAAGACCAGGCTGGAGGAAGAAGAGGGAAAATGAAGATGTGGACTGAGTTTAGTAAAAACCGGGCCAAGCATTGCAAACCAAAATCCAAGATGCCGTATTTACCCTGGGTGGATACTGGGTAGAAAGCAAGGTTAGGATAACTCTGGGGGAAAAGCTTCATGCGTAGCTCTTCAGCAGTCATGGTTATGTTCTTGGAGCACACTATGGAGGGGAGAGGGAGAGGGAGAGAGAAAAGAAGGGAAGAGAAAGGAAGGAATTGATACTCCGATATGTATCTCCACATAAGGGTTTGTGTGGGGCCCTATCCGCACTCCCAAGTCCTGCTGTATCTCTTCCTACAAGGGAGAATTTTCTGTGTAAATCTACCTGTCATTAGCAACAAGTTTTGGTTCTGTTCTGAATGTTCATAGTGTCTGAAATATGCTCTTATTACTTTTTGGCTAGTTCAGTAATCCCCAGCGCTTCACAGTGCTCCAAGACTCTGAGGCACATGGAGTAGGAACAGCGAGGCTTGGTGGCCCTGGGAAGGACACTGGGAAATGTCATGCATTAAAGAAAGTACCCATCCCTCATTTCCATTAGCATCTACTCCATATTTGACTATGCATAGTCTGCGGCTTGGTACTTGCCTGCTCACGTGGACTTGGTACTGAGAAGACGCTCCTAAGTGTTTGTTGATGAACAAGTAGAGAAAGAAACAGAGCACAGATGCCAGAAATAATAAGGCATGGCTGAAGTACTTGGCTGCAGTCTAGACCACTGCTTGCCAGGAAGTCTGTGACACTAATGTTAGACACCAAGTCCCCTCTGACTTGAGTCCTGCACAGGTCCCTGCCAGGGGCCAAAGGGTCAAGCTGATCTTGTATGAGAGCTGGCATTAGGGCCATAGGGCCAGAGTAACCATGGGAAGACTTCCCACATGGACACGTTCAGGCTTTAGGTTGGTGCAGAATTCTCTTGGCCACTGAAGTCTCAGAAGGGAGCAATGCATGAAAGTAGAGGAAAGTTGAACTGCCTTGTGGGTCTTTAAGTGTTTCTCCATGCTCACATTTTTTTGATAAGGAATCACATGCTCTGATAAGGAACAGCTTCAGGGGGCACCAGGGCCATGAATTCATCTTGCTTTCCAGCTGCCTTTCCAGAAGAACTGCGATTTTCTTCTAGCAAAGCAATGTTGTATATGTTCCACTGAGATTTTTCTTTTCTAACGGAACTAAAAGCCTTATCATAGACAAGATCCACCCGTCTAATTTAAGAGACGGTCAGGAGGTGGAGAATTGCTTAAATGGCAATAAAGTTATTGGAGAAACTGATTAAAGTCACACACATGTGCAGTTACAGACTGAAGTTTAAAAAAAAAAAATTCTCCTTGGAATAAAATCAAATGATTGCCTGGATCCTAAAGTGAAGTGATATTGTTCCAATTTTTCCTTTATCAGACAAAAGTAAAGGTCTTTCCATGTAGCCTTTTGACATAGAGTTAATTTAAAGAAGATTTGGGGATATGATGCAGGATCAGATGCCTTTGCAAATTCCTTGCTGTTTTCATTTGAAATCTCTCATTTATGCTCAGATTTCCAATTGGAAATTTAATGACTTTTTCTTTAAGGGAAGTTGGCAAGCTGGGTTGCTTTAAATATAAATTTCCCAAAGGTAAAAGATCAGACATCAGTATAAAAATAGAAAATATTCCCATTGTCCTTTGGAGATGTTTCTCCTAGAAGACGTGAGGGTGTTTCTGAACAGCAGATGGGTTTTGGTAAAACAAAGTTGAAAAATATGTGAAACTCTTGACATTGGAACGACTTCCTGAGCTGTGTCAAGTTTTGTGGCTGCCCAGAGAAACTGAGACCATTCTATTTGTGGCCATGAGCTCGCTGGAAACCGCCTCGGCAATAGAAACACTCCTCATCTGCTGCCCGGCAATTCGCACTTCAACTTTAGGCAAATCCTTTATCTTCTGGGCCTCAGGATTCCTATCTGTCAAATAAGGAAGCTGGTGTCCTTCGAGGGCTCTTCACACATGGATCTTCTCTAATTTAAGGCTCACTGACATATAAGACAGCTTTTACATTCAGCTGTTAAGGAACATTCTTTTTTTTTCTTCAACTAGCAAAATATCAGATTGCTGAGTAATTCCTCAAATCAGCCGTGGATCATCCAGCGCAATCAAGTAACCCATTTCCACAAGCAGCCCAAACTGACCTGGAATGATCGGCCTCTGTCCCACCCAGCCTGCAAGGAGCCTGATTCAAAGAACCAATTACATCAGAGAATAAAGAGATGCCCTTCTATAATGAAAACAAACACAGCATTACTTTCTCATGCTAGCTAGGTGCACAGCTCTATCTTTGCTGAAAATGTAAACCTGGGTTGTACCCTGTCTCCCTTTTCAAACTGAGGGAAGAAAGATCTGAGCAGTTTAACCTCCCTTGGAAGTCTTTAGGGCCTAGAAGTGGACTATTTATGCCTGTGGATCCAGATCCTACATCAGGGCCTGACAAAATGCACAGTCATTACACTGAATATATAGGCTAATTACAACATCCAGTCCAGAGCCCAAGTAGCAGGGGCTTGGAGCTTTAAACTAGGAGACTACTTAGAAACAGAATTTACTGAGATATAATTTATTTATCATTTTAATTAATTAGTTTACTTAGACTATTCTTAGGTTATCTTGAGAGGGAATGCTGAAGGGGATTAAGGAAGCCTCCTGCCCAACCCACCTCCTTTTTTTAAATTTTATTTTTAGAGATAAAAGAACCAAAACACATTAACAAACACACAGACATCAATGAAACAACATTAAAACAATAAAAACGATGTAGAATAAAAACAATAAAAACGATGCAGACAGGGTGAAACGAAATTAACAATGGTTGTTGTATTACATACTGCTATTTTCATACTGGTTACTCAGATAAACAAATGCAAACATGCAAGAATGATCAAACAATTAAATATCAACTGTTTCTTTCAAGAAAGCAATAGAAATTAACAGCACAATTATCCCAGCCATTTGTGTGTGTGTGTGTGTGTGTGTGTGTGTATTTTTTTTGCCCTTTCTTCTTTATTTTCTCCTTTCCCTCATCCAGTCATTCTTTCCTTTTGAGCAGTTTCTTTCCCTTTCTCATTATCCATTGTACCTTTTAGATTTCATTTACTCTTTCAGGTCCTTATACTAGGGAGACAATATGATGTTTACACATGTGAGTCTTATTTATTTCATTTGTGAGTATGGTCTCTAGTCATGACCATTTACCTATAAAAGCCTTAAGTTTATGTTTCTTTATAGCTGAGTAATACTCCATTGTATAAAAATATCACAGCTTTTTTATCCATTCCTCAGTTGATGGGCATTTGGGTTGTTTCCAAGATTTAGCTATGACAAATTGCACTGCTATAAACATGAGTGCAGATACACTGTTGTCCAACCCACCTCGTGATGCCACCACATAGGGAGATGGATACTGTGATGTCTGAGGACTTCCTCGCAGAGGTACGGCGAGGTATCCAGGGAAGAGAGAAATACTCTTCTTACAGGCACATGCCTCAAACCATGCAGTCACTGGGATCTCAGGAAGCACCAGGTGAGACTGTGTGCGACTGTGTATGGGCTCCACACAATTTCCTTAGAGCACGGTGGTATAGTAGACACACAAAGGTTGTGGAGATAAACATCTGCGTTTTATCCGAGGTGTGGTGAAGGACGCTACTGTGGAACCTTATAACACTGACTGGCCACTTACTCTCTCTTCTAAAAGAAGAGAGAATCCTACGCCCTCACAGGTATGCACCGAGGAACCCATCTGTAAACAACTGCAACTTATACCATTCACCCATCTCCTGCTTACACGGGCCTATTTTACACTGGCCTCTCCAGGCCCCGTGGCAGGTTTTGTTTACCCCCTACCAACACAAGGAACATATTTTCTTTGTCAGCGCAAAGAAGCTGAACAAGTCCATGCCAATGACCTCTGACCTTACCCTGGAGTAGAGTCAAGGGTAATCACACACCGAGGCACCGTACACAGAAGCAAGGGAGAGTTAGCGCCGGGTAGAAAAGTCTGGGGCAAATGTTAGGACAGGACAGACAGGACCTCAAATCGGTTTTGCCACTCAGACACCAAGAATCCTTGAGTCCTGACAATCTTGGCCTTGTCAGACCCCACCAATGATGACTGGGGCTGGGAGAGTCAGGTTAAATTTCCTGACCTACTTGTCCCAGCCTGCCTGGGGTCACTTCTCATTCAAACCACAAGTCCTTGCTAGCCGTTGTGTCTGTGCAGGTATGCATGTGCACAAACACACACGTGCAGGCACACACACGCATATGTGTGTAGAAACGGGCAAGACAAAATGACAGCTTCCCAGGCCGAGGCTACCTTCAACCTGTTCACAAGGGAGGAAACAGTTCACAAAGGGAGATGCAGTCATGATTTGAAAATGGAAACAAAAGACCTGCATCAAATATTAGAAACACCTTTATGAAATAGGAACTAAAACAATTCAATGTAGCAAACAAAACAGGAATGTAAAAAGCCATAAAATACAAAAAATACTGATAGGTTGGGCCTATATGTTTAAAAGATAGTCACACAGTGTACCAATATCAATCACATGAGGATTTTTCTTTTCTAAAATATAATAATGTTAAAATCAGCCATCACATAATCGCTTTTGTGTGTTGTACTTTCACTTTGTAAGCCACTTTCTCATCGGGCTGCTACCCTTCGGAAGGGTCCAACATGTTAGCTGAATAAAGGAATACGAATACGAAATAGATGAAATATTCTCATATGCACTCCCACATAAAGTTTGAACTTGGAAGCCAAAATACTGTCCATTAACGAAGCAAAACTTGGATCTTCACGACCTATTCTAGTCCCATGGTACTGTGAGAAAACAACACGCTTTCTCCGCAAAACCAGCTTCTTCAGAGCAAATTTACCTTTTTACCTGGCCTGCGAGAGGTATCGGGACACCTAGGTTTCAACATTTGCTCTGAGAAAGATGAAGAGCAAGATTCTAATTTTTGGTGCGTGCTTGATGTTGAAAAAATATCAGCTAGTGAGGATTATTAGCTATCTCTGAGTTGACAAGAATGCAGGATTAAATTTCTTTAAGGCAATTACACTTTTGATGACCCCTCTGCATATAAAACATGTTAGCTAATGGGGGTGCAGAGAGGCAGGCTTAAGTGTTTGATCAGGAAATCCTGCATGAGCATATTGGATGGAAATTTGATTAGTAGCCTTAGTGACGGGCGATCAGATCCTTTGGGTCTGCACAATCAGATCTGGCATGACTTGCCTTCTTGCCTCTTTGAAGGAGACGAACATTTGTACAGAATCAAGACAGTGCTGGGTCCTTGCTTTTTTTTTTTTTTCTGGGTCCGTTTCTTTAAGTTATTGCAGACTAGAGCCTGAGAAGTACCTTTTATTTTCTTTTAACAATATGTTTGCAGTTACCTTAATGTCGAAGAATAAAATAAAATCGGCCCTTCCCTGAAAAGCTGAGGGAAAAGGATATAGAAAAAGAAACACAGAGCCAGAAGGGAGCTAGGAGAAGATCATTGCAAGATTCAGGGTAAAACTTGACACACAAATGCCGATAGTCATACTGGGTGCATCGCCACAGGGGTTTCCAGACACTTCTTCTCAGGACCTCATTTTATAGAGAAGGCAATTCTTGGTCTCTTGAAGTGGCTGACGGTATGGTTCAGGATTTGCGCCTGAGCCAGGCTGCTGAGGACCCTACGCTTCTGTCTCCTCCATGTTATGAGCAAAACCAAGTTCAGAGAGAAGACCCCACCCTCCCACGGTGAATCAGTTTTGCCTAGAGCCACAGGCTCCTTCCCTCCCCATCCAAGGCCTCGCAATTTTACTTTCCTCTATCAGCCTGACCAAAGCAGCTTGTGCTGAGGGCTTTACATCCATCTCGCCACACAGTTTTTAAATGATCTGCAGAAATGGAGAGGATTTCTATTCTATATGTGGTGATGCTCTAATCCCACAACAAGAAAAAGAAGCAGGATTGACCTCACATCTGTTCCATCCCAGAGTCCTTTCTCTTTTTTTTTCTAAAAAAATAAAATAAAATAAGGCTGTGAGGAGAAGGTGGACTAACCCCGGCAATATTTTATGGCCAAAAAAAAGTTAAAATACGATAATGAATTTACATTGCAGAAATGTGTTAATGAGTTTGTTTAATATGAGGAACAGGATCCTATTTCCATATCAGGTGTATTTAGTTAAGTTAATAGGTATTTTCCACACACAAACCAAGTCTCAGCATCAGCAAGCAGTTGCGGTCAGATTCAGGCTTTTAAAAGTTGCTTTAAAAAATAGTCCCACACACGCACAAATGTCTGCACAGCTCCGTCTCTCTCCCTCTCTCTCTCTGTCTCTTGCTTTTTCTCTCCCCATATAGTCGACATCTCATTTTTCTCCTTTTCACATAGATTATAAAATCCCCACGTTCCTCTTTTCATGTGAACCTTAAAACATAGACATGTTTATAAAGGAAATGAAACAAAACAATTCTGAGATCTCTCACCAGAAAAAGTGACCAGTGGAGGTTCTGGCATCAGACTGACCCTGAGTCACAGAAAAGTCAATTAATTGTGATGGCCATAATGGACCGATTATTCTGGGAAATCCACGACCTGACTTCAGCCCTGCAGCCTGACAAGGGGACACACATCAAATGCACCAGCCCTTTCTGAGGAAATGACAACAGGGACAAGAGGACCCACCTTCAGAGGGGTTACCTAGGATGGCATATCCTCAACAGGCAGAGCTAGCATGTGTCCCTTCCTCAGCCATTGCCATTTAGAAAATGTCTTGCTTTTTATAAGGTCACTTATCATGAATGAATATATTTTTAAGCCACAGTACAATACTAAAATTAAAACAGCCACTTGTACTTTTTGCAAGGGAAGGGAGGACACATGTACACACATATTAATCTATGTCCAGATGAATCAAGTTTGTTTTCTTCTGGCTTAAATGTTTACCTTTCCTTTGAAAAATTTCAGCCATTATGAAAATAATTCACAAAAGGATTTTCCTAGTTCTACCACCCAGAGAGAACCACCATGAACATTAATAGTACATTTTATTCCAGACATTTTCAGTCTAACATACAATTATACTCATTAAACATAAGAAAAAAATTGCTACACAAATTTTGGAAAAAGCACAGATTATTTTTCTGATTATAAAACTCCTAGGAACCCTTAGAGAGAAAGTTTAGGATAAGTACACAGAATAGTACAGAGAAAAATATGAAAATTCCTGATCGCCTACCCCTCAGCAAGAAACCCTCTTACTGGGAATCCCCCGGCTCAGACAGTCTCCCTTCTGCAGCGCTGGGTCCTCGGCTCCAAGACCCTGCTGTCCTGTCTCTGTGTCCTGGCCGGGAGACAAGGGAGTGTCCTTGCATTAGTGCTGCAACTGTGGCTGCTCAAGTCCAGGCTGTGAGTACCCCAGCCCTGGGGCCACACGCCACCCTACGGTCCTTCATCTTCTTGGCTACCTTATGTCAAAATACTCATATTTGTTTTTTACTTATTAGCTAATATCCTTTGCTGGCCACCCCCTGCAGCAGCCCGTTCTAAATATTATGGTCCTAATTACACCGGATGATTACTGAATGACCAAACAGGGAGGGCAGACCCGGATCGCACTCAGGAGGCCCAGCCTCTCTCTTACAAAGTGGGACTCTTTTTTTTTTTTTTTTTTTTAACACCATCCAATGATGTCACCCGTTTGTGGTTTCTCTGGGACTTTATTAAAATGTTTGTGACGGAGCCAATGTAAACCATCCTAAATCCAACACAGAGCTGAAAGGACTGATTTTAGGGAATGCGAAGATATGGATCATTGGGCCTGTCGAAGCCCCATCTTGAGCCAATTATTGGTGTCATCTTGAGCCAATTTAATCAATCCAAGAGGGATTGGGGGGTGAAAGGAGGCGCAGGCAGGGGTTGCGCGCGTTGGTCAAACGTGCTGGCTCAAATGCTCGTGTCATGAGAGATACGCAGCCTCAGCTCTCTGGATTTCAGTTCTGCTCTCACATGCACTTTCGTCCTGGGGTTTCCTATCTCGTACCGCTTTCAGCCGTGTTATTGGGTTTATTTGAACTCACCGAGCGGTACTGGTCTCAGTTTGAAAGTTCAAGCCCTAGAAAGTTTTAAAGGTCACTTCTCACTTGAGACATAGTGTCAGGGAAGTAGACCTCACAGACATCACTGACATCTGGTCCAGTTAGGGCACCCAAGGAAACAGCCCTTCCAACTATCTCATCGCAGACTGGCTGGACCAGGAAAGGTCAGAGGCAGTCTGAGTGAGGTGCTTAGAGCCACAACCCAGCACTAACAGTGTCCTGGAGTATTTATTCATCAGTGAGTCTTTCTTTCTTTCTTTCTTTCTTTCTTTCTTTCTTTCTTTCTTTCTTTCGGTTTTTTGGTTTTTTTTTTTCCCAGTACCAGGAATCGAACTCATGACCTTGCGCTTGCCAGGCAGGTGCTATGCCACTGAGCTAAATCCCCAGCCCCTTCTTTATTTTTTTAAACTGGGTCCCACCATTACAAATCATAAAAAGGATATTTTTCTCACTTAAAAAAATGAAAAACATTAATATTACTCAGCTATAAAGATAAACTCAAGGCTTTTGTAGGTAAATGGACACAACTAGAGAGCATACTCAAAAGTAAAATAAATCAGACCCGCATGTGTAAATACCGTATTGTCTTACTAGTGTAAGAACCTGAAAGAGCGAATAAAAATTAGGAGGTATGATAGACATTGTGAAAAGAAAGGAAAATGCTCAAAAGTAAACAGCAACTGGGATGAGGGAAAAGAGAAAAGAAAGAAGGGGAAAATTATGTATATATGTATACACAGGATAGCTAACATAGATGGACTACTAACTTCTATTGGTTTATTGAAAGGAACAGTTAGTATCTAATTGCTTGATCAGTCTTACATGTCTACATTTGTTTACCTGAGTAACCACTTTGAAGATATCAATATGTAATACAACAACCATTGTTAATTTCCTATCACCTTGTCTGAAATTCAGTGTTGCTCATATTGTTTTTGTGTTTTTTTGTAAACGTATGTGTGTTTGTTATTATGTTGTCATTCTTTTATCTTTAAAATAAAAAAATTTTAAAAATGAAATTAAATAAAAACAAAACCAGAAAACAGAGATGTAGAGTCACCATCACTGGAAATATCTGTTGATGTCAAGAGCCAAAGTAACCTCAGGTTCAATGTTTATAGTTTGTGCCTTAAACAGGTGACATAAATACAGACAAAACACAAACAGAAAATTGTATTATATATTTTCTTCACAGACCTCTACGCAAAGGTTGAGGTATGTGGCACACAACTATTATTTTTCAACATATGTACGTATATTTCTCCATGCTCAAAAAATATATATAATGGGTGGAACTAGACCTGGTGTACAGATCAGCTGTGCCATCTCTCCTACCTACCCCCACCCAAGTTTCAAGTAACCCCTATCCCTCCCTCCCTGGGGACAGCCTTTTACATTTTTTTGTGCTACAGAAAGGGTCTACGCTACTTTGAGTACTTGTGTGTTTTGATGAATAAAACCGATGAATGTTCTCAATCTCTGCTCCAGAGCCAGTTATTTGTCTTGGATACAGTGCTGTGCAAGCCTGACGCTGTTTAGAACGGTAAGGCAGCAGCGGGCCTCATCACTGTGCCGTTCTGTGTGAGCGAAGGCCACAAGGCAGAGTGCTGGCGGATAACAAAGTGTTTTCACCACTCCAGAATGGAAGAGAAAAGCCCTCTTGAGTTTTGCAATATATAGTCCTTGTCAGTTCACAAAGGAGGTATCCAAAACCTTAAGTTAGGAACCAAAAAAATGGAAGTCGGACATATGACCCTAAAGTTATTCACTTTAAAGAACCCTGCCTTCCCATCATTGAATTATTTTCAGAAAACAATGGATGTCGAATTCATCTCTTCCCATAATATGCAATCTGAAAGCTGTTTTGATTGAAACTGACTTTCCTTCTATTTTAACTTATTTCCAGAGACTTTGACTGTTAAACCTGTAATTTCTGTAAACTTATTGTACTTCTGGGACATTTCAGGAGCTTCATTACTCTGAATTTATTCAAAACAAATCCAGAATGAATTTTAATCACAGCAAGCTCTGAGGAAGACCAGGAAAAGCAGCCCTGAGATGGGGTGGCTTAGTCTCCAAGTCAGTATCTCTTGAGAATGAGTTAGTCTGTTTAGAAGCCAGGTTAATCCTACCTTTCAATTATAGGAGGAAAGAGATTTTAAATTAAAGACTCAAGGTCCCCCAAGTGTGAGGATCAAACACCTTGGTGCTTTCAACGAGCAAATGCTACTGCCTGTCTCAAGGCGGAGGCCAGCAGGACTGCAGGGTTTATAAACAAGGCTCTGCTATTTATTGGAACTGCCCACCCAAATCCAAATCTTCCTCTCCTCGATAGTGGCCTATTTACTGCAGTTTAAACCAGGGTTCTGCAGCCCTGCTGGGGTCTGCAATTTATTACTTGCTGCAAGAGCTCAGACCCAGAGTTTAAAAGTCCCTAGTTGAAAGTTTATACCAGTCAGGACAGAAAATTATTCTCTCTGCCTAGGTTGAAGCACATTACTTCTTTATTGAATTAATTATGATAAGGATCATAACTTTAAACGAGGGGTGAGGTGCTGGCTTTCCGCTGGGATTGCTTGGAGCAATTTTCATCCAAGCATTTTTGTGGAGTTATTGAGTCTGGCAGGTCTGAACTTTGGAGAGGAGTAACTTTCTCCAGAACTTGAAAGGGGTTGGACATTGATCCAGGCAAAGCTGTACCAGATTCCATGTCTTGAGACAGGGAAATTTGCACTGCATGCTGAACAAATAACTGTGGGGCCGGATGAAAGACAGCTTAGCAGCTCCTCATGTGGCCTCGAGCTTGGCCTTTCCCTGGCAAGCCTGGCTGAAGAGGGCAAGGGACAAACTGGGACAGAAAGGTCCCAGCAAGCCCATCCTCCCCTTCTCCCTAACCTTCCAGCCCAGGCTGGGCTTCAGGAGTGAATGAGTGGTATGCCAGGTCCAGTGTGCAGAGCACGGTGGGGCACTGCAAGGTACACTGGCTCCAAGGTCACGAGAGCGACCACTTAAAAGTGATATGACACAGAATGTCCCTTCCCACCTTTGTGTCTCGCCTGATGACGCTGGACTAATTTTAAAAGTGTATGTGTGTGTGTGTGCGTGTGCACACGCGCGCGTGTGTGTGTGTGTGTGTTTAATATAGATAGATAGATAGATGGCATGTATTTTATATATAAATATTTCACATACACATCTATACCTAGCATTTAGTTGGGACTCAAAGGTAATCGTGATTATTGTTGTCATTACTACCAAGGAAGTGAAAAAGTTACAGTAGGCCAATGTCTCCTATCTTTTTAAGCTAAAACGTCCCCAAGCTCTGCCCTATGTCCCAGGTGACCACATAGTGAGGGTGTTGCTGCACTCCAATCCTCTAGGCTGCAGGCCGGGCTGAGCCTAAGGGTGCCTACCACCAATACCTGGGGCCTGGAGTTTTGTGCTCAGACTCCCAAGTGTGATGGAGGTCACGGATGTCTCCCACAAAACCCGAAGCTAGGCCCTGGTGGCCTGTAGCAGCGGATCCTGCCAGGGAAGAAGAGGCATTCCCAGCATACCCTCCTGCTCAGGGACACAGCAGATTAGGATGACTGTATAATTTATCATCCAAACAAGGACACTGCTAAAACAGTAAAAGGGGGCACTGCTAGTAATTATTCTAAGACAACAAACATAACCAGGGTTGGTCCCAGGACCAACAGGTATGGTCCCCATCTCAGATCACTGTAGATTTGATACCATATTCTCCAGCCACAGAGATGTATAAGAACATTCCATGAACATGAGCTATAATAACCAAGTTCACCTCTTCAAAACAACCGTCCCTGATGCTTCCTGCTTCCCCCAGACCAGTGTGGTCAGGCAGGACCCTGAACAGCAGCACCAGCTTCTAGCCACACAAATACTGCACAGTGTTTTCTACTATTTTTTTGCTGTCCCTCATGGGTGAGTGATTGCGGATAAGGGGCTGATGGATCCCAGCATCTAAATCATCTCTCAGGACTTAAAAGAGAAGGGGCCCTGGGGAGACCCAAGGACCCAGGCTCATCACATCCCTGAGTCCAGGGCAGTGGGTTCCCAGACCATATCCACAGCCATGCGCTCATCTGCAATCCAGTGCAGTCTTGCAGTTCTCCCCACAACCCTGGCAGCAACCATTTTCGTGAGGTTACAGAGCACCTCATCCTGGCTCAGGATCTCCCATGCTTTACCTCACTCGACCCTCACCAGGATCCTATAGGAAGGTAAACAAGTCCGCTCTGCACCGAAGTGGCCCAGCGAGGCTCTGAACACCAACAGAGGGCTCTTAGAAGCAAAGGCTCAATGTGTAAGGTGAGGATGGGCTGAGGCCTCCACCAAAGCTGCCTTCCCCGGCTCCTCACGATGTCCTCGGCAAGTTCTGTTTTTGAATAACTTAATTCCTAACATCTGACCTGGCTTGTTCTAGAATCAGAAGAGATGCTGTATGTACAGGTTTCCCATAAGGTATGCAGCCTCGAGTATGGTTTCTTATTGAACTTCTTTCATGGACCACCTGACAGTGCATCCAAGCGGCCACCCACCCCGGCTTGGATCAGGCTATTCACAGGCCTTACCCTGGGGCCCTGACTCGAGCCGTGGTCCCCGCCGAAGGTCAGCTCAGCTCTGAGAGAGGGGCCTGTCTTCCAGGAGCTCAAACCATCAGCCCGTGACAGGACCTGCCTCTTCGGAGGTTTATTTTTGCTCCTGCCAAGGGAGTAGACATCTCCTGGTCTCCACTCTCGAAATGAGCCTGCAGCCCATCCACCAGGATAACTTTGCAGAAGCAAGGTCTGCTTGGTAGTTGGCCAGTTAGCCAATCAAATGGCCAATGATCAGGAGGCCTGGGGCTCCCTCACAGCTGCCAAAGACACTGCCCGCGGGCTTTGGCAGGCAGGACACCCACAACTGGGACGATGGTCTTCTCTCCCTCCTGTGCTTCCTCTCACCTCCAGCGTGCTCTGCACCTCCCCTGCTGCCGCCACATGAAGCCCATAGACTTGCACTGTTAAAACCTCTCCAAGGGAGGCCTTCACCTGTCAAAGAGAAGACACCACAGCTGGGAGCTGGACGCCATGGTCTGGTCCAAGCCCTGGGCCCTCGCCCAAGCCAAGCCTCTGTACCAGAAGGGTCCTTTCCTCTCCACAGGGCGGGTGTGGAGGGGAGAGGAGCAAGTATCAGGTTTCTCAGCCTCCCGCAGGGCAGGGCAAACAACAAGATTGTTAGACCTCAAAGGGGACATAGGCTGCAAACCTCTGCAGGATCCAAGAGAGTTTTGAGACTTGCATGGAATGTGACAGGGCTGGGAGCATGACAAGTTTTGGGCAGGGTGGTCTGCCCCATCTTTCAATGTGTACTCTCATTAAAGGGACCAGGAATTTTCATGAAAACAGTAGGAGTTCATTCACACTAAAATGTGAATGACTAAATGTTTCTCATGCATTATATCACATCAAACTGTTTCAATGAAAACATGTAAATAACATCTTTTGTAAATAACATTTTTAATACAACCTTTCAGCCACCGTCTCCCTTGGTGTGCAAATGCACACACACACACACACATTCTCTCTTACACACACGGGAGGACGTACACATGCAAACGACTCCCTATCTAAATTAAACTATTTAGTATTTTTTGATATCCCAGACCCTTGCTTCCTGCAGGCAATTAGCCTACCTACAGTTTATTAAAGCATCTTCCCCACTTAGTTTCCTTAATTATTTAAATGCATCTTTCAAAATTCAGCTTGCTTGTCACCTCCTCTGAGAAGCCTTCCCTATCTACACGGGCCCGGGCTGCCTTAGGAGCTGCCCTCTGCAAAGCTCTGCAGAAGAGCCCCCACCACCCAGCCCATCATCACTTTCTGGTCTGCATCTCCTGCCAGTCAGGGCCTGGGTCTCATCTTCCATTTTATCCCGATGCCCAGCACAAGCTTTGGCTCCGACGAGGTTCGTGAGCTGCACTGGTGCACGGGCGTGCGCCCTAACAGATGCACCCACAGAGACACGCGCTCCTTCCCACTGACCAAATTCCTAGGAATCACTTTGCCCAGGGAGAAATGGGGAGCGGAGGAAGAAAATCAAGAGTTTGAAAAACTGCAAAAAAACCCGCAAAACTCTGTACCTCTCAGCCTGTCACAAGGGTCTCTGAAGACACATGACCTGTAAAGTGTTAAACTAGTGAGCAAGGAAGTATACCATGCCAAGTGAGGGGTCTGTGATCTCCCAGACCTGCAGCAGTCCCCACACTGCCCACTGTCACCTACTGGGTCTGCCCAGAGGCAGATGGCTTTGCAGATCACACAGGTCACTACTCAGGGATTTTATGACAGCAAATGTTTCCAGCCGACCTTTTCCTGTCTTGTGGACCTAACACAAAAGCCTGTTCCATTCTGCCACCCCCGTGTTGAAGGCCTGTCCAGAACCACAGCCTGCACAGGACAGCAGGAGCTGCCCAGAACACATTTCCCCCAAGCCACACCCCCCTGTGTCCACCGGGCACACGGCCGCACACCCAGGCAGGAGCGGTCAGAGTGTGGGGGACAAGAGCACCGGCTCTGGAAATGCCCAGCGTTCAAGTTCTGACTCCACCACTTCTACCACGTGGGAGACATGGGCAAGGTACTTAATTACTCTGAGCCTCTGTTTCTTCATCTTCGAAGTGGGAAAATAATCCCTCTAACTTCACAGGGTTGGCTGAAGATTAAATCTGCTAAACATCTTCTCGTGGTGTCCAGATACACTAAGCGCTGTGACTGTCAGCAATCACGATCATTCGCCACGCGTGCAGAAACCCACAGTGCTGTTCCGTGCCTTCCCGCTGAGTCACGCCCAGTCATGGTCTGGGAAGTTCCCTTCTTTGACTCTCTTGTACTCTGCAGTGTGAAGGGTTATTTTAGGACTCATATTCATTCATTCAACAAATATTTAGGAGCACTTACAACCTGCCAGGCCCTGGGGAGCCAAGATAGAACATGACCTAGCCTTGCCTGAAGGAACACGCAGGCAGGTTGGGAAACCAAGAGGACCACAGAAGGTAGTGGTAAAACAGACGTGCAGTGGGGTGGGGGCGGGAAATCTATCCTCAGGAAATCGGGGGAGGCCTCTTGTAGGAGATGTCTCAGTGCGGAAAGTTACATCACACAAGGGGATGAGGAGGATGCGCAGTGGGCCTGGGCTGCCCTGGCTGAGACTAACGCACGATAACAAACACTGCAACCAACCCCCTCCACCTACTGGGTGTTGTCTTTTTAGTCACTTTGTCTCGTGGAAGCCTCATCCCGGCTCTGCCTTGAGTTTCCTTCACAACTGTATCCTCAGTGCCTGCAGTGTTGCCTCGGGTGCCGCCCCATAAACAATGGTAGAATGAATAGGATCAAACACTGCTGTGGGATTGGTTCTAAAAACATCACCATTTTTTTACAGAGGAGGAAACTGAAGTGCAGAGAAATCAAGTGGCTTGCTGGAGGATACCCCACGGTTCATGGGCACATGGAGCTGGGGTTGGAAGGAGCTGCCTGGTCTCAGCGGGGCTCCTCACCTCTCCATGCACTCGTCAGGCCTAGCTCACCACTCAGGTTCAAGGAAGTGAGAGCGGCCTGCAGGGATCTCAGCAGTCAAAGCAGCCACTGCCTCACACACTTGGGAGGACCAGCTCAGGAAAACTAGGCCCACCGCCCTCACAGTAAGCTCTGTGAGAAGACGGGCCAGCAGGGTGCCGCTGCTTACCCCACCAGCCCAGGGCCGCTGGCTCAGTAGCCTGTGTTTATATTTCTCCCTCAGTCTGGAGGCTGCAGACTGAAATTATCTCCGCTCTATCGTGTCAGCCTGTCCTGAGCTTCACTCGCAGCCCCAGCGCCTCCCCACAAGCCCAAGGCAGTCACAGCTGGGGCCTGATAAGGACTTCTCCGTCCCGTGGGCCTGGCTTCCCCTTTCCCTAGCCTGGGCCACAGAACAGCGTGTTCAGCAAGCAGCGCTTCCTGAAAAACATGGAGGAGGTACAGGGACCCCTACTGCACCCCAGCCCAAATGACCTTTGAGAGCCATAGAGGCACCCACCGCAGAACCCTGGGGCAGCAGAATCTACTGCTAATCCCAGGTCTCCTCTGGCATCCCAGGTCACATGGTGGGCAGTGATTTCCAGGGGACTGAAGATGTGCAAGGCCTCTCTCATCTCTCCTGCCACCCTCACATTGTTGTGATGAGGTCGCTGTGCAGCCCTGCACCGGTTCCCTCCCCTCTGTGGGCCATAGTTACTTCATCCATCCAGCGAGGGACAAGGATGATCTTGGATGACGTGCAAGGATTCATCTCATGCCAAGCTCTCCTCAGCTCCCTCAGGGCAGAAGCCAGATGTCGTTTTTATCTGTGTCCCCAGCAGTCAGCACAATGTCTGGCACTCAAAAGTACTCAAGAAGTTTGTTGACCAGATGAATGAGGACCTGTCTTCTTCCTTTGCCCATAGTGAATTCCCATTCCAAGCCCAGGACCGTTCCAGGTCCACCACACCCAGAACCCAGTTCAGTGTCCCCTTGGCCAAGTCCAACTCCAACCTATTACCTTAACCTACAAATTAATCTTTCTCTGTCTATATGGGGTCTCAATGAAAATCACATAATATGCTGTAGGAACTCAACAAATTCTGGCTGTTACCATTATTTTGTTATCAGATAAGCTCCCTCAGGCTAAGGTCTTAATAATGAATACAAAATGAGCGGGTCTCTTTTCTAGAACTGTCCTAAGAAGGACAATCCCAGAGAATAAACCTCTAAGTAATGTCTCCATTGCTACTGTGGGACCTGGCATTAGAAGGAAGCGGGGTAGGCCTCCCAGAAAGAATCAGGGTCCAGAGGCCAAGGGTCATGTCTCAGAGGCTAAGAAGGCACACAGACAGGGTAGGATCTTGCTAGATGGGCAGACCAAATTGTCATGTCTATGCTAAGGGATCACGTTCTCTCCAGCACCTTGGGAAAGGGTACCAGCTGCTTGGTGTCCAGTATTGAACATGGAGGCATAGAGCCCTGGAATGGACAGGCACTGTATAGCAGCAAGCCACACTTCACCTGGAACATGGTACCAGGCATAAGAAATTTGCAAAGAGCTGAAGTATCAAGAGTATAAAGCAATTAAAGACACAGAGGCTTTAGTGCTAGACTATGGCATACTTAGCTTGAACTCCCACTTATACTTCAAAATCCTGATAAGGACTTCTGTTCCTGAGAGTATTGTGGATTTCATATTCTTTTTTTCTTAAACTGATCTAATGAGTACTGAATGAAATACATCAAACATGTTTTTCAATGCAGAGCTGAACTTGGAATAAATAAAATAAGGAATCTCCAAACACAAGAATCCAGCCTGGAGAGCCAGTGTTAAACCAGGGTAGCTCCCAGGCATCTGCTGACACCAGGACACTAAAATCTCAGGCTCCTCGGCAACAAAGAAAACAAAGTCATGTAGGTAAGGCATAATCTGATCTCTCGTCCTGTCCCATAGCCGACATCGAATCAAGGGTCCTTTAAGGGCTACACCCTTAGTAAAAGGATAGACTAGAAAAAAGTCTTCCCATTAACAAAAGGAGACACAGTAACACCTTATATGCTAATGCAAGTGAGGAAAAGGAAAAAAAAAATAAAGACTCCACTGAAAATTCATAGCCACAGCCTTGTACTTCAACTGGAAGCAGATCTGGGTTTCAAATTTATAATCTGAATCCTGCTCAGTCCAGGATCAAGAATCCCCACACTGAGAAGTTAAAGCATCCCCAGGAAGGTGGTGCTCTGTAACCCCAGGCAGAAACAAAAGCAAATTCGCTCTAGAAGACCACACATACCATCGACTCAGGTGCCTTACATTCCCTAAAGGTTTAGAGCAGTCAAATAGATTTCATGATGATTAATAATAATAATAATAATAATAATAATAAGAAGAAGAAGAAGAAGAAGAAGAAGAAGAAGAAGAAGAGGAAGAGGAGGAAGAGGAGGAGGAGGAGGAGGGGAGGAGGAGGAAGATGAAAAGAGGAGAAAGGAGGAGAAGGAGGAGAAGAAGAGAAAGGAGGAGGAGAAGAGAGGAAGAAGAAGAGAAGGAGGGGGAAGAAGAAGAAAAGAAGAGAAGGAGAAGAAGAATGAGGAGAAGAAGAAGAGGAAGAGGAGGAAGAGGAAGAAGAGGAGAAGGAGGGAGAGGAGGAGGAGGAAAAGGAAGAGGAGGAAGAGGAGGAGGAAGAAGAAGAAAAGAAGAGGAAGAGGAGGAGGAGGAAGAAGAAGAAAAGAAGAAGGAGAAGGAGAAGGGGAGAGGAGGAAGAGGAAGAGGAGGAGGAAGAAGAAGAAAAGCGAAGGAGAAGAGGAAGGAGGAGGAGAAGGAAGAGGAAGAGAAGGAGAAGGAGAAGAAGAAGAAGAAAACATAGGAGAAGCAATGAGTAGAAATCATCACAGTAATAGACTTACACCCAGAAAGATAAAGATCATGGGATGACTGGATATAATATATGAAATAAGTTTAACATGTTTAATGAAACCACACAGGAAACTGAAAACTCAAGAAAGGCACAAAGACTATTAGAAATTATCAAGTCCACTTGGGAAAATAAATAAAACCTCTGAAGATGAAAACAAATCACCATATTTTAAACTGTAATGAAATGGGTTAAGCAATTGAACAGAGAATTTGTGAGTTGGAAGCCAGATCCAAAGATAGTACTTACCGTGCCCCACAAAGATGGAGAGATGAAAAATGAAGGCGAGACTCAGTGCCATGGAGGATGGGTGGGAAGGTCTAACTGAAGTCTAGTTGGTGATCCTGAAGAAGAACTTTAGGGCAGGCAATCTGAAGAAACCACAGCTAAGAATTTTTCCAAAATGACAAAACACATGAATGATCCAATTCAGAATCAGAGGAAATCCACACAAGATAAGTAAAAATAAATTTACATGTAGACACATCACAACAAAACTGTGGGAGACGAAAAGTTCTTTGACAATGCTACAGGAAAAAGACTGCTGGTATCAGAACAACAGGCCTTTTCACATACAATGTGGCAGGAAGGAGGCAGTAACATGGACAGCATCCTGAGGGAAACGAATACAGTTCTGAACCCAGTGTAACTTTCAGTCAAGAAGAAAAACAAGAGGTATTTCAGAAAAAGAGTCCAGGTGACCACACGTGCCTCTGCCAAGGGACCAAGAAGAAGCCAAATGATTCCAAAAAGATCTTGCATATAAAGGTGAATTGAGGACAAAGAAAACAATAATCATGCAAAGTTAAATGAGCATCAATTCTATTCATTGATAACAATAATGGCTCATGTTGGGACAGAAAATAATTTGGAACTAAATTAGTAGACAATGAAAATAATTGTGGCACAGAGGATGGGGGAAGGGTGATTAACCTTAAGCTTTAAAGGCATACATTAAAACTTTAAAAGGAGTCAGCAAAATGCGAGCACAAAGTGTCTAAATTAATAGAGGCATACAATGGAATTTTAAATTTGAGCAAGGCAGGGAGGGTGTCTGACCTTGAGGATTTCAGAGTCTGGTAACAGAGGCAAGTGAATAAGTACAGAGTTCTGCTGACCACATTTTAAATACACAAGAAGGTCAAGCTTTGAGGAGAAACTTGGGAGGTAGTTGTGAGAGTCACAACTCACAAGAGTGCAAAGAGAGCAACTGCTACACAGAATGACCAGCCATTGGCTTCCTGGCTGTTTTGGTTACTTTTCTCATTGCTGAAACAAAATACCTGACACCCAAAGTTAAAAGAGGAAAGATTTATTTGGCTCACAGTTTGTGGAAGTTTCAGTCCATAGTTGGCTGACTCCAAGGCAGGGGGCACACAGAGGGGCATCAGAGAGGAGAAACAGCTCATCACAAGCAGGAGGCACCAAGCAGCAAGTGGCAAGCAGCAATAGCAGCTTCTTTCTGTTCCTCTATATTTTTTTCTAGGCTACCCACCACTAGGATGGTCAGGACTCACACCCGGAACTATCCCAAACCAATCAGGGGACTAATTTAGTAATCAGACACACTTAACCTCAGAATCACACACTGTAGATCCAGCCACCTCTAAAAAAAACCATCTGTGACCACATGAGGCTTTGGGGGGACTAAACATAAACCATAACACTGGCCTTCCTCTCACTATGGGGCCCTTAGAGTCACTGACCCATATACAGACCTGTGCAAAAGGTGCACAGACACAGGCAGACCTGCTACAATAGCCGCACTGTGTGAATATCACAGACTCAAAAATAACCTAAATGCTCATTAATAGAAAAATAGCTAGTGTGAGTATCTCTCTGGAGTATAAAGGAAAACAGTAGATCTAGTGTGTTCTGATATCTAGTAGCTCACCACATACACACGCACACGTATGTTTGTGCATGCATACACCTTTCCATAGAGAGGCATAGGACAGGCCAGGCCAGGGCTCTGACACCTCAAAAGTAGACAATGAATGTGAAATTGAGAAAATTACTCCAGAGAGGTATCAGGAGGAACAGAGAGATCCAGAATGTGTAAATCAGGAGATGCTTCTAGCAAAAAGGCTAAAAGAAGAGAGATTCAACAATAAGCATTATGGTGCAGTCCTGTGAACCCAGCACTCAGGAAGCTGAGGCAGGCAGATTGCCAAGTTCTTGGTCAGCCTGAGCTATGTAGCAAATTCAAGGCCAGCCGGTACTGCATAGTAAGACTGGGTCAAAAATCTAAAATCAAACTAAAACAATAAAACAAAACAAAAAGCCCCAAAGAAAAGAAAGTCCCCAGATGCCACTTTGGAAATGTTTCATCCACATGCAGAGGCAGAGGTGGAGGGGGAGCCTACAAACCTTCCCGGGAACATCTGGTGCAGAAGTGTACACCTCCTCCCAAGCCTGCACGCCAGGAGCCCTGAGAGGTGAGGACAGAGCAGAGTAGGTTTGAGGGAGGAAAGGAAAGACAGGCGAAGGCCCAGGCAGAGTCCCAACCCCTGCCTCCTTCCCACACTATCAGCTCCTGACTTCCTGTTTGACTATGCTTGTCAAGTATGTTTTTGAAAGAGCCTATCTTTGAAAAAGAGTTATGGAAGCTGAGGGTCTGGGTCTCTCAGGGGGCCAGGGTGACTGCCAGCCCACACCTCCACCTCTGCCCTGGACGGGAATAACTGGAGTACCTGGAGCTGGGGCTCACTTCCTGCCCAGCTTCTCTCCCATGTGGAGGCTGCGGAGCGAGGCACACGCGCCTGTGCATGTGTCTGCGCCTCTGTCTCTCCAACTGACTGCTGCTTGGTCAGACATGAAACTGTCTCCCAATATGTGCTGAGCGTATTTTTGGACACGGGGGATGAATCCACTCCTTAACTATCTCTCCCACATCTGCATCCCCTTAGGCAGGGGATGGGCACATCCCTCCACACAGCAGCTGTTTCTTCTGAGCTTTGCCTCAGTGTGGCTTCCCGTCTAGGGCTCCTCTCCTGTCTGACCTGGTTAATAGTCACTTGTTTTCAGCTTTGACTCAGGGGTCACAGCCTCCATGAGGTCTTCCTTGGCATTCTGTCCCAGTCACTTGCTCATTCCTGGGACAAAATACCTGACACTCACGACGTAAAAGAAGGCAGGTTTACCTGGGTTTCTGCTTTCAGCCCACGGTCCAAGTCAGACACAGCGTGGCAGAGGAAAAGGTGCTCAACCATGGCTGTCAGGAAACAGAGAGACGAGGGAGGAGCTGGGGACAAGAATCCGCCTTCCCAGGTCACCCCTGCAGTGACCCACACATCCAAGAATGAATTCACTGTCGGGTACAGCATCTCCATGATCCAATCGTGTTCCACACTCAGGCGACTCTCAGGGGGACACTTTACACACCCCTACATTCCATGTTGGGCTAAGCAGCCCTTTTCAGAATTCCTGTCATGCCCTGCGCTTACGTCTGCTGTGAAATGTACAGCAATAGTACAACCAACATCCACAGAGTGTGTTTTGATTTGTAGGAACGGTACCTAGCAGTACCACATATTAACATTTTTAATCTTTGTGGCTTCCTTACGAAATGGGATGACTTTGGTTGCCTTCCTGAGAGCCATTTTCCTTCTTTTATTACTATTCTGATGGGAATAGGAATGGGCCAGCTTAATAATTATACATTACTCATAACCTCGCAATTCAATGCTGACCAACAGAATGTAACTGGAAATCGTTAGGTAAGAACATGGGAAAAACTCTGTAAACAGTGGCTGATGCAGCTAGAAAGCATATCTTATCCTTCCTCCATCTTTCTTCTAGCCTGTGATCTTCATGTGATGGTGGCAGGGGCAGCAGCCAGCTTGCAATCATGAGGTAGACTTCAAAAGATAGGGAGGAGGAAGGGGGAAAGGAAGGAAGGGAAAAGAAATGAATGATAAAAGAAGAATAATATAGAAACAAAGCTTTATAAATAGGGATGGGAAGAGGAGATGAAGGGAGGGGATTGGAAAAAAAGAGGAATCAAAATATATACACATACAAATTCCCTATGATGAATATGATTTTATGTATATCTACATTGTACCAATAAACTTAATCTAAAATAAAAAAGGGATGCTATCCTCTAAAAATGATGAAATTTACAAAATAGGAGGAGCTTCATGTCTGATACGGTCAAGTAAATTATTGGACCAAATCTCTCACCCATATAACTATTAACTCTAAGGGGAAAAAATTCAACTATCTAAAAGTACTAGAAAATGAAAACAAGAAGGTATCTTTTGAAGGAGAGCTGAGATTTGGAAGAAGGGATGAGAGGCCAGGTTTTTCCCATTTTAAAGGCTTTGAGCTTGAATATGGTTCAAAGTCATCTTGAGTAAACACTTTGAGTGAGCACCATGTGAGGTGACTAAAGCTCTCTTAGGAAACCTACAGTTTTTTCAGCTTGAAGAACCAGAGAAAAAAACTCAGGGAACCCTTGTGTGCTAGAAAGTAAAGGGGTTACTTTAGGAAGTAGTGAGGCACAGGTGAAGAGATCTAAGTCCTATATATCTACTCCATCACCCCTCTGGCTGATGGATAAACTATGCCTTCACACAGCAGGCTCAGAACTACCTAGCTCCTGATGAAAGAACTCAGCAGACATTTGCGTTGCTGCTCAAAACACAGCAACAGTTTGCCAGCTAAAATAAAAACAATCAACCCTCTCCCTAAGATCCAGGGCTTCCACAATATGATTCTGACAAGGTCCAGGCTACAAAAAGCCCAAGTTATGCAACCTATAAGGAAGAGGAAAATGCAAACAATGCCCAAGAGGAAAGATAACGCATGGAGTCCCACACGTTGGAAATGTCAGACGAGGATTTCAAAGCAGTTGTTATTGCTGTGGTCAAGAATGTGAGGGAAATTTGCTTGTAATGAACAAGATGGGAAGAGACGTTTGTGCTGCTGCCTCTAGGAACAAGTGTGCTGGAAGATGCCGGAAGTACCGTGCCAAGGTGGATTAAAGAGAGGGGGGAGAAAAAGAGAGGGAAAGGAGGAAAAAGGGATGGAGAGGAAAGAGGAAGAGCAAAGAGAAGAGAGAGGAATTGAAGAGGGATGGAAAGTCTGAAATGCTGGGTTCCAATGGATGAAGACGTGTGCGTACTGAGAGGAGACAGCTAACCCCGCCTTCTGACCCTTGTGACCTGAGAGCCATCTCTGCTCAATGTGTCTCAGTCTTCATTCTGTCACAATGTACCACCTTCAGGGTTCACCTCCAGCTCCAGCACCAGCTCCAGCTCTAATCCTGCCATATCCAGGTAGGGAGAGGAACAGGTAAACAAAACCCAAGCTCTCCTAGGAATTACAGCAGTTACAGGATAGGACTCATTCTGTACAACTGCCAAGTCTCTTCCCAGCCTGGCTCCTAGCTGCCATCCATGTGGTAGTCTCAGCCTATGGGCAGAGTTATAGCCCATGGGGCTCCCAAGAGGACTCTGTCTAGACAGCTGGTCTACCAGTCCACACTGCCCAACTTCACCTTCATGTTGAAGTGCAAGGGAGCAGGGCTAGTTCTGAGAATGCACTAAGGGTCCTGGAAGAACTCTGACCAAATGCTGAAAAACAAACAAATTCAAGACTTGGCTTCTCCAAGTGCAGCACCAAAGCAGTAGCACTTTGTTCACTGGAAGCAGCAAAGAGGACACTGACAAACATCAGCACCTGAGTTCCCTTGTTGCCATCCCTGGACACCTCCACAGCCGATTTATGTTCCCCATAAGGGTTCTACAGGAATGATAGCACTTTCTCCTCTTGCACTTTACAAAGTAGATAGAAACTGACCCCTTCCAAGACTGGTTCCAGTTTGCTATACAATAAATACTAGATGTACATGTACAACTAAGAAGTCCTCGTTCCTGCCTATAACTCTATCCCACAAACCAGTAAGGCAGTTCTCTTCCCACCATGCTACCCCAATGCCTCACACCCCTGCTATTGCTTGTGATACAGGCAAGCCTATCTTCATCAGCTATATGTTCTTAGAAGGTAGAGACCCTGTCCTTTCACTTCTGTGTCTCCAGCAGTCAACAGTGTGAGTTAAAAGCTTAAATATGCCTTGGGAAGAGGGGACTAAGCTGTAGTCAAGGCAGACATTCTCCAGCAGTCTGCCTTTCTCTCCCAATAGGACTGTGACTGCAGCAGCTGCTTGGGAAAGCAGCCATCCCAGCGCTGGAGACCACCAGCATAAACACAACCCATGACATCTTTAGGCAAAGGAAATTGAAATAAACTAGCTCTGCTGGTAATATTTAAAAAAAAAAAAAAAAAAAAAAACCTTCAAAAATATGCAGGCAAAGCAATCGGTTCAGAACCTGGGGAACTGGAATGCATTTAGGGTGTCCAAGGTTGTCCAACCAGAACCTGTACATCCAGAGACCCTACCTCAGTGCTGGGCTCTGACGAGCTGATTGAAGCCGGACAGAAAGAATAGCTGGCTGGTGATTGCAAACTATCCAGTGTCAGTTTATTGTTCCGGGAGGAAGCTGTCAGAAACAGACCTCCCTGGAGTGCCTGGGGCCGCTGGTTCTTATTTTCCCCTTTGTAGGTAGGAGGATAGGGGGGTTGCCGGGAGTTGTCACTGCTTCCCCCACTCAAATGGACATTCAGAATCAGATGTCATCAGTCCAAAATCTCTACATTCCCAACTTGAGACTTCAGACAAGAGGAACAGAAGCCTCCACGCTATTTTCCCCTAGAGTTTTCTTCAAAACAAGCTATTTTATTACTTTTTTAACTTAATTGTGGTTTGAAGACTACACATGAGCTCTGTCCTCTTAATAAAATTTTATATGTACAATATAGCATTGTAGACAAAAGGTACAATGTTGCACAGCAGATCTCCACAACTTACTCACCCTGCTTTCCTGAGCCCTTCTGCCCATTGATTAATAACTCCACTTTCCCCTTGCCCACTCTACCTTCTGAAAATGTCACAAAACTACTTCCTATGATTCTAAATCTCTGCAGTTTTGACTCCTCTTCGTATTTTTTACACTATGGTTTGAATGTGTCCCCCAAATTTCATGTATTGTAAACTCAATCACCAAAATAATCTGTTCACGGTATTTGGAGGTGGAAGTAATTAGGGTTAGGGAGGTTAAAAGGTAGGGTCTCTAGGATACAATTAGCAGAGGATGAAAGACCCTAGAAAGAAGCTTGCTCTGCCTCAGCATGTGATACTCTCTGCCAAGTTAAGGGACGCCAGGGTCATGCTCTTGAACTTCCCCACTCCAGAACCATGAGCTAAATAAAGCTCTATTCTGGGCACTTTAACTCCCTAGTCTGTGGTAGCTAACCTCCTCATCTATGTAGCTGCTAAGAAAATACTAGGACATCATAAAAGTAGAATCATATGGTGTTTGTCTTTTCCTGGCTGGCTTATCTCATTTAGCTTAATGTACTCAACTTTCATTTATGTTATAGCATATGTCAGAATTTGCTTCATTTTTAAGACTGAATAATATTCCCTTTTATATATATTATTGTTGATTTATATAATATAGTATTTTACCATATTCTTTACACTTATCTATTGGTGGACATTTAGGTGTTTCACATCTTGGCTACTGTGAATAGTGTTGTAATCAACATGGGAGTGCTAAACAGCCCTCCAGAGTCCTGACTTCAGTGGCTTTGGACAGCCAGCCAGCAGTAGGACTGCTGTACCACAAGTAGTTCTAATTTTAATTTTTTTCAGCCCCTACCTCACGCTGCTGCAATTTTCTATAATAATTTCCAAAACCAATGTCATAAAGCATTTTCCTTATTTTCTGCTAAGAATTTTATAGCTTCAGATCTCACTTTTAAATTCTTTAATCCATTTTGAGTTGATTTTCATTTATGGTATAAGAGTCCAATTTCACTGTTTTGCATGTGTCTTTTGCAGTTTTCCCCATATTGTTTGTTGAAGCATCTGTCCTTTCTCCACTTTGTATTCTTGAAAGTCTTACCTAAAATCAGTTGATTAGCCTCTACTTCACTCAGGCCCTCACCCTTGATTCACTCTCCTTCTACCCCTCCATCCCCACCTCACACCATATAGACACGATCTTCTCTGCAGCTCCTCATACACGTCCTCAAGATGGGCCTCCTGGCTCCGTCCCTTAGCAGGACCATTGGTCTGTACAACCCTTCTTCTCTTGTTCAGACCCTACCTTTTCAGACTCCTGTCACAGCTCCTACAAGACTGCATCCAAACAATCACCAATTGGCAGCTTTTGCTCTTCTCCTCACCTCATATGAAACAGTTACCCAAAGTTTTCCTTCCCCCTAAGTTGCCCACTCAGCCCATGTGCCGCACAGTAAACAGTCACAAGAAATGGTGCCCATCTCCCTTTCTTCTTTTTCTTGTTCCTTTTTGTTTATAATAACAGAAATGTAAGGCTTGATTCAGACACAACTCTCCCAATACCCAACCTGTCCGCCAGCAAAGTCATTTATTCTCAGCTCAGCACTGTTGCCCCTAGGCAAACACAGGATGTCATAGAAGAGATACAATGGAACATGGACTATATCCAAAGACACCCAAGCATTCACACTGGACACCTCAAGGGCTTTGCCCACTGAGGCATGGAACATCCACACAACTTTGACCACTGATGTTTACTAAGACCTTCCTGCCTAATCTCCCTTGTCTTTTTTAAAAAAACCTGTTCTTCTTTGTTCTCTATACAATAAATTCCATATCATGTTGCCTTTATGCAAGCCTGGTAGTCTTGGCTGGTCCCTACCTCATATGCCACTCCTTACAGATGTCAACCGGGGCCAATAAGAAGGTACAGGAAAACAAAACACCCATGCTATTGGTGTAAGTAACCTTGTGCATGAAATGTGCAGTTGTGATGTGTGAAAACTGCCATGAGTGTGACAAGCTTATTTCTGTGGTAGACTTTTGTTTGTGTTTACATTGTAGTTCACATAGATTTTGTTTACAATGTTATCTTTCAGGTTTTGTAAGCAAGTAAATAGCTGATGTGAAAATGCTGATGTCTATTTTAAGCACTCACTACATATTTGATATTTTATTTTGTTGACATATCATTTCCCTACTAAGTGCATGTTGCACAATATAGTAGGAAGCTTCTGACAAAATAGGAAAAGAGAGGTGACAAGATTGTCACATAGGAAAGGAAAGCTAAGCACATGTCTGTCAGTGTAAATGGAATGTGCACATGGAACATGCAGTTGTTACATGTGACGACTGCCTTGAGTGTGACAGTTAAAGAAAAGCTTATTTCTGTGGTAGAGTTCTACTGATATTTTCACTGTAGTTCACATAGGAATTTATTTCTGATGTTATCTTTTAGGTTTTGTAAGCAAGAAGACAGCTGATATGAAAATGTTGATGCCTATTCTAAATGCACAATACATATTAGGAATTTCATAATTTATCTTATTGATATTTTATGCTCCTGTTAACTACACACTGTATAAGAACCTCCAGACAAAACAGCACAACTGCTGAGATGTCAAGTATGTCCTACAAAAAGGCCTGGAAACAAAACACATGTGCTGTCAGTGAAAGTGATACATGTGTAAGGAACATGCTGTCATCATGTGTGAAAACTGTCTTACTGTGATAATTGAAGTAAAGATTTTTTTGTAGAATAATACTGGTATTTTCATTGTAGTTCATATAGAAATTTATTTCTTATGTTCTTTTTTAAACTTTGTACACCAAAACCAGTCAGTGTTGAAAATTTTGATTTTTTTTATAAACTCAATGAATATTAAAGACTCAAAATAAATAAATAAATAAAATTGATTGTATGGGTTTATTTCTGGGTTCTCCATTCTGTTCCATTGGCCTAAATGTCTATCTTTATGCCAGTACCATACTGTTTTGACTACTGTATTTTTGTCATGTATTTTGAAAGTATCTCAACATAATAAAGGCTACATATGAAAAGCCCATACTAACATCATACTCAGTGGTGAAAACCTCCACATTTTTCCTCTAAGATCAGGAACAAGACAAGGATCCCTCTCCTAACACTTCTATTTAATATTGTGCTGGAAGCCCTAGGAAGAACAATAGATAAGAACAAGAAATAAAGGGCATAAAATCAGAAAAAAACAAAGAAATGCAACTCTTCATATTTGCAGATGATATATATATGTGATATATATCATCTGCAAATATATATGATATATAGATATATAGATATATCATAAAGACTATCAGAAAACTGTTGAGTGAATGAATTTGGTAAAGTTGCAAGATAAAGTATCAACATATAAAAGCCAGCTTTGTTTCTATATACTAATAATGAAATATCTGAAAAGGAAATTATGAAAACAATCCCACTTATAATAGTACCATAAATTTAACAGAATACTAAGGAGTAAGCTTAGTTAAGGAGTTAAAGGCTTTTATCATGAAAAGTACAAAAAATTGTTGAAAGAAAGTAGAGAATACATAAATAGATAGAAAAACATACCATGCTGACAAGTTGGAAAAATTAGCATTGCTAAGATGTCAGCCCTGCCCCCAAATGATCTACAGATTGACTATAATCACTATTAAAATCTCAATAATATTTTTTGGATAGAGAAATTCATATAAAATCTCAAAAGATCCCCTAAAAAAGGCAAAACAATTTTGAAAAATAACAAAACTGGAAGCATCCCACTATCTAATTTCAAAATATATTATGAAGCTACAGTAACCAAAGCAGTGTGGTACTGGCATACAGAAAGGCATGTAGATGAATGGAATGGAATAGAAAGCCCAGAAATAAATGTTGTCACATGTCAAGTCAGTTTCAACAAAGTTTATAAGATCATTCAATGGGAAAAGGACAGTATTTTCAACAAAAGGGAAAACCCTTTAAAGCCTGAATTTGGACATTTCTAGAGCAACTGTTAGGGTGAACTTTGCTTTTATCCTATTCATAAAAATACACTTTAATTGAGATGAAACTTACTTTATTGAGGATAGCATACAACAGAGTGCACAAATATTAAATGTACAGTTCATGAATTTTTATTTTTGCCCATACACTGTAACCCCATAGAGGTAAGAAATAAACCATTACCTATATCCTAGGAAATTTCTCACACTTTGTTCCAGTCAGTACCCCATCCCACTAAAGCTAAACATATTTACACTTCTATCACAATAGCCTGTTTTCTGTTTTCCTGGTCTTTAACTTTCATAAAAATCATACCATATGTGTTCCCCTATGTCTGACTTCTTTGGCTCACGACAATATATATGACATGTTCTCAAGTTGTTATGTCTATCAGAAGTTCATTCTTTTTGATTGTGTGGTACTTCACTGTACAAATACAATGATTTGTCTGTTTTCTTGCAGGTGGATATTTAGATTGTTTTGAGTTTTGAACTATTATGAATACAACTGTCATGGATATTTGTATATTTGTCTTTATCATGATATGAAATATTTCTCAGTTTACTTATGTATATAATAACTCAGGGTAAAATTGCTAAATATAAGGTAGCCTATGGTTAGCTGTAGTGGGTAATGCTGAATAGTTTTTGAAAACTGTTGAACCAATTAACATTATTATCAAGCAGTGTAGCAGAGTTTCAGTTGCTCTACAATCCTGCTAACACTTTGAATTATTGAGTTGTTGATATTGTTTTCTTGTCTATTTGTTTCCCATAGGAAGGGTATAGAGAGATTTCTCATTTAACTGACATTTCCCTCCTGAGTAATGATGTTGAGATGCTTTTCATGTGGTTATAGTCATTTGTAATACTGTTGAGTGGAAATATATGTCCAAATGTTGCTCATTTTTAAATTGAATTTCATCAAAATATTCTGTTTCCTTTTAGAAGCTTTTTTAGTACTATTGTGATTCAGCCCAGGGCCTAGTGCATGCCAGGCAGGCACTTTACCACTGAGCTACACTTTCAACCATCTTCTAGAAGATTTATTACTTAACATGAAGCTCTATGCTCCATCTTGAATACATTTTTGCAGTGTGAGGTAGGGATCAAGATTTCTTTTTTTTTAAGTGCAGACATACAGTTGTTTCAGCATCATATTTTGCAAATATCTTTTCTCCCACTGAACTGTGGTGATACACGTTTTGCAAACCAAGGGACAACATAATGGCTCTTTCTATTCTATTCCATTTTTTATGCTTATGCTAATCATATACTCTCCTAATTACTATATCTTTATAGCAAGTTTTGAAATCTAATAGTGAAAATATTCTAAATTTGTTTTTATTCTTCAAGATTGCTAGGCTACTTACTCTTGGTCTTTTGCTTTATCATACAAAAGTTAAAATCAGTTTGTCATTATTCAACCCCCAAAATATCTGCTGAGCTGAGATGAATCTATAGATCAATTAAGAAAAGACTGATGTCCTGACAACATCGAATTTTCCACTCCCTGTATGTGAAGCAAGTCTCCATTTATTTAGGTCTTTTTTAATTTCTCTCAACTATGTTGAGTGGTTTTCAGCCTTGTGTATCTTTCATTAGATTTACTCTAGTTAAGTACTTTTGATTCAATTTTTAATAGTTATTAGTTTATAAATTCCATTTTCCAGTTGTTTGATGCTGGTTATAGAAGTAGAAATAATTTTTATATATTGTTTTTATATCTAAAAATCTTGCTAAATATATTGAGGAATTATATAGCTCATAGATTCTTTTAAATTCTCCACCTATATAATCATTTTATCTGCCAATAAAAAATATCTACTTCTTGCTTTCCTATACCTATTGCACTGGAGAGACCCTTCAGTACACTGCTGAAAGAAATAGTGATAGTGGACATCCTTGACTGCTTCCAGTCTCAGGAGTGAAGTGTCCACTATTTCACTGTTGAGTATGAAATTCAATCCACTCAGTGGAATTTCTGATGCAAACTACAGTGTTTTTCCTGTAAATACTCCTTATCAGATTGAGGAAATTCCTTTCTATTCATAGTTTGCTGAAAGTTTTCATCATGAATAGATGCTGAATTTTTACTAACTGTTTTTTTACATGAGCTGCTGAGCACAACCAGCCACAAAATTCACAACATGATAAACTTTTTGGATGCTGAGAACTGTCATCATTACTTTCTTGGACTATCTGTATGGAAATGAAAAAAATGAATTATGGAATTGGTGAAAATTCAGTGGCAGTCCATCACTAGGAGGTCTTTGTGTATCAGAGCTTACAAGTGAGTGTTCTTTTTTAGGTCCAATTTTTTCAAGCATTATTGCCTTAGTATCAGTGTTTGTGTATCCATTTTGGCTAATGTTGGATTTTCTCTAGGAATTAACATATAGCACTGTGTACAGGGACCTCTGCCCCTGGGGCAAAAGGCTGCTAGTTTTTCTAGGGGCCCAGGTCTCCTCCCAGCCACCAGCCTCAGAGCCAGGTGGTTGAACTATGCCTAGAGTAGTCTGGACAGGACGTCTCCCTTCCTCTCCCATTCATCCTATCGGGTCCATAAGACTTCTGGAAACCACTTCAGCATTCAAATTGGAGTCTGTAAACTCTGTCCACATACTCTTTCATCTTCCTCAACCCAGACTGGAAAGCAGGGTTGAGGAAGATCACAGCATCACTTTTGTGGGATGAGAGTGAGAGTGGTGGGGAGGGGGAGTATTACTCAGTGACCTGGAGGTCCAGGAAAACCCACCACAGAGTGCCCCTCCCACCCCAGTATCGGAACCTAAACTCTGTCTCCCCTGGGATCATTCCACACTTTAGGGAGGTTAAAATAACCTAACTGGCAGGCTTAATAATTATCGATGAAACTAACAAATATCCTAAAACTTTCAGATGCTGCAATCTGGGCACAAATTGTCACAGGACAGACCAAAGAAGGTCAACAGAACTTGAAGGACAAGGCCTCTGTTGTGGTTTGTGTCTGGATGTCCTCACAAAGCCTCATGCACTCCTGGGGCAGGCTTTTAGAGTTTATGATTGATCCATGATCCAATGCTGGGGATATGAGTGTGAGTGCTACACCCACCCAGCACAGGTGGTTTGCATACAATATAAGAAAAGGAAAGAAGCTTGCTCTCCCTGCCTACTCCTCCCTTTTTACTCTTGTTGCTTTTGCTGTTTTCCACCACCACGAACAGTTACCTTGTGCCATGTGCCACCTTGCCTTGGAGCCAGCCAAGTATGTACTGAAACCTCCAGAAACTGTGAGATAATCCTTAATTTTGGGCATTGGGTATTTTGTCTCAGCAACGACAGAAAAGTAACAAAGACAGCCTCCTACTCATAGGCAGAGCTGAGCTCTCTTCTACTTCATTAGCTAAAGAAAACCACTAGTTGCTTAATGAGGAGGGTCAGGCATTGATATAAACTCACTTTGAGCTATTGGGAATTATCCTCATAGAACACTGTAGTACATTCAGTAACTCCCAACTACCCATTTGTGATCTCTCTAAGAGTGTCTCCCTCCAAATAGTGATAAATAAGATGCCTAGACCAGGTGGGCCCTACCTATACAGAAAAGATTCTGGTGTTCAAACTGAACCGAAACAGACAAGCCACTGGTGCTTCTACATTTCTGCATTAGGTGCATTCTACATTTCTGCATTCATATTTTTGGGCTGAAAATTCTCTTTCCTTTTCACCACCGTTTCTCACGGATCTAAATTCCATACACACATTGGGCCAAATCTTCCAGTTATTTCCTGTGCATCCTCAACAACTGAGCCTTGGGCTGTGGATTTAGCTCAGCAGCACAGCACCTGCCTGGCAAGTGCAAGGTCGTGAGTTCGATTCCTAGTACTGGAAGAAAAACAAAAAACAACAACAAACAACTGAGCCTTATACCTTCACATACCTTTGGAAAGCGGTTCATCCTTCAGATGTTCCTGTCTCCACAAAGCCTTCTCTGATAGACCAAAGCAACAGTGCCAATTCACTTCTTGAATTTAGGGAGATGCTGTTATAATATACCACTCACTGTTCTGTTACTGACCTCAATTTGTTTTGTCTTTTATTTTCCTAATTGGTTCCTCCAGATCAGAGATCAAGATTTACCATTTTTAGTAGCAACTTCTGCTTCTTGAACGTTTCTGGGACTATCATGAGCTGATGAAGTGATGAAATGCTACCTTCTGGATCATTCCTGGCCCCCTCACCGTGCTTGGGGTATCCTGTGGGTAAGCATCTTGGATACTCATAAGCACTGTGCAGCAGGGCTGTTTGACTATTGGCTCTATCACTTGAGCAGTTAAAAGGTGTTAGTCCAATTCTGAGCGATAGACAGCTGCCCTAGTGTGCCTCAGTGTGGAGCTGGGTTAGAGACTTCAGGAAATCCCACAGGAACGTGAGTTGTAGACATTGTATTTGGCATGCCTCAAGCTAGAGAAATCCAGCCAGCAAGACAGCTGCCTGCTTGCTCACCAGCCACTTTCTCCTAAGTCCAGAACATCTGTAAAGCCGGGAGCTTTGGCACAAGGCTGCTCCCATCCTTGCCGGCATGGGTTTATGGATATTAAAAATGTGCTGATGTGAATCACCATGCAAACACGCTTCACTAGAAGTACTGCATGCAGAAACACTGCTTCTTTTATCATCTCCTTTACCTCTGCTGGAAACGTATACCCACAGATGATGTGGAGATTAGTGGGGCGTCAGACTGCTCTGTATTTTTAGGCCTCCTGTCAGCTCCCATCAGCTATGGCGAGGGCTGTGGAGGAGGCTGGGACACACCTCACTGCCTTTGGCCAAGGCCCATGGGCAGAGTCTGGGGCAGGAGAGTAGGTTGGGAGTGGGAGAAGGAGCCCATTCCCTAGTCCTACAGTTTCCCAAGTATCCAGACCCCAGCCATGGCCCATATTATGATGGCAGCCAGCACGTCCATGGCTTACTCTTCCCGGCCGGCCAATGGTATCCAGGTAAGTGCCAACCCCTCCTGCTCTGGGCATAGCCATTCTCTTTTCCCCTCCCTGTCCTCTCATGCGCCTCCTTATAGGATTGCCTGATAAAATAGTTACGGAGCAAGGACACAAGGTGGCTAGACAGCCCCCAGCCTCTAGGCAGTGTCAGTGTACCTGAGAATACCTGTGTGGAGAGCCAGGCTACTGTGTGGGCTGAGGATCCCTCTGCTGTGAGATCCGGGAAGGTGGCATAAAGGATAGTACTGGAGCTGAGCCTTGAACCATGCAGCCTTTAAACAAACTGCCCCTGGAAGAAGGAGTCCAGGGAATGAGAAAGGGCTGAGAGAACACGGGGAAGTGGGAGTGCACGGCACGAAGGACCAGCTGTTTGCCCACCCTGCTCATCCATTTGCTGGGTCGCCTTGGCCCAGCTTGGCTGGTAAGGCGGCTGCCATCACCTAGGCACCATGTTTAAACCCAGTCGCCCTATCTAAAGCCAGTCATGATGAGAAGCAGAAGAGCGGGAGGAGCCCATCTCAGTCCATCTCTGACCCAGTTGCTCCCATCAAGCATCAGCAATGAGGATCTGGCCCACTCTTGTCATGCTTCGTCCAGCCCTTCAATACGCACACTGTCAGCTCTCTACCCCAGCTCTGTGGAGGGCAAAGGTGGTCCCCCATACCTGTTGGCCTGCATTCTAGCATGCTTGTTTGGTTCCTAGTAGATTTAAAGGGCTTCATCTGGAAAATGGGGAATCATGATGTCTGTCCTCGTTGGCTCACCTCATGGTGTGACTCTAGGAAGCTCCTTCTACATGGGGATAAGCGGCACTGTGCAGAGATGTGGTCCCATGCGCTTTATGCAGCTCACAGGAATCAAGCTAGTAAGACAATAGCTGTGGGACTCCCACCATGTTGTGCCCCTCTGAATTATCTCAGTTCTTACAGTAGGGAAGGACAGTATTTTGTCCCCTGATGGGGAACTTAAGGCACACAGTGGTTAAATAACCTGATCAGTGTCACAGCTGTAGAAATATAGGAAATGTATCTTATCAGTGGACCTCAGAGCCTATATTCTAAACCTCTGTTCCCCTTTGCCCCTGATCTTATGGCTATCGGCCCTGGATGGGATTGGGGAAGACAACACTGTCTCCCTCCAAAGTCAGCCTATCAGCAACCCCAGCCTTCCGTTTCCACCCACCCTGCTACTCTGCCTCTTGTTTTTTTTTGTTTGTTTGTTTTTTCTTTTTGAGACAGGGTCTCACTATGCAGTTCAGGCTGGCCTTGAGCTCACTTTGTAACCCAGGCTGGCCTTGAACTCACAACGATCCTCCTGCCTCAGCCTCCCAAGTGCTGGGATTACAGGCGTGCATCACCACATCCGGCTTACTCTGCCTCTTGAAAAGCCCATCCAAGGCATACACAAGGAGAAGAGCCCCCTGCCAATCTGGTGCAAGCTCCCAGCAGCAGGTCCAGTCCTCCTGCCCCATCTCCCTCCACCTTCTAAAAGAGACATGTGATCTATAAGGTAGACAGGACACTTAACAGCTGTATCAGAGAGGCACCCGCAGGTTGATGCAACTCTGGACATGAATCCAGTCAGTTCCCTATGACTCAGCACAGCCAGAGTAGAAGGGTTCCTGGGGTTCCTTATCTAGAGCACTGACCAGGCCCCAAAGTGTCATTAGGCAAATGAATCTCTCTATCATTACCTAAAAGGGGAGAGGAGGAGGGACCAAGCCTCAGAGCCCATGTGGTCTCCAAACATCCGGAACTCCCTCCACCAAAGGCATGGAATGGGCCCAGGAACCACCTAGAAAGCAGAAGCAGCCAACCTCCTCCTCAGCTACAGGTTGGTCTGCAGTGAGGAGGTGCTGAGAGCCTGAAATTCTTCCATGTTAACTTTTTTCTTTGGGTTAAAGCCAATATGAATTACGTTAACTCTCTTTTTTTTTCTTTAAAGTAATTTAAAGAGGTTAAGGAAAAGGGAACATGTCAGTGTGTTAAAAAAAAAAAAAAAAAGGATGACAAGATCTCCAATTAAGTTTAAATAGAAAAATGGTTTTTTGGTTTTGTTCTGGTACCAGGAATCAAACTCACGACCTCGCTCTTGCCAGACAGGCGCTGTGCCGCTAAACTAAATCCCCAGCCCCTAAATAGAAAAATGGTTTAAATTATCTACTAATTAATTAACCTTCAACCGAGTATCTCCAGGTAGAGATGATACTGCAGGCAGATGAGTCACATTAATTCTTGGTGTTTAGTACTCCTGTATGTTCACGTGTCCTCAGGTTCAACAGTCAGAGCTGAGAAGGAGTGTCAAGGAGAAAAAACTCAGACATCACTCAACCAAGGCATCACCCCATTCTCACACAAAGGACCTCCATTATCTTCCCATTATCCTAAGAATGTTGATTATATCATCAAAGCCAATCAGCATCGGGGACTGAGATGAGCGAACCTCCAGGATCATGCAGAGCTGATGCTGTCTGAACCAAATGTTAACCTCCCTAGATAACCTGGAATGCCTCACTGTGATTAAACACTGACATTCTGATGTTTTCAAAAGGCCATACACAGTTTCACACATTTATTTCCATTCATCTTGGACCTGGCCTAACCATCTTCAGGGACTAGCCTGGGACCCTGCATCAGTGTGCTGAGACCACACACTACGTGGCTGCATGCCCCTCAACAGCAGATTGGCCCTGTGGCCATCAACCCTGGATGGGATGGGGGAAGACACAGGCCTCCCCACAGCTGTCTCCCTACCAAGTCAGCCTATCGACAAATGCCATCAAGTGGCTCAGGAGCTGTGAGGTTAGATTCATGACTTTGATACTGACAGCTGCCAAATTTCACTTTCCTGCTAGCTTTGCACTCAGGACACTGAAAAAGGCCAGGTGATGGGACTCCTGCACTGTCACGTAAGCCAACAAAAGGTGGCCACCTGGGCTGAGCCCCAAAGAATAGGATGCAGGCAATAAAAGTCAGAGACAACTTTTGACCAAGTACAGCAAAGAGCATTCCTTTTTGTTTTGGGGGAAATAAGGCCTGAGAAGGCTTCCAGACACTTGTCTGCCCCAGAAAGGGCTACCTGAGGCTGAGAAGGTGCAGAGGGAAAGTTAATCAGCTTCCCATTTACATGTTTTGTGTTCAGGGAATTTGCTGGGGCATTCTGAGTCTTTTTCTAGAAGGCAGAAAATCTGTGCTTACAACCTAGATTTGCCCTGCTCGCACTGCATAATTGCATAATTTTTGAAATTCTCTTTTCTTTTCCAGGCCTCAGATTTCTCATCTACCCAACACAGGAGAATGAAGATGAAGAAAGATGCATTTATTGTATACATGTGTCTTGGTTACTTTTCTCTCATTGCTGAGACAAAATATCCAAAGCCCAAAATGAAGGAAGGAAAGGTTTATTTAGCTTACAGTTTGTGGAGGTTTCAGTCCATACTTGGCTGGCTCCAAGGCAGGGGGGCACATGGCAGAGGGCAACCGTTCATAGTGGAGGTAGATAGCAAAAGCAACAAGAGCAAAAGGGAGGAGTGCAGCAAGCAGCCTTTTTCTCTCCCTTACTTATGCAAACTGTCTGCCCTAGGGCGGATGTAGCACTCACACCCATAACCCCAGCAGTGAATCATGGATTAATCATAAACTCTAAAAGCCCACCCCATGACTGCATGAGGCTTTGGGTGGACATCCAGAAACAAACCATAACAACATGCCATGTACCTGTCACTGTAGGCACATTTCTTTTGATCTGCACAATATTAATAGAATCTGACACTTTACTGAGGGTTACTCCTAGTCAGATTCTGTGCTGGGTTCTTTACATATGTGAATTCACCTATTCCTCACAACAGTTCTGCAATGTACACTCTGCATTTTATAGAGGAAGCTGAGGCTCAGAGTACCTTCACCACTCTACAAGCTATCACCTAATGAGTGAGAAGCCTGAACCCAGGCTGCACAACTCAAGAGCACATAAGGCCTCAAGAAGGTTATTGTGTGGGTTTAGAGAACTCTCCTCATGGTGCTGTGGGGTAAGAACTTAATGCAACATATAGATGTACTCAATGAATGGGACCTATTGACCTCATTGTTACTATTTCTCCCCTTCCTATTGAATGGGGCTCAGAGGTGAAGAGCAGATCCAACTCTCCCAACTCTGATGACAGTGCCCACCCCCTACCTTACCACTACACCCCCTGCTCATTCAGATCCAGGTACCCTCAACTGAATCTTGAAGGACAACATGTTACCTGCCTTTCTTATTTCTATTAAAGAACTTTCTCCATTTCCACCTTAGAGACTCCTCAAGCTCACTACGTCTTCCCAAAGCTAGACACCTACCACTCTCAGATAGACTCTAACTCCCTCTTAGCAGAATATTTGACCAAAATTTTGTAGAGCTCTCTGGGAGAGCCCTTCCATCCCATGGACACAGGGGGAAGTTCTAAGTGTGAGGTCCCTGCAGAAGCCTGGGGGAAGGGGAAACAGGAGCTTACTAGAAATCCTACACCACATGTCAGACTGGTGTTGTTTAAACCTAAAATGTCCCCAAGAGTTGCATGAGTTTGGAGGTAGGGCCCGGTTAGAAGAGGTGGGTCACCAAGGGCATGACCTGGAAGGGTGTGTTCTTGTCCCTGGCTCCTCCCTTCTCTTTCTGCTTCCTAATTGCCATGGGTTAAACAGCTTTCCTCTGCCTTTCTCTTCTACTATGTCATTTCTGCCTTGAAGCCAGCAACTATGGACTGAAATCATGAGTCAAAATAAAGCTCTCCTTCTTTTAAGTTGTAGAGGTTGGGTATTGTGTTTCAGAGACTGGTGGGTGACGAACACAGATTTTGGTACCAGAGAAGTGAGGTCATTGCTGTGACTACACCTGACCATGAAGATCAGAAGCCTTGGAACTGGTTTGTGGAAAGAGTATGGAAAGATTTGGAGATGCTGACTAGAGAAGCCCACAAAGGCTGCAAGCTTATCTTGATGGGAGAGTCTGGTCAGAGCTGAGACCATAACACTGATAGAAATACAGACCACAAAGGCCAGGCTCGGGAGGTTTAAGTTTAGAACAAGGACTTCACTGGTAGTTGCACCATGTGTATTACACCCTGGTAGAAATTATATCTTCCTTCTGCTCATGTCCTAAGACTGTGGGAGACAGATTAAAGCCAGTGAACTTTATCTGACAGAGGAAATTTCAAGGCAGCCAAATGTTCAGGCTCTGGCATGGGTACTTATGGCTGCTTTTAGCCCTATCTACAGTGAAGATCAGGAACAAAAAGCAGATGTAAAAGGCTTGAAGTTTTATCAGAAAGAAGGTACCTGCATAGTTGGGGCAAAGGAGGTGTTATTGCTAAAAATAGTAACATTAAAAGGAAGCCAAGTACTTTGCATCAGGACCAGAGGACAGACTGCTTAAAAGCATCTCAGGAATTGACTAGACACCAATCATCACAGGGTCAAAGGTGCAGAAGTATCATGTGAAAGGGTGCCCTGTTCATTTAAAAACTCATAGCAAAATGTTTCCTCCATGTTTACTGAGTCATAAAGGCACTCAGAGACTGTTGCAGCCATGGTCCAAGGAGGTCCAGCTACTGTTCAAGCTTCCAGCTGAACTTGGCATCATCTATGTGATGGTGGTTTTGCAGGCATACCGAATGCAAGAGTTATGGGGTTACAGGGGTTTTCACCAAGACTTCAGAAGATGGCCTGAGAGGCCAAGCAAAAATGTGTGAAAGGATCACAGCCCTTACAAGAAACTCATGAGAAGGCAGTGTAGGAAGCCGTGAGAGTGAATCCAAAGATTCAGTGAAAACCCCAGGAAGTTGGAGATGCCAGAAACATGGAATGTACACTGAGGAAAGCCACAGGCAGTGAATAGGGCCTCCATAAAAGACACACTATGGGGGCTCCCACCAGTAATACCACAGGCACAGGGCCACCCCAGGAGCCACTTTGGAGCTCCTATCTTATCCCACCTGCCCCGGGTGTTAGACCTGGAACTATAGGATTTAATGTTTGCCCTGCAAGATTTCAGTGTTGCTTTGATCCCAGTCCTTTCTATCCCCTTATTTTCCCCTTTTGAAATGGAGATGACTACCCTGTGTAATAGTGTGTTGGAAGTATTTGACTTTCTTTTTTTATTTTTATAGTAGCTCATAGCTAAGTGTTGGCCTTAAGTCTCAGAGGAGACTTTGAACTTGGCTTTTTTCAGCAATGCTCGAACTGTTAAGACTTTGATGATTCTTAAAATGGACTAAATGCATTTTGCATAATGAGATTTTCTACTTACACTGTTACTATAAACAAAATTGCCATGAATATCTCTGAAGATCAATTTTTATATATTTCTCCAATTACTTACTTTGGCTCTAGTCCCAGAAAAGAATTATATAAGGCCAAGTGGCAGGTGGTTTTAGGAATTTTAATTTATTTGTTTGTCTTCTTTTGTTTTTTACCTCAATGCGTCTTCCAACTGGCAATCCAGGCATGTTGTGCCACATTTTCTATCTAGTAAATCAGGAGCTAATTATGCTTCCTGAAACACGAGCTAAATATACCACCGCCCATTAAAGGTGCCTATTGCCATGATTGCCCCATAAGGAGGCTTAGTTGTGATTTGAGCTTTACCAAAACCTCAATGAGGGAAACTGGCTGACCAAAGAAGGGCCTGGTGCTACCCCAGCCTCTGTGGCTTTGGCTGGTGCCACCCCATCCCCTTGGGGCTACCAACTCCAACCCAGAATCTCTTGACTTCTACATTGTTGAAGTTCCAAATGGACACTTCTTTATTATAGGGGACTATCCAGTACACTGTAGGTCGTTTGGCAGCATTCCAACTTCTACCCACCAGATGCTGATAATATCTGCCAGTTATGACAGTCAAAAATATCTCATGCCAAATGTCCCTGAGGGAGAAAGGGCAAAATTGGTTAAGAAGCACTGGTGAGGCCAGGCATGATGGTGCATGCCTGTAATCCCAGGCTGAGGCAGGAGGATGGCTGTGAGTACAAAGCCAGCCTGAGCTACACAGTGAGACCCTGTCTCACCTTCTCCAAAATACCCCACAGGTTTAACCTATAATCTGCTGAAAGAATACCTCAATTAAAAAAAGAGAAAAGCGGGGCTGGGGATTTAGCTCAGCGGCAAAGCGCCTGCCTGGCAAGCGCAAGGTCATGAGTTCGGTTCCTGGTACCAGAGAAAAACCAAAAAAAAAAAAAAGAAAAGACTTCGGTGTCATTCTAAGTTGAATAGGCTTATGTCCAAAGGTAGAAAGGGCAATAAGTGATAGGATGGTTGTTAGGAAGACTATCATAGAAGAAAGATAAAGCAGCCACTGACACTTACAAAAAGTATGCCTATGACTAAGGGCCCCACTGGGGCAGTGAGTATGCCAGTAATGCTGGGCATAGGGAGTCGAGAACAATCTGTTCTAGGGGCTTCACAGACATGCTAGTAAACCCCACAGTGACTGGTGTGGTTCCTGCTGGCTTATTCAGTGTTGTTTTGAATCTTGTAACATCAATAGCATGTTGTTAACAACTTGTGTTTGAAAGTGCACCACGCTGCAAACCACAACTCCAGCTTGAACTCTGCAAACACCCCTCTGTAATGAAGTGAGGTTTGTTTTGTTTTGCTTTGCTTTTGTTTGTTTTCTTAATCTAGGGAACAAACAAACTCATTAAATGCCAGCCCCAAAGCAGGCACTGAGTTTAGTACTTAGGCTGGGTTAACCAAGATATTGGATGAGATCTTTGCCATTCCAGAGCCCACAGGCAGTTGAGAAGTCAGACCGTTAAAGAATAGACTGTACTACTAAGATGGATCAACTGGGCTTTGGTTTGCTCCTCTTTCAAGTGGCAAGAACAGTTCTCATCATCCACTGTCCAGGGCTGCAGGGTGATTATGAACAATGTTCGTGGGATACCATGCTCTGAAGAAAACTCCTATTAAGCCAGACACAAGGCGGGGGGAAAGAGACAGCAACTGAACTCTAGCACAAAGTAAAGGTCAAGCCCACTTTCTGCGTGAAGCAAAATCAGGCCAAACTGTGATCTATGATTTGGCTCTGTTATCTAAGATGTGACCATTCAGGTCTGGACATTAAGAGCTCTCTAGAAACCTAACACCTACTGGAGAGATGGACTACAAGCAATCTGGGCAGCATGATTCACTAAAACAGGAAGTCCGTATTTTCTTTTTTCTTCTCCATGCTGGGCCCTTAACCTGGTGTTCCTTCCTGCCCTCAGAAGAGGTATGTGTTAACAGCCAGGAAACAGAGGCTGCTGAATGACATCTTTCTTTCTGTTTTTATGGGCTGTTGAGTGCATTAAATTTTACAGATTCAGCTGTGCATGGTAGAAACCCTACACAAGATTAACACTTATTATGCCATCATGTAAAGGTGTAAACAAGAATGGTCTCTGCTCCCAAAGGCCCTGGTGCCTAAGCTCCTTCTCCCTGGTCTATCCCCCACAGAGCGGTGCTCTAATCTACTTGGCCCATAATGACGCTCCACCATGTCCAGATAGCAGTCAGCTTGAAGGAAAGAAAGCAAGCCTGGTGCACCTAAAGGCAGGAGCCAAAACTCCTGGATCCCACTGGCTGCAGAAGATGATGGTTAATATCTCCTCTCAACTCATACCTGTAGCTTAAAATCAGCCATAATGAGAGTACTTACACCATGAAAACTGGCACACACTACAATCAGGGCTTCATTTTCCCTGCTATTAAATAATTACCAGTATGTCCTTTATACATCTGCTTAGAAGCCACTGATAAGAACTTAGTGGCAAGGGCATCCCCTAACTGCAAGGGAAGCTAAGAAATACAGTCCCCAGCTATATAGATGTGTTGTCCCCAGCTATATAAAGCTTATTGCTGTGGAAGAGGGTTTTGGAGACCCTCTTGCATGCAGACCTTCGGCAACAGTCCCAGTAGCCTCATCCTGTGGCAAAATCTGGCCCACTGGAAGCCTTCACAAATCCTAAGAATGCAAAACACACTACCCACTTGCCGCTGCAGGCCACATGATCTTCTGGGCACTCAGAGTGAGCCATAACGCCCCTCGCACAAACCTGAGATGAGGGCAGACACACCCCAACCACTCCACTCCAGTGACTTTCTCCAACATGCTCCCAGTCAAAATCTTTCTTATCCAACTCCCCCCAAGAAGATGGGCTTTTAAAAGTCACTGGGTTTCCTTTGCTATTTGATCTTCATATCTTCACAGTTCAGCTGAAACCTCCTTCTATCATCCTATTATTCTGGCTATTGTTAGCAACTAACTGAGACTTGGCTACTGTGGGTAACTGCAAACGCATGATCCAGACCCCAGATGCAACTGGGAATACTGAATGGTAACCCTGCTAACCAGCTGGTATGGGGGAGGTGACTCAAATTGACAGTCATTATACTTCCTGAGTCTTCATTTAAGTGTATCTGCTTCTGAGGAGTCTATTTTCAAGAACCCTACAGCCATCCCTACTCACTGAACTGTTAGATCAGACAGAAGGGCCCCTGCTCTGGACCCTATACTTTAGGTGATTCTGCTCTGTCCATCCCTTGGTGCCATCCTGTTCCCGGGTGAGGAGTTCACAGACCAATAGGACACGGCCAGCCCTACATAACCATTCTAGAACATGTTCTGGGTATTCAGGACTAGAACTCCTGAACCTCTCTTAGTCCTGAATGAGCGTCTTCCCTGATTCTCATGCATCACTGGTGGGTACACCTCAGGCCTGAGAGACGGCCAACAGTGGCTGTTTGGTGACAGGTAACTAGAGAACGTGGTTAGGAACTGGAGGGTCCATGTGCCTGCATGGAAGACTCCTCATAGAGCAGGGTGGGCAGAGAATAAGGGCGGGCAATAAGTTGAGGGCCAGCTTACCCTGTGCGGCCACATTGCGGTGCAGAGCTGTGAGGCATCTGAGAATTCTCAGTTTAAACTCAGTCTCCGGGCTGGGGATTTAGCTCAGCGGCAAAAGCACCTGCCTGGCAAGTGCAAGGTCGTGAGTTTGGTTCCCGGTACCGGAGAAAAACCAAGAAAAAAATAAAAAAATAAAAAAAAATAAACTCAGTCTCCTAGGTCATTACAAAGGTACATCTGTTAAGGTAGGAGGAAAGAAATATATTTTTCTTTGCTTCGTTAGCTTGATTTCTAACAACTATATGCACATATGATTTGAGGACCTCCATTTACACCCTTGCCCTGCACTCCCAAATGTCAGGGTCAGCCCATCCCTGAGAGTGCCTCTTTTTGGTCCATGTTATTCGATCACAGAAAGGCATTTATGGAATATCTGTATTTCTAAGTAACTTGGCAGACAGAATTTTGAAAGCAAAAACCAGTACATGGTTGTACTAAAAGTGATCTCCTTTCACATTTGTCAGGGAATTTGCAAAGCATGAAACAGGTGTGTTCTTGGGGTTGGGGGTGGCTCCAGTTTGACAGAGCTGTTAATAAAGCCAGTGGGATGGTTTGGAAGAAGGGACAAGCAGAGAGTGGGCTGGGTGGGACTGAAGATTTACTATTTACCATGTGCTCCTAATTGAAGAAAATTGTTCTCTTTGACATATGACCCACTAGAACATGCTAAATGGAAGCCTTAGATATCATCTATTCCAATGGTTTCCAAGCCCTTTTTTATCAGCAAAATGAAAAAGATTTATCAAAACAAAAGCGTATGTGAATCCTGATAGTAAGGCAGCCAAAAGTGAGAAATAAATTCTTCAGACCATTTATTTAAGTCATTATTGATTTTTGGAAAATATTTCTCTATTTATAGATAGCCCCGAAATTCCTCCTTGGAGGTCTGAGTTCCCCAGAGCAGAGATTAAAATTCACTAAAATTCACTAACCTAGTAGTGTAGGGGGTACCACTGGGGTCTGGCTAGCACCGATCTTCCTCTTTTCTACTAATGGCCCCTCCTCCCACCCAGGCTTCAGGCTGCAGGGTCTGGATGGAGCAAGACTTCATACCTCCTGCTCCCAGCCAATAGAGCTCACATGACCTCGGCCTGGCCAATCAGCACATTCCATCCCTAGCCACAAGAATGAAGGTGACAAAGTAGGGCCCAATCAGAGACCTGCTGGAGTGACAGCCAGAGTACTGGTTCTTTGCCATTAGGTCTTCTGAGAGAGTAGGCAACTAGAGAAGCACAGAGCTGGAACTCTGAGGGCATGTGGGAGGAGGCCTGTGGGTCTATTCTGCATGCAACCAGAGCGTCTCACTCACATGAACCAATACAACTTCGTTCGATGGGCAGTTTGGTTGGATGACTGAAAGACACCAATAGGAGAGCCCTGATTGCTCCAACTCGCACATTTTATACACGAAAATACTAAAAGAAGAGAGAAGACAAACACTACGCAAGGCCTCCAGGAACCTATTCAGGAGCCAGACCAGCATCCAGCCTCCATACACTCCTTTTTATTTTGACTGGGATAAGAATTCTAGGTAAGAAAGAGACAGTGGTAAGAAGCATCCTGGAACTCAGCCAAATCCAGCCAGCGCACTCAGGGGAAGACTAGCTTTCCACAAAGGTGGGGTGTTTCGGTGTCATCCAAGAGTCTGGGAAAATCGCTTCATCTGAATCAATCTCTTCCACTTTCTTTGCTGCCTGAAATTCCGCCATACAGTAACATTTTGCTTAAATTAAGCAGCTCCTTCTTCAGATTTTTCCTTTAAAATTCAGCCTTTCTGGACAAGAGTGACATCCTATACCCCTAACTCCATTATGGGAAGAAGTTGACCAACCCTTCTCTTCCAGAACGGAGCATCCCAGGAAAGCTGGAGAAATTACACATTGGAGGACAGGACATGCTGCAGCAGGTACTTAAAAAGCTCTGATGGAGAAGGCAAAGACACAGGGGAGAAGTTCTTTGAGTAAATGCCTGACCACACTGCAACTAATCCTGAAAAAGCGGTGAGACGGGAAGGGAGAAAGACATGCACCTTCTTCAAACTCCGTTCCAGCCAGCTCCTGCTTGGATGATGCCAGGCAAGTTATTTAATTTCTCTGCACCTCCACTTTATCACCTGCCGTCTTAGTCATTTTTCCTCATCGTTGAGACACAATACCCAGCACCTGCAACCTAAAGCAAGACAGGCTTATTTTAGCTGACATTTCAGTTGTCTCAATCTCTTGCATGGTTTGCTGGCTCCGAGACAGGAGGGCATGGCAGAGGGGCACAGCTCACACCATTGTCGTCAAGAAGCAGAGAGAATGAAGGGAGGAACCGGAAGGGAGATAGACCCTTCCAGCCCCGTCTACTATGGCCCACCTCCTCCCACCCAGCTCTGCTTCCAATATCACACTGAGCTATAAACTCATCTGTGGATTAATCCACTGATTAGTATCACACACTCTTAAATCTATGAGCACATGAGGCTTTGGGGGGACACCTAGGTATAAACCATCATACCTGTGAACTAAGAAGCACAAATATCTGCATTTTCATGAGCATGAAATAAACATAGACATATCTACTTGGCAGCAGTGTTTAATAAATGAGCTCCCTTTGCTCAAAAGGAAAAAGTAACCATCTCCACGGTTGTGAGTCATTCCCAGAGTTCTGACTCTTGTATTATACAGCAGACAGTGAGTTTAGGAGGAAGTGTCTGCCTCCCTAAGTGGAAAGTACTGTGCCTACAGGAAGCAGTTAGGCTCTCCACAATCAGCCTCAGCTTTGATCACCTCCTGGACCCAGGATAAGGAGTCCAGCCGGCAGCTCATCTGGGCTGGCAATCACCATCATGTTTACGTCGGCACTGGTGCATACACATCAGGCACCATGCATTGCTTCCAGCCTGGTAGGCAGCGGGTTCCCAACCACAGGCAATACACGAGCCTTGTGCCCAGAAATATATGAGGAACCGGTGTTCAGAGAGGTGAAGGACTGTGTTGACTGTCACTCAGAAAATAATAACCAGACTGGGGCTACAGGCAGACCAATTTATTCTTACTCGGGATCCTTGTCCCTGGCTACTTTGTCTGGGTAGCCATTTCCAATTCTTCAAACTAGAGACTCTGGAAAGGACTTTTTTTGTAGACAGGGCTATTTAAGTCAGAACTAGGGACCAGGTTAGATGATGGAAAAGGAAAAACAAACAAAAATAGAAACAGGATAGCACTAGTTTCACAGTTTCCAAAGCCCTTCATCTTGCTCAAGAGCCCGTATTGGAAATAAAAAGTCTCGCATGCAGTTATTAGGAACCTCGCATGGCTGGGAGAGGGGGCACATGCCTGCAGTCCCAGCAGTATGCAAAGCTGAAACAGGAGGAAAACTAGGTTTGAGACAAGCCTGGGCTATTTAATGACTTACAATACCCTGTCTCAAAATAAAAACTTTAAAAGGATTGGGGGTTACCTCAGGGCAAAGGCCATGGGTTCAGTCCCTGTCTGTTAGGGTTTGTGTCCAGGTGCGCCCCCTAAGCCTCATGCAGTCATGGGGTGGGCTTCTAGAGTTTCTCATTTACTTGACCCATAGTCCAGTGCTGGGACTGTGGGTGTGAATTCTACACCTGCCCTAGGGTGGGTAGCCTGCAATGCAATATAAGGAAAGGCAAGAGGCTTGTTCTCTGCTGCTCCTCCTTTTTTGCTCTTGCTGCTTTTGCTGTTTTCTGATGCCCATGAGCTGTTGCCCTCTGCCATGTGCTACTCTGCCTTGGAGCCAGTTGAGTATGGACTGAAACCTCCACAAACTGTGAGCTGAATAAATCTTTCCTTTTTTAGTACTGGACGTCAAGTATTTTGTCTCAGCAATGAGAGAAAAGTAACTAAGACAACGTGTCTCTCTCTTTCTCTCTCTCTCTCTCTCTCTCTCTCTCTCTCTCTCTCTCTCTCTCACACACACACACACACACACAAACACAAGAATCTCACTTGTCACTCCTTGAGGGAAATTTGCATTTGAAAAGAAAAGCTAATGCTTGAGGAAGATCTCACAGATAGTTCACTTGTATGAGCACTTCCTATTTCTACCTAGAAACTAGGTTGGGCTTTTGGAGGGATAAAGAAGCCAAACTGGGTGAGTGGTGGGGAGCGGTGAGACAGGCCCAGCTCTGCAGCTGAGACAGGGCCTGAACTGGGGGTGCAGGAATTGCAGTATTTTCAAAGATATGTCACTGGAATAATGGAAGGCCCTAGCCGCAGGCCAGGCTGACCTCCAAAGTATGTGCTTGGGAGTTTGCAGCTGGAGCCCAACTGCTTGAAGACAGCCAGGCCCACCCGGATGCAGGCAGGGCGGCAGCGCTCCCCGCCTCCAGGCCGAGGCCCAGAGTAGAGCAGGGTACCTAGCCCTGCCCATCTCGGGAAAAGGATACCTGACCTGGACTGGGGCCAACAGCAGGCCAGGGCTGCTCTTGGGAGACACTCCCAGGGGAAACTCCAGGCAGGCAGCCACAGATCCTGAGCCAGTCAGGCTGGCCAAGAGTAGCATACAGGAAGTGTGTTGGCCTGCCTCATGGACAGAGGAAGGACAGGTGAAATAGGAGAGAGCTGGCACCCAGAGTGCTCTGGAGGCGAAGACCCTGACCTTAATGGAGCCTACTCTGGATCACTCTTCCTGATGCATCTCCCATGCCACCTTCTACTTCTCCACAAGATGACCGCGCATGAAGCATCCAAGCACTTTGCTGAGTAAAGGGGGACTCTTGTCTGGGAAGCATTTTGGATGGCTAGGCTTTACAGAAAGCTTTGTAGGTCTTTGGTCCAGGCGACCTCCATGTGGAACAGAGATTTGTTAGAGGTGACCTCAGGAATGAACAACCTTTACACAGTCGGGGCTGGGTAAGGCCTAGACCTAAGAATGGTAGTGGAGGGAGTCACCAATATGCAACTCTATGCTGCCCACCCTTGCCAGGAGCACTGGCATTGACCCGCCAATCTCATTGCTCCCGTCTGGCATAAAGGCCACACAATTATGTCTGCCATAGCCAGCTATGTTAGGGCCAGAAGGGTGGATGGGTTGCAATCCAAGACAGTGAGCTGAGTGTCTAGACTAGCTTTTGTCCCTTCCCTGGGGTCTCCTAGGTTTCTGCTAACCACCAACAAGGCCAAGGCTGTGGGGCTCCTACATCACAGGCAGAATAGGGAGCTCACACGAAGGTCCCTCCTGCCTCGGTGTCCCTTCCCCACCTCAAGGACTAGGGAAGCACCTCAGCTAAGTGGCAGAGTGTAGGGCTTTCAGCTCCTGTGCCTAGATATCAGCCCTCTTACCCTCCGCTGTGCCCACTCACAGCTCCTCCTGTTCCTTCTGTAACAATGACAAAAACTCAGATTGTCCAAAGCCCCACAGCATATACATAAACACTCCTTTATACAATCACAAAGACCAACAGACATACATTACTATAGCCACGTATGCCCACTCAGATTCCCATAGCCCCATCTCCCTCAAATATACCAATTTCACACCCAAGCATACTCACTGTAATACACATTCATGCAAGCACACATGTTTGCACATTCACATGCATACATGATATTCTCATCCGCACAATTTTTCAAATACTCGCATACAAACTCACATCTGAACACAGTCCCACAAATATATACATTCACACACATAAACATATTCATGCATGCATGCACACATGCATGCACACACATACACACATGTACATTCCCACTTCATTAGCATTTGGTCATTAACGAGCTAGCCTCAGTAGCTTCATTGGGGCCAGAAAAGTGTCATGGAGGCCAGGAGGCCCAACTCCATAAGGGATTGTCCCTTTCCCTGGCTGCCTCCCCAGAGCACCTTCCTTCTCCCAGTAGCACGTAGTCTAGGCTCCTCTTTGCTGTCCTGCTCAATAAACCATAGTACTTTCTGACCCTTCTCACCTTAGGCTGTTTCTGTTGTTTAAATGTCCTTCCCAAGTATCTCATCTCTCCGATCCTTGCCACCAGTGAAGCAGCCACAGGCACTGAGACACTGGCCTTCTGGGAATAAACTTGTACCTTAGGAAGAGTGATCACCCATGCACATAAGTCCAAAGCCCAAGGTTTCCTAGGTATGAATCTCATTCATTCATGAAATAGCAAAAATCTCAAGGTCCAAGAACAGAACCATGACCTCCTCCTCTTGTGGCCCCAGGACACATATTGGGCGCTCAGCTCAGCTCAGCTCTGCCCAGAGTTGCTGCCCTTGACCCATTCTGTTCTTGTTTGGGCTCTCCCAGTTGAAAGGCACACACTCTAGACTCAGACATACACAGGTACAAATTCAAATCCATTTAGAAGGCTGTAGCTTGGGCAACCTCCTCCATACCTACTGGCCTCAGTTTCCTCATGTAAAAAAATTAGAACAACAGTCCCTCTTGTAGATCTAAAATAAGAATATGGATATAAAGTACCCTACACAATGCCTGGCACACAATGGGTTTTCAACCAATATGGTACCCCTTTCCTTTGTCCCTGTCATCCCCACAATGCAAGGGGATTTACCCTTCAGGATGGAGCAGAGTGGAGCAGGTTCAGGAGAAGCTTAGGACACCTGGCTCCAGCCCCCCTACACATACACACACACACACACACACACACACACACACACGGCTGCATCTACGTCTGTTCCCCTCATGTGGATCTCCATAGTTTCCAGACATCTTTTATTAATAAGAAGCAGAAGGATAAGCCTCATGATAATTAATAAATCATCAACAGCATTACTTTTCATCAGATAAGCCCATTAACTGTTCTCATTTCCTTACAAAAAGCCCAGGCCTGGGGGCCCTTCATAGCAAGTTGATTTTATGAGCAATCTAAGCCCATAAAAGAAAGCAGGGCCCTGGTGGGATGAGCTACATTCACTTGCAGAGGAGCTCAGAGAGCGGATGTCCAGCCATACCTCTGTCCCTTGAGAATGAAGGCTCTGAGTCTTCTCTGAAACCAGAACTCACAAGACAAGCTCTGCTTGGCAGGGTTTCCCACAAGAGAACTCAAACACTCCTATCCCAGACCTAGCCAAAAGGTTTCCTCCCTGATATCAACACCCAGCTGCTGTCAGTGTCTGCTATAGCCATCTTAAGAAAAAGGCATATCTGAATTCGGAGAGGGAAAAGTCCTAAATGACCAGCAATGCCTGTCAGGGGGATGGGATGGGATATGAAGGCACAAGGGGCCATGCCTAGCCACTCCTTTGTTCATTCATTCACCCATCCTGCAAATGATTAGTGAGTGCCAAATGTACGCAAGGAGCTGAAGAAAATACATGAAACAGAAAGAGACCATTTCCTGCTTTCTTGGAGTTTCTATCTGCCATCTCTAAGGTCTTGTTTCTTTTCAGAAGAGGAAACTACAGCAGAGACCAGCTTCCTGGGCCATACTGAGTCAGTGGCAAAACTGGGAGGAGCATCCCTCCCAGTCCTTGGCTAGTGCCTCCTTGTCTCAGAGGGACAGCAAAGGGACCCCAGCTCCCCGTAGTTACTCCCCCAACTCACACACACAGCTCTTCACAACCTTCTCATGCATCCACCCTGCACTCTGGCAACAGCAACACTTTCTCATTCCCTTTGAAGAAACACTTTTGAACACTGATTGCCTTTGTATACAATAGACACAAGGGACAAAAGGGACAATGAAGTGGGACACACAGAAACTGTCCACCTGCTGAAACTGGTTAGCTGATCAGACTAGAAGGCTGAGTTAAAATAAAGAAAAACACAAAACAATTAGGAAGAATAAGAAGCATGCCTTATTAAAGTATACTGAGAGATTAAAGGTAAAATGCATCCTCGCAAGCCAAGGAATGTAGGAAGCCTTTTTGAAGGAGATGATAAGTTAGGAATAAACAGAAAGAAAGATCACACAGGGCTTTCAAGCACCATTAGGGAGTTCTGACTTGTCTTTTGACTCTTTACTTGTTCTCCCAAGGTATATGTAGGGTACCATCGTATCAACTTCTCTTATACTTAATTTGAAAGAGAAAAGGTTTTAGAGATTCTTAAAGTTTCATTGCACCTATACAAAAATAAATTCCAGGTACACAAAAGGCCTAAACATTGAAACAAATACAGCTATGGAAATACTAGAGTAAGAGAATGTTTATACATACTTGAGATAAAGAAAACTTTCTGAGCAAAGATAAAATGCCCCCACCAAATGAACAGGTAGAACTATGAATTCAGGTTCTGGGTTCACCCCACTGGCACGCTAGCCCCTCACACCTAGGATCTAGATTCATGATCCACGCTCACTATCACAGACTCAGGTTCTTGATAGTGCCAGGCCAGTCCCTGCAAACCCAGATCCATGTCAAACACACATCTCCAGGTACTGGGCCCACCCACATGACTAAAGCTCCATGCCTGCCTTGAAGGAATGAAGCCAGCTCTAGAGAACCCAGCTAAAAGTCACACCCACATACTGATTCAATCACCATGCCATATTGCATGAGGACTCCATACTGTTTGTTGGTGGGTGCTCACAGACCCACCAACTGTTCCACCCAAAATACTGCACAAGCTAATAAAGGCCTTTCCTTGCTGAAGCCAATCTGATAGGCAGGAAGAGATGCCTGCATCTTCACATTCATAGACATTGACCCAAGGCCAAAATAGTGATAGAAGACACTGAAGATGACACCAATAAATGCAAACATATCCCATGTTCATAGATTGGAAGAATTAATATTGTAAAAGTCCTGTCATACAACCCCCCAAACAATCTATAGAGTCCATACAATCTTTATTAAAATTCCAATGATATTTTTCACAGAAATAAAAAATATAATCATAAAATTTGTACAAAACCACAAAAGACCCAGAATAGCCAAAGAAATTCTAAACAAGATGAACAAAGCTGAAATATCACATTGCCTGATTTCAAAATATACTACAAAGCTATAGTAACCAAAACAGTATGGTATTATATAAGAAATAGATATATGAGCAAATGAAATGGAACAGAGGACTATTATGGCTTGAGTTTAGATGACTTTCCAAAGTCTCATGAAGTCATAGGTGGGGCTTTTTTAGAGGTGGCTGAATCTAGAGTGTGATTGATTCGTGGTGCAATGCTAGGATTAAGGGTGCTAGGATTAATGATGGGTGGTTACTAACTCAGTCCACTGATTGGTTTGGCACTGCCCTAATCCTGATAACCTAGAAAGAATACAAAAGGGGCAGAAAAAAGCTGCTAAGATCTCTTGCTTGCTTTGCTACCTTCTGCCCACCATGAACTGTTTCTCCTCTGTGATTCCTGCTAGTCTGCTATGCCACCCTGCCTTGGAGCCAGCTGACTATGGAAGCCTATATAAACTGTAAGCCAAAGAAACCTTTCCTCCCTTAACCTGTGGGTGTTAGGTACTTTATTGTGGCAATGAAGAAAATAACTAACACAAGGATCAAGAAATAAATCCATATATTTATCGTCAGTTGATCTTTGACAAAAGTGTCAAGAATATATAATGGGAAAAGGATATCATCTTCAATACATAATGTTGGGAAAACTGGAAATCCATATGTAGAAGAATAAAATTAGACCATTATATTATATTATATTATATACAAAAAGTTAACTCAAAATGGATTAGTGACTTAAACATAAGATGCAATAATATAACATTCCTAGGAGAAAATAGGGTAAAAACTTCATCACATTGATCTTGGCATTAATTTTTGGATATGAACCCAAATGCACAGGCAGCAAAAGCAAAAGGACAGCTGAGACAGCAACACACTAGAAAGTTCTGCACTGCAAAAGGAATCAACAATGGAGTGAAGAGATAACCTCATGCCATAGAATGAGACATTATTTGCAAACCATACATCTGATAGGGAGCTAAAACCTAAAATATATAAGAAACTCCCTTAACTCAATACAAAAAAAGCTTAGTTTTAAAAAATAGGCTGAGGATCTGAATAGACATCTTTCCAAAGAAGACATACAAATGGCTAACAGGTATATGAAAAAATACTCAACATCTCTAATATTCAGGTAAATGCAAATAAAAATCAAAGAGCTATCACCTCAGATCTTTTACAGTGGCTATTACCAGGAAGACAAAAGGTAACAAACCTTGGCAAGGATGCAGAGAAAACACTGTAACCCTTGTACATTGTTGCTGGGATCCAACCAAGCCATAAGGTTAGACATACACAGCAACATACAAAATAAAAATGGTATATTCATGATCAAGCCAGACCAGGTCCAGAGGGTACAAGTAAATTACATTAAAAAGTTGCCCAGATATCTATGGTTCCTATGGCTACTGTACTGCCTTCTGTTTCCCAGCATGTACCTATGGCCTTGTGGGGTGTACCATACTATCAGCTGTCAGAGGAAGAGAAGGCTAGGGCCTGGTTTACAGATGGCTCTGCACACTATGCAGGTACCACCCACAAGTGGACAGCTACAGCATTACATCCCCTTTCCAGGATATCCTTAAAAGACAGTGGTAAAAGAAAAAAATCATCACTGTGGGCAAAACCTCAGGGAGTGCACCCAATAATACACTTTGCCTGGCAAAAAAAAAAAAAAATGACCAGATGTGCGACTATATACTGACTCATGGGCCATAGCCAATGGTCTGGCTGGATGGTCAGGAACTTGAAAAAAAAATAACTAAAAAATTGGTGGCAAAGAAACTTAAAAAAGAATGCGGGTAGACCTCTCTATGTGGGCAGAGCATGCAAAAATATTTGTTTCCCATGTAAATGCTCACCAAAAGGTGACATCAGCAGGAAAGGACTTTAATAATCAAGTAGGTAAAATGACCCATTCTGTAGATAGTGGCCAACCTCCTTCTTCAGTCACCTGTCATTGCCCGATGGGCCCATGAACAGAGTGGCCATGGTGGCAGGGATGGAGGTTATACACGGGCTCAGAAACATAAACTCCCACTCATCAAGGCTGATTTGGCTACAGCCACTGCTAAATGTCCAATATGCCAGCAACAGAGGCCAACACTGAGTCCCCAATATGGTACCATTCCCTGGGGTGATCAACCCATGACCTGGTGGAAGGTTGACTATATTGGACCACTTCCATCATGAAAGGGACTGCGTTTTGTCCTCACTGGCATAGACACATATTCTGGATATGGATTTGCCTTTGCTGCACATACTGCTTCTGCCAAAACTACCATCTATGGACTCACAAAATGCCTTATCCACCATCATAAAATTCCATACAGCATTGCCTCTGATCAAAGAACACATTTCACCATTACTTCTAGTGATCCACTAGCAAAATTTTTGCTTCCTGTCCCCACAGCCTAATGTCCTACTGTCTTAAAAGTCTTAGTTCCAGAGGGCAAAAGGCTTATACCAGAAAACACAACAATGATAGCATTACACTGGAAGCTAAAATTTTCCCCTGGTCATTTTGGTCTCCTCATGCCTCTGAAAAAATAAACTAAAAAGGGAGTCACAGTGTTGTCAAGGGTGATTGACCTAGGCTATCCAAAAAAAAAAAAAAAAATGGGCTACTACTCCACAAAGGAAAAAAGGAACAATATATGTGGAGTGCAGGAGATCCCTTAGGTATCTCTTAGTATTACCACGTGCTGTTATTAAAATCAATGAAAAGCTACAACAACCTAATATAGGCTCAATGACAAATGGCCAAGCACCTTCAGAAATGAAGATATGGTTCACTCCAGTAGAAAAAAAAAAAAAAACAAGACTTGCCAGGATGCCCACTAAAGGCCAAGAGAATACAAAAGGGGCAGTAAAAAACGTAGTTCTAAATACCAGCTATGGCCCCATGATCAGCTACAGAAAAGAGGATTGCAATTGTACTATTTCTCCCTTAATATGATTCTAATGTATATAATGTTGATAGACTTAATACTGGTTCTGAATGATTGTTAAGTTGTATTATAATGTCTAAGTTGTAAAATGATAAAAAATAAGTATCACCCAAGGAAAACTTACCTTCTATTCTGGTGAGGAAATTAGTGCGTTTATGTTTGTACACGGGATAGTTATAACGTGTTAGGTGTAATTATAAGCATGTCTTTGCATCTAGAAACTAGTGTAAAGAAATGTGTCTGACTGCCAAGTTGACAAGGTGTAGAGTTATGGTTGATACATTGTGTCAACTTGAGGGGTCTAAAAGTTTAACTAAATAACTCAGCAGCTCTACATCCTGGGGTGAAAAGGACATGCCATTCCTGCTCTAAGATGTTGTTCATTGTGTCAATCTGTTTTAGAAGTTTAGAAGGTTAACTGTGTGACTCAGCAGGGAGCCAGGGTCCTCACTTTGTATTCATCCTGAGCCTGTGCAAGAGGAGGGCCTGAAGATGGTGTGGGTGTAGCGAACCCCCCCCTTCCGGGTCGATAGGCTACATACAATAAATGAAAAGTGAGAAAGGACTGATTGCTGGTTCTTGGGAGGAGCTCCAGTCTCTGCCTTCAGCTTGGTCATAGTCTCCTGGCTGCTGGTGCACACTGTGTGGCTTCTGCCTTCCTCAGCCTTTGTCACAGATTCTTCGGCATTCTGTCCCAGAGCCATCAGCCTCCTGATACAGACTTGCATGGACACTGCAGTGAACTCAAGACCTTGGACTGGACCCTTCAGCCTCCAGCACGCAGACACCCTCTGCACACTTCCTCATCCAACTCTGTGGCTGCCCATTGTAAGCCAAACTTGTAATTTCCTATACATTTGTATACCTTGTGCTATATCTGTTTCTCTAGTAAACCCGGACTGATACCTATGGTTGGGAGATTAAATGTCCAAGAAAGGCTCATGGGCTAAAATAAAGGCTTGGTTACTGTGATAGTTAACTGATTGCGTCAAGTTCAGTAAGAAATGTCCAATTAAATTGTAACAGCATAGTGCTGGGTGTGGCTGAAGGGATTTACGAAAAACAGAAGATCCACCCTGGGTGTGACTGACAATAACTGATAGGCTCGCCGCCTGAATGGAATAAAATGGAAATGAAGGAGGAAGGAGTGCTTCTGTTTTTTTGGAAAGCACCAGTCTCCAAGCTTCCAGCACAGACTCTGGCACAGACCCGTCAGTCTTCCATCACAGACCTCATCACAGACTTGCACAGGACACTACAGTGAGCACCAGGCCTTTGGCTGGATCCTTTAGATCTCGAGAAGTACAGCCCTTTTGTACTTCTCCATACCTAACTCTGCAGATGGCCACTGTAAGCCAATCTTGTAAATTCTTATATATTTGAATACCTTTCATTAAATGTATTTCCCTAGTAAACACTGACTGATACACTGACCAAGCCTGTGATCTGAAGATGGTGTAATTTTAGTAGAAGAAAGGTAGGCCACTGGGGGCATATCCTTAAAGGGACTGTTGGGACCTAGTATGTCTATTTCTCTCTTCCTCTCTCCTTTTTTTCTTTTTTCTCTCCCTCCCAGCTGCCACGAGGTGAAGAGGTTTCCTCTGCAATGGCTTTCACCTTGGTTTACTGTGCTGCCACAAGTTCACTGCAACTGGACCTTGGGATTATTGACTGAATCCTCTGAAACCGTGAGCCAAAGTGAATCTTTCTTCCCTTTAGGTCAGTTTCCTTAGGAATTTGGTCACAGCAATGCCAAGCTGAACAGCACAGTCCTATCAGTGCACAAAAAATAGGGGGAAATGGAGATATGTTTACCTAAAATTTAAATTCTCCAGCGAAGTGGTGGTGAATCCTTTAGAGCTTTCAACAATACAAACAACCCACTACAACATGCATGCCATAGGTTCACCACCACTGCTTTAGCACATCAAGGTCAAATATAAACATCAGATGAGGAAAATGTCTATAATATATACAATAAACAAAGGATAAAGGGCTCTAAAATAGGAAGTTTCCAGCAAAAAGACATTGACATGCAATTCACAGAGGAAACACAAGTAGCTGACAAATCAGAAATCTGAACCTGTATACTACTGACAGTTGGGATGAGCGATGCTAACAGTACTACTTACACTGATGCCACCATCATTACCACCACCACCACCCCTGCCTGGTTGTGCAATCAAAAGGCAGATGTACCCTGGGAGCAAAATTACACCTACTTGAGAGACACTACTAATGAACATATGTAAACATGGTCAGTCTTCTGAATGAACAGATAATTGCAAATTAAAATAACAATAAAATGTCAGATTAGGAACATTTTTCTTTAAATTTTATTTATGGAAAAGTATAAAACAAAATTTATGACAAAATAATAGAGTAACAATAGTTAATACATTGCATACTCTTACCTTTAAAGTAGTTGCTCAGAGTACAAGATCTGGGCGTAAAATATTCTCCCAACATTAGCATAAACCTTTCTTTTCAATGAACTAAGAGAAACTAGTAGTACAACTATGTTGAATTTTTTTTCCTTTTCTCTTCCTTTCCCCTTCCCTCCTCCATAGTTTCTTTTTCCTTTTGAACAATTTCTTCCAATTTCACAATATCTATTGTACACTTTGGACCTTATTTACTCTTTCAGTTTCTCACACTAGGGACACAATATGATGTTTACACAATGAATCTGATTTCTTTCACTTATGAGTATGGTCTCTAGTTGCATCCATTTACCTATAAAAGTCTCAAGTTTGTCCTTCTTTATGGCTGAGTGCTACTCCATTTTATAAAAAGACATCTTTTTCACTCATTCCTGGGTTGATGGACATTTGGGTTGGTCACAGGATTTAGCTATTACAAACTGTGCTGCTATAAACATGGGTGCACATGCATCTCTGTGGTATGATGTTTTTAATTCTCTCAGAAAGATACCCATAAGGGGAATAGCTGGGTCAAATGCAACCTCTAGTCCTAGTTTTTTGAGGAGTCTCCATACTGATTTTCACAGTGGTTGTACCCGTCTACACTTCCAACAACAGTGGAGAAGGGTCCTTTTTTCCCACAGTCCCTCCAGCATTTGTTATTGATTGATTTCTTGTTGATAGCCATTCTTGCTGGAGTGAGATGGAATCTTAGCATTGTTTTAATTAGCATCTCTTAAATGACCAGTGAGATTGGCCATGTTTTCATATATTTATTTGCCATTTGTATTTCTTCATCTGAGAACTGTATGTTTATCTCAGATGCTCATTTTTGGACTGGGTCTTTGAATTTGGGGGGGGTCTGATTTTTTTCAATTCTCTATATGTTCTAGAGAGAAATCCTTTGAGGGACAACTGGTTAAAATTTTTTACCATTCTGTTGGTTTGTCTTTTCACTTTGTTGATCTTTTGTTGCGTAAACGCTTGTTAATAACATGAGATCCCAGCTGTTGATTCTTTGAAGCATTTTCTGTGAAATCTGTGTTTTGTTCATGAATTCTCTGCCTACACCCATGTCTTCAAGATATCTACCTATTTTCTCTTCCAGTAGATTTAGTGTTTCTACTTTAATACTTAGATCTTTGATCAGTTTTTTAGTTCAGTGCATAGTGACAGACATGGGTTTACTTTTAGTCTTTAGCATACATTTTTCATATATATATGTTAATTTTATAGACTATTGTTTCATGGTATCTTCATACATACATGTAATATACTTTAATCACATCCATCCTCCCATAACACTCCCTTATTCCCCTCTCCATGATCCCCAAGGTTGAGGAAATTTTAAAGATGGTTCTGGTAGAAGAATGTTCTTATTTCTTTCTGGGTGGGACCAGAAATAGCCATAATTTTAGAAGACAATCTGGCAGCACCTATCAGGTTTTTTTTTAAAATGTACAAATCCATTAATCCAGAAATTCCAGTATACCTCAAAGAACTATGCACAAAAGTACCCAAGAACATATATATAAAATATGTTCAATGGGAATTTCTGATAACAGTGAAAACTTGGCAACTAGTGTAAATAAGTAAAGAGATGGCTAACCTGAGCTATATTGATATAAATAATTAATAAAAAGAGATGCCCAAGGCATACTGCTTAATCAAATTTTAAAAGTTGCAAAATTACATGACCCTATACATTTTAAGTTAAAATAACATACTTGCATATGTTTGCATGTGCCATTAAAAAGAAAAAAAAAAGACCTGAAAAAATAAAGTGCAAATTTTTAATACTAGTTACTCCTGGGGTGCAATGAGAGGTGGGAGGGACAGAGGTGAGGACAGTGTAGAGAGAGATTTATATAATTTTCTTGCTTTATAGAGTTTTGTATTTGAGTTCTAACTGTAAGCATGTATGAATTTTATAATTTTAAAAACTTGCTTTAAGTAGATTCCAAAATAGAAAGGGTTCATGTTTTATCAGAAAATCTCACTGATCTCAGTTTATTTGTGTCATTTTTTCCCAAAGATCAGATAGTAGAGAGTAGTATGTGCAGTGACACATGGAAGAGTTCACTCCCTCACTTACACAGAAAGCAGATGCCTTCCAGGTAAAGTAAACTGTGTAACATGATTTCAGCAAAACCCAGTATGGCCAAAGTCTCAGCCACAGGCTAGAAACATGTGCTGGGCAGGGGATGTGTTTTCTCAGCAATTTCCTGAAATTATCTTAAAATTTTTCCAAGTTTAAAAACCAGCTTTCTTTTCACTTTTACTATATAAAACCCACGGACCTCCCAGGCTTTTCAGTTGCTACTCTTGTTCCCCTTGACCACATGTTCTGTTTACAAATCCCTGGGTACCTTCCCATTTCCCACCACAGCAAATTCTCTTCAAACACAAAGAAACCAGAGGTTCTGGAATTGGGGGGTATTTTTAATTTCTCCTTTTACAGTACAGTCATTCTTAGATTATGTTTTCAACTTAGAACATGGATCAATGGTTAAAAATATTAGGTCTAATGCATAAACTTGTAACCAATGAAAATATGAGTTATCAAGGCAAGTTTAGACTAGCAATGAGATACAGGGATCATGACAGATATATTGTTGACTTTGGACCCACCACATGACCATGATAGCGACAAGGGCCAGAGCTCTGTTGCACCAACTATGTCTAGTGAAGTGGTAGTAAGCAGCTCCTCTAAAATATCTAGTGTGAGCCACGATGGGTTTATTTTAGTGGAATTACAGATAAGCCTGCAAAGTAAAGTTATGAGGCCATGTCTACTGCAGTGACATGGAAAAAGTATGCAACTTCCAATTTAAAAATCACAGACTAATTCGACAACATCAGATAGATGACTTCACTAAGAGAAACTTCACAAAATCAAAAAGCAAGTGAAAAGATTTCTTTAAGTCTGTTTCAGAAATGCCTTCCAAGTTGGAGCTTGAATAGAAGGGGGATGGTGTCAGCATAGGTAAGGCCATGCCTTAGTTTGCATGTAGAAGAGGCAGCAGATATGAATACGGTGTCTTTAATGAACTATATTGCCTAGCAATGTGTTTTAGTGGGTTCCAAAAACAAAACAAACAAACAAGCAAAAACAGACTTTAATGACTCAGGGAAGAGATTTTATGATAATAATGAAAACATGTATTAATGATTTGGCCTTTTTTCTGGTCTTTAGTCACCATAACTTGGATGAGCATCTGTGATGATGTCAGTTTGTAAAGTTATCGCTGGTCAAATAACAGGTGAAGATTTTTTCACAGAAGGTGTAAGCCTGCAGGGTCATCACCACCTGGGAAGAAGCATGGCACAGCCACTGCACAGGTATCAAAGCTCTGAAGGCCAAATGGTAGAAAGCGACAGCTTTTGTCTGACTGCACCCAATGAGTGTCCCTGGAATCACCTCACACATGAAATACACTCTGCCCTAACTGATCTGCTCTGAAGTTTTAACTGATTAACTTTTAATTGACATTTACTATAGAAATCTTAGCAATCTGAATACTTATCTCTTAGGGTGGGATTATAAAAAATAAAAAATTTTGGGAAAGCTTGCTTTATTGTGTACAGGCTTCATAGGAAGAAGGTACTGGTCTAGGTTTTCACACTTGAGACTTATGATCTTCATAGAGGAAAATATCAACAGTACCATAACGAAATGCAGAAAATTCACTAAGGTGAGTAAATTCTTTGACGGATGGCTTTCCAAATGTTTTATGTAGAATTTTCTTCAGTACTTAACCCCCTTAATAAACAACTGGAAAGCAAAACAGAAATGAATTTATTACCATGACAGCTGTCATAAAAAAGCAGTCAGAGTTGGATGACGAAACTTGGTTGGGGAACTAAGTATAATTGATGCTCCTGGCTCATATGTATGTATCAGTTCTCTTCGGTTTAGTTGATGTTTTCAAAATTGTTAGTTTTTGGTTTTTTTTTCTCAACAGTATCCTTGCCATTAACCAATGGGGCACACAGAAATTGTTTTATCTTTCCTGATGGCAATAACTTAAAATGTTAACTTATACTTCTGATGCTATCCCAGTATCTTGGATGCCTCTTCCTAATGATCCTGGATCTTCTTCCTACCCAAGACCTGGAATCAGTCATGACTCCAAGGGTAAGCTGGATCCTCACTAGAAGAATCTTCTCAGAGATCATGATCATGGCATTGTGAGCAGTACTTATCGGTACTGCTGTAATCACTGTTTCTGTGACTTTTCAGAGGACAGAGCGAGGACACTCTTTTTAAATGTGATAACTTCTAAGCACATACTGATACCTCCAATTCAAATTCAGAACTGGAGAGACCTACTTCACATCATTTTTCTTTCTCCCATGTGTCTCCTTTCTCTCATGTTAAACTCACAGCTCCAAAAGCAGCATATAATTACTTATTTCCTTTATCCACCAAAACTCCGGCAAAGTGTTTGAATTAGCAATACTAAGCATGCTGGGAGGCAGAGGCAGAGGATTACAAGTTCAAGCCCAGCCCAGGTAACTTAACAAATTAGTGAGACCCTGTCTCAAAATAAAAACTGAAAAAGGGCTGGGGAGGTAGATCAGTGTGAAAGTCCTAGGTTCAAACCCTAGTACTGAAAAAAAAAAAAAAAAAAAAAGCAATTCTAATAATGCCAATAATTACATAATTATTAAAAATAATTGAAAGGGTTTTTCTTATTTTGATTTTTTAATCCTTTCTACCTGTAAGTATGCCCTACCAGCACAAGGCTGTCCCTCTGCTAAGTCCATGCTTAGCAGGTGAAAGTCAGCTGGAGCACACTGAGAGGGAAAGGACAGAGGGACATGGGTGTGGTAGAGTCTGCTACTGTCACCAACAGAGAAAAGAAAATCCAGGTGTGTGCTGCAGCCAGTCAGGAGGGCTCTACAGCCCTTCCTGCCTCATTTCATCGTACTGAACATCAGAGCTCACGGCTGACCTCTTCAGCCTCCCAAGGACATCGTCCTATCTCCTATCCAGAAAAATCTTCGCTTTTCTATCATCTCGTGTTCAAATAAAATAGTGATTCCCAGTCCCTGTGCCATCTGTGGCCCCATCCATCCACCAAAGTGAGACTGTCGATAGTAAAATTATCTTTTCAAATAGATTCATTTACCTTCTCAACTATTTTTTGGTTTTGAGTGCCTACTATAAGTCTGATACCTGCTGGTCATCCACAAAAGAGAAATGCTTCAAAACTAAATAAGGTAGGTGTGTGAACGTGAGGAAGCCATTGAAGTTTTCCTGTGGAGAAGGAAATTTGGACTGTGCCCAGAAAATGAACCCATTTGCCATTCCTTCCTCCATGGAGAAAAGCCTGGTTGAAGGCAGAAGGTTCAACAGTATGGCAGGTACAGGGAGCCATGGGCAGGGGCTAGGATGTCAGGCCTAGGTGGATTTCAGAGGGCCTGGGCAGGGGCAGGCTCTGGAATATTGGTCTAAAGCTGTCAGAGTTGGTTGCATGGTACAACAGCTGTGACCCAACCTCTGGCACAGGACAGCTCTTACCACCAACGTGTGTGACAGTGAGACAATTTCCCTGCCTTAGTTATCTCAGCTGGAAAAAGTACAAGGATAGTAGTTACCTTAAAGAGTTTTTAAAAGGATTAGATGAGTTAATTTTTTATGAAGAGTTTAGAACTGTGTCTGATACGGAATAAACAGTCAAATGTTAGCATTAGCGTTGGCATTGGCATTTCTTTAATTATATTTTCTATTCTACTGTCAGCCTACGAAGGCAAGAAATCAATTCCTCTTCTTTGTCCCACAATTCCAGTGTCCAGAAAAGGGCCTGACAAGTAGTAGGCATCTAATTAACATCAGCTGAATTAAAACAACTGGCAGACCAGATGTGCTGTCCTCCTGTGGCACAGGCTTCCTACAGGTAATGAGCTACTGTCTACATGGGGCTGGGGATCAGGGCCAGTGGGACTTGCTCAAGGGTCCAGGGTCATCTGCTCATTTGCCTTTCTCAGATGCAGGCACCCTCATCCTCAGCAGGACTGCCTCAGGATACAGCTTTCTTCTGTGCCTCAGAAGGCTACTGCTCATCACCCTGACAGGCCATCCTTTGGCCAGTACACCTCCTCACACAGGGGTCTTGAAATGTGTCACACTCAAAAAACTTCTGCTTTCCATCATCCAGTATTCAGACCAGCCAATAGTTCTCAATCCGCTGCAGCCAGACCCTTCCAGCCCACCCTCCTGGCCCTGGCCCAAATGAGTCATCCACATTCAAACCTTGTCAGGCCATTCTGTGCTCTCACTTGCCTTCAGAACCAGCACAAAGTGTGGAGCATAGCTACTCACTAACCCTAAGCTCAGCCCCAGACCCAAACATTGAGCCTCATCCTGCAGCTACATCCTCCCCTGGCCACCTTAACCTGCAGCTCTACAAAGGCCCCAGGTCTTACACCTTTGTCTCCAATCCCTTCTACCCTTGGGCCCTGGAAAATGGTTCTGAGTCCCATGAATCCCGCTTCAATAATGGTTTGCTCCAGGGCATACCTGCCCAGATACCCTGGTATGGCCTGATAAATCTGTTATAGCAAATTATAATTATTTGTTCATATTTTTGTCACTATCACAAGTGTGGCTTTCAAGGCTAAAAATGGTTTTGTGGGCTTTTTTTCCCCCTGTATGCCCAGTATTCAATCCAGAATGTCGGACACAAGTGATTGGTTAATCCACTAGGAGAATGAATGAATGAATGAATGAATGAATGAATGACAAGATCTCTATTTTTCGAGGATCTTGGTCAGTAGTAGAGCACAGTGGCTGTTTCCTGTGTGAATGAGTGAATAAGGTGCCCCTCCACTAGCCACCAGCCCTACCCAATATGCACATACAGAAACAAAAACCTGAGTATAGAGTTCTTCCAACCTTCACCTTCCATTTTTTTCTTTAAGAATCATTTATTAAGCAACAACTCATTGTATTCCAGTCTAACAGAATTTAGTTTTTGTGTTAGAATAAAAATAGTCTAATTGGTAATGTTTCCAGAAGTTCTCAAAAACACCTACCAGAATTGACAAGTGGTCCTGTGAAGTGCAGTGTCAGGAAATCCTCTTTCTGGGGAGACCCAGGTGCCCTTGCTTGCTCCCCCTCCCAGCATTGTGACTCTGAGGCCCCAACCCAACCTCCCTTTCCCGGCATTGAGGGGACACCTGCGTCTGTGCTGTAATCCCCAGGTAAGCCACCCACGCATAGCCCTGCACTTCTCCCTGTACTGGTCATGATGACATCAATAGCCAGGTGCACCTGTGGGCCAGTGGTCACTGATCCATGGGCGGGGACCAGCAGGACTGAGGTCTCAGCTTTTGAAGCACTGACAAGGCTGCCCCTCCAAGCCTGACCCCTGACCTACAGGTGGGTACAACCATTGTCCCTACATGTCCCAGCCACTGTCTGCCTCACTGCAGAAACCCGTGAAGGAATCCATTTCAGGTCAGTGCAAAGCAAAACAAACAGAAGGGCCAAGGGGCAGGGTTTTGTGTGGAAAGCTTTGCTGGGCAGGGTAGCCATTGTTTCAAGTATGAGTATAATCCGCACCAGGCAGGCCCCACGGACCAGCAGGGCTCCACCTGCCATGTGGTTGTTTATACACTCATGGCCCAGGTTGGATCTCCACAGCAAGAGGCTCTGGAGGTCAGGGGCTCTGCAGGGACTGGAAGATGCCTTAGTATCAGAAAGCAGCGCCTCCCCCACCCTGAGCTAGTAAAAAGACCCTTTTTATCTCCCTGCCTCAGAGCAAAAGCTGGGGTCAGACACAGACCTGGTGGAGAACAGCTAGCAGAGCGCCTGCAGGTCCGGAAGCTGTAGACAGCTCTTCCTCCACCAAATCACCTGCCATTAGCGCAGGGTGAGTCACCTGAAGTCGTGACCTTGGTGGTAACTATCAGTGTGCTACTGATAAAAACCAGAGGGCTTATGAATATAGAGGCTTTGGAGCATTTGCGTTATTTAACAGCATAGGACAGGCCTATGTCCTGACTCTAATTCTGACTCAGCACAGCCACGGAAACTCAGAGAAGAGAGTTAACTTCTTAGAGTCTCTGTTAACTCACACATAAGACACGCATCCAAGACCCAATCTGAAGGCATACTGTAGGGACAACCGTGTGCAAACTTCCTGGACCCCACCTTCAGCCTCTTATTGCCTACAACCTATCTGGCACAGCAGAGCCAGAAGTGTTCCTAAAATATTAAGACGGTTTTTTCCTTCAATAAGATTTTATTGGTACACTTTAGATATACATACTGATCACATTCATCATAGAGAATACATACCTGTACCTGATGTAATTTGATTCTTTTTTTCCCATTCCCCTACCCTCCCTTCAACCCTTCCTACCTTCCTCATTTACAAAAGCTTTGCTTCCATTTTTTCCTTCTTTTTTCAGTTTTTGTCTTCTTTCCTTTCTCCCTACCCCTCCCTTCCCCTCTCCATTTGAACATTTTCTTCCTATTTCACAGTACCTAATATACATTTTAGTCCTTATGTACACTTTTGGTTTCTCACACCAGAGAAACAATGTGGTATTTACATGTGTGTCCAATTTATTTCACTTAACAGTATGGTCTCAAGGTACATCCATTTAACTAGAAATGTCTCAAGTTTATCATTCTTTATGGCAGAGTAGTACTCCATTTTATAAAAAAGCCACATCTTCTTGATCTGTTCCTCAGTTGACGGGCATTTGGGCTGTTTCCAAGATTTGGCTAAAATATTAAGAGTTTTAAAACATTTTAATGTTAAATGTAACTCATATTCAAAACATACTTATAACATCAATAAATTACACGTTGAATATCTCCTATCCAAAATGCTTGGGACTGGAAGTGTTTGGGATTTTGGATTTTAAAAAAAAAACTTGGAATATTTATATTTACATAATGAGATATCTTGGGGCTGGGATATCTCAAGTCTAAATGTGATATTCATTTATGTTTCATATACACCTACACATATAGATTGAAGGTCATTTTCTACAATATTTCTTGCACCTGTGATTTAACTGTGATCTATGAGATCAGGTGTGGAATTTTACACTTGTGACATCATACTGGTTCTCAAATATTTCAAATTTTAGTGCATTTCATATTACATTTTCAACCTACTCTATAAAATGTACTATACTGTAAAATAGATATCTATAGGATCCCCACCCAAGTCAAAAAATGGAACATTGCCTTGACTCCAGAAGACACACAGGTCACTTTCCAACCACAGCCCTCCTTTGGCCCTACTGGTATAAGTATATAGACTCATACAGAATGTGTGGCTCCTAAAGTTCACCTTATAGGTTTTTATTGACCCTGGTTATTGTGTATAACCTAATTAGCTCATTTCCACTGTTCTATGTCAGTATATGAATCTAACACAATTTATTATAATCTGTCAGTAGGCATTCTTTTATAGATCCTGGAGAAGAGGTGTATATTTATTTGGAAATGAATTTATCTAGGAAATGAATTGCTGGGTCACGGGCGAGGGGGACCTTCAGCTCTACTGGATAACTCTTCACTGTTTACCACTTCCAGTCCATGTTTTACTACAGAAGCTGATATAACACAAGATATACAAATGTATAAGAATTTACAAGACTGGCTTACAATGGTTGCCCACAGAGTCGGATGAGAAAGAGTGCAAAGGGTCTGGCTGCACACTGGAAACCAAGGGATTCAGTCTGAGGCCTGGAGCTCACTGAAGTGTTCCATGTGAGTCTGTAGTGGGAGACGGATAGGCCTGCAATGTAAGGACAAAGAGTCTACACTGGAAGGCTGAAGAATATGCACCAGAAGCCAAAGATAATGTCCAAGGTGAAGGCAAAGACTGGAGCTCCTCTGAAGAAACAGAAGCAGGGTACAGAACTGCTTAGCTAACTTAGTTAAGCTTTTCTTAAACTGCTCAACTTGATATAATCAATCATCCACTGTGGTTGTACCAACGCAGCACTTTCCCCAGCAATGTTTAACTGCTCCCATGACTACTCTACACCCTCATCAACATGTGATAATGTCAAATTTCTTTAACATCTGCCAATTTTATAGGTAAAATGGTATCTTGGTGTGGTTTAAGTTTTCCTTTACCTTATTAGTAGTACAACTAATCATTAAGAGGTTTATTAGGCATCTGGATGTCTCCATTTGTGATACGCCTGTTTAAGTCCATTGCTGAAATTTCTACTCTATTTCTTTTTCTTATTAATTTGTAGGAATCTACTGATTTTGGATATGGACTTTTTCTCAAGTATCTTCTTCCATCCTGTTCCTTTAATTTTCCTTCTATTTTTTTTAGAGAAATGTCTTTAGATGAATTAATGTCCTAAATTTTAATATAGCTTTCCCCCTTTGTGTTTAGTGGATTTTGTGGGCCATACAGAAGCTTCTACCCTAAAGTCATGAAGACTTGTCTTAGCTTATCTTCCCAAACCTTTATTGTTTTACATTTCTCACAGATACAAGCATATCTGTACCTGACTTATGTGTATGGTGTAAGATAAAAGCCAAGTTTTCTTTTCAGATGGATATCCAATATTCCCAGCAGCATTTATTGGAGAGACCCCCTCTGCTCTTCTGCAATGCCTCCTTTGTCATTAACCAATGTCTGTGTGTATACAATCTGTTGTTGGACTCTCACCTCTATTCCACCACTATATGCCGCAGCACATGGTCTTAATAGCTGTATGCCTATAGTAAGTTTTGAAGATACACTACATACTTTTATCTTTCTCCAAGATTTTCTTTGCTGCTCTTGTCCTTTTCTGCCTACATGTAAATTTTGAGGTCACCATATAAAAACACATGAAAACAAACCAGTTGAGACTTTAATTGGAGTTGCACTGAATCTACAGATCATATTGAGAACTGATATCTTTACAGTATTAAATCTCCAACCTATGAAAAGAGTATGTCACTATATTTAATTAGAACTTCTTTACTTTCTTTCAATCATATTTAATAGCTTCTGTCATGGAGATTGTACTCATATATATTTTATTAAATTTACTTCTTGGTATTTGATAGTTCTTGATATATTTTAAATGATCTTTTAACAGTTTTTAGTTGTTGTTATACAGAAACATGGTCAATTTTTGTATATCATCATATTGCTCAGCTCTCCATTACTGTGACAAAATACCTGAGATAATCAACTAAAGGTTCATTTTGGCTCAGGGTTTCAGAGGTCTCAGTTTACAGTGACATGGTCCTATTGCTTTGAGCCTGTGGTAGGAGAGCACATCATGGTAGGAGTGCATGGTAGAGGATACCTGTTAACTTTATAATGGGCAGCAAACAAAGAAAAAGCAAAGAGAAAGACCAGAAGGACTGGGGTCCCAATATCTCCTTCAAGGTCATGCACCACTATATGCTGACTCCCTTCCCCTTGGCCACTTCTTCAAGGCTCCACCACCTCCCCACAGTGCCACATGCCAGTGACCAAGCCTTTAATTCATCGGCCTTTGAAAGACACTTTCAAGCCACAGCAATTTTGTGTCCAGCTAAACTCTTATTGATATTTCATTTGCAGATTATTTCAGACATTCTACATATGTAATCCTATCCTTTTCAAATATTAAGATTTTTGTTTACTTCATAAATTCTATTTATTTTCTCATCTTACTGTTCCAGCTATGACTTCCAGGGCAATGTTGAATACAAAGGGAGGGGATAACTATTTCTGCCACATTCCCAATCTTTCAGAAGAGGAGGTGAAAGAATTTGCTGTTTCACCATTAAGTATTATAGTTAGAGTAAACATTGTGATAATTAACTGATTGTGTCAACTTGAGCAAGAAATGACCAACTGAATTGGATCAGCATAGTTCTGGGTGCGGCTGATGGGATTATAGAAGACAGAAGACCCAACCTGGGTGTGAGTGGCACCAACCAACAGGTTTGCTGCCTGTATGAAATAAAAGGAAAACAAAAGAAGGCTCACTTCTGTTTCTCTGGAGGCGCTCCAGTCTTCCTCCTCACCTTGGACATCATCTGCTGACTTGAGCACAGACTCCTCAGCCTCCAGCACAGACCTTCCAACTTTCCATCGTAGACTCTTCCATCTCCTGATACATATTCACACAGAACATTACAGTGAACTCCAAGCCTTCAAACAGATCCTTCAGCTCCTCAGCACAGAGGCAACCCTTTTGTACTCTTCCACACCTGACTCTGGGCAGCCACTGGAAGCCTATCTTATAAATTCCTATATATTTATATATTTTGTATTAAATTTGTTTCTTTAGTAATCATTGACTGATACATCTCTTAAATGATTGTCTTTCCTTTCATTCCTAGTTTGATGAAAATTTTCTTTTTGGGTATCATAATGGAATTTTATCAAATGGTTTTTCTGTATCTACTGAAAGGATCATATGGTTATTCTCCTTCCTTTTAATTTGGTGAATTACATCAACTGTAGTCAAATCCTGCATTGTTGGCATAAACCCATCTCCACCTAGTTTGGGCAATTACCAGATTGTTTATTAATGCTGTGTCATTTCTTTTAAAATTTATATTCATGATGAAATTGGCCTGGTATTTTCATTCCTAATAGTGTCTATAATGTTTTATTTATCAAGGTTAAAAGAAGTTCAAGAGTCCCTTCTTTTTCTGTCTTCTCAAAGAGTTTGTATAAAATTTATGCAATTTCTTATTAATATATTTGTAGAAGTAAAATAATCTATGATTTTTTGTGGCAAACTTTTTTTGTTTGAGATTCAATTTTTTTTATAATTATAGGATTATTAGAATTTCTATTTCTCATACCTACTTTGGAAGGTTGTATACTTATGAAATTATCCATTCTATCTAAACTTTTACACATTTTATTATAAAAATGCTGCCCTTTCTTTTTCTTCCCATGCCTGTGGCTCTGATGATGTCCCTTTTGTCATTCCTAATCTTATTTGACCTCCTTAAAAACCAAGGCATTAATTTTATTCATCTTTTCAATAAACCAAATTTAACTTTGCCAATCTCTTCTATCTTCTGTTTGGTTTCTCTTTCACTAATTTATACTTATACTTTTAATATTCAAGAATTTTCTTCTACTTTTATGTTGTTGCTGATGATATTTACCTAATTTCCTGAGGTAGACCTTGAGTTCATTAATTTGCACCTTATGCTTCTGATGATATAAATTGCTTTATAAGTACAAGTTTAGCTGCCTTACACAATTTTGAATGAAATATTTTTCTAAATCTTCGTAAGATATTATACTCAATTTCCACTGTGGATTTTGACAATATTATTTAACTTGGAAACACTGCTATCCTTTTGCCATTGACTTCTACCTTGGGTACATTGTGCTTGAAACATAACCTGTATGATTCTGTTATGATTTGTGTCTGGATGTCCCCACAAAGTTTCATGTAGTCATGGTGTGGGTTTCTAGAGTTTGTGATTGATTCATGGTCCAATGCTGGGATTATGGATGTGAGTGCCACCCCTGCCCTGGGGCGGGTAACCTGCATACAGTATAAGGGAGGGAAAGAAATTTGGTCTTTCTCTCCTCCCTTTTTGCTCCTGTTGCTCTTGCTGTCTTCCACTGCCAGGAACTGTCACCCTTCTACCATGTTAGCCTGCCTTGGAGCCAGCCGATTACGGACTGAAACCTCTACGAACTGTGAGCTGAATAAACTTTTCCTCTTCAACTTGGGCATAGGGTATTTTGTCTCAGCAACAAGAGAAAAGTAACCAACACAGACTCTAATCCTTTGAAAATTTCTTCTGACTTGCTTTGAGCCTTGGTGTATAAATTTTTATATATTTCTTGTGAACACTTGAGAATAATATGTATATTGAATACTTTGGATAAAAATTTTAGACAAACATTGTTTTCCTTACTTTTTTAATGCTGAGAAACCTCCAGAAGATGCCATTACATGTTTCTTTTGTCCATGTTCAAAGATATGACCTTAAATAGCTTGCCTGGGCTACATAGTGAGTAAATGTGATTCAGACCCAGGTCTTCTGATACCAAAACATACTCTTGTTCCTTTCCTCTATTCTACTTTTTCCAAGACTTTCTTTGATCTAGGCATGGTGGCACATGCCTATAATCTCAGCACTCAGGATGCTGAAGCAGGAGGATTGCTGCGAGTTTGAGGGTAGGCTGGTGTACATAGTGAGTTCAAGACCAACTGGAAATAAATCGTGAGACCCTGTCTCAAAACAAAACAAAACAAAACAAAAGACTTCATCTGGTAGGAAACTTTAAAAAGATGAAATAAGAGTTCCACAACCAATGATCTGTGGTCAACTAAGTTTGAGAAATGCTCCATGAAGCCAAATAAGTCTTTTTCATTGTAGGACTTTGTAGACTTTACTATGTTGTTGTACCTTGTAGACTCCCAAGTGATGGACATAGCATAGTTTCCCAAAGTTATTTGACACTGGAGCACTGTTCCTTTCAGATAACCACTGCTAGAACGTTCACAACGTGAAGCATGCTATAATATGCATGCTGCTTCCTATTGATATGCATGTGAGTGTGCCTATGTGTGTCTGTATGTGCACAGTATATTCTTATGACAGTAACAAATCACCACTGGTTCAGGATTCAGCCTTCTGCTCCTCAGATTAATGCATAATCCTGTTAATGAGCTGACTGTATAGTCAGATGGTTTTTGTATATTTGTGTATTTAAAAACATGGAGAAAGTAAAGGAAATGTGACTATGGTTCTAAATGGAAAAAAAAAAAAGAGTCCTTGTCATGTTGGAAGCATTTAGGTGAGAAAATTGTGTACAATCTAATACAGACATGTATACACAAATACAAATAAAACCAAACAATAATATTGATGGGCTGTATAAACATCAATATCCTCACTGAGATATTATATGACACCACTGCACTGGGGGAAACTAGGACAAGTATATTGTGATTCTCCTGTTATTATTTCTTATAATTGTATGTAAATCCATAATTAGCTTACCAATATTTCAGTTTACTAAAAAACAGAAATAAACCAGGTGCAGTGGCTCATACCTGTAGTTCCAGCTACTTGAAAGGCAGAGGCTCTTAAAAGGATTTTGTAACACCAAGAACCTGAGTCCAGCCTGGGCAACATTGTGAAACTGCCATCTTTTAACAAAAATTGAAAAAACTAAGTTATACTTTGAACTTCAAAAAGAAAACTAAGAACTATATAAAGCATTTCCAAAAGTTGCCAATGGGAAAAAATCTAACTCACAGAAGCAGAGAGCAGAATAGTGATTACCAGGAGCTGCAGAGATTTTGGTCAAAGGAAACCAAATTTCAGGTAAATAAAAGAAATAAGTTTAAGAGCTCTATTGTACAACATGGTGACTATAATTTATAACACTGTATATGTGCAAATCACTTTATAAGTAGATTTTAAGTATTCTTGCTACAAAAAATTGAAGTACATGAGGTAATATGTGTTAATTAGCTCAGCTGAGCCATTCCACAATGGGTACTGCTATGGTTTAAGAACCCTTCAAAATTCTTGTAGGATTTAATTACCATTTTAACAGTATGAAGAGGCAGGACTTAAAGGGTGATTAAGCCATGAAGTCCCCACCTTCAGGAATAGATTAATGGATTATCTTGGGATTAGGTTATTATCAAGGGAATGGGTTCCTGATAAAATAGAGTTCTGGCCAATTTCCTTTCTCTGTCTCAAGTTTGCTTGCTTGCCTTTTATACTATTTTATAATACAGCAAGAAGACCTTCACGAAATCCAGACACAATGCTCTTGGGCTTCCCAGTCTCTAGTGAGTGAGTCAAATAAACTTGTGTAAATTATAAATTATCAGATCTGTGGTATTCTGTTATAGCAACAGAAAACAGACTAAGACCTGTTATAAATACTACAAATTTCATAAATATTATGCCTATACATCATAGACATATAAATTTTAATTTGCCAATTTAAAATTATTTTAATTTTCATTTAAAAATGCTAAATAGTTTGGTCCCCTCAGAGTGAGCTTCATTTCTCTGGGAAATAAGCCCTTATGCAGAATAAATTTTGCCTTAGCTATGGTAGAAAAATGGAGTCATGTAATATGGTAGCTAGGATACCCTCCTCCCAACCAGGGCCTAGAAGGACTATGCAAAAATACCCAGAACTTGCACTAGGAATTAGCAAATTCCTAAAAATATATGGTGATCATACTGAATTGTGTGATTCTGTTTGCTCATCTGTTTGTCTTAGTTTTTTCAAGAATATAGCTTCATGGATAAGAATACAGGCTCAGAATCAGACAAATTTAGGTTAAAATCCCAGGTCCCCCACTTACAGATTACATGATCATGGATTGCTGTTAACTGTTTTCCCATTTAGAAGGTAGGGATGATACTAGTTCTTATACCACTGTGTTGTTGTGAGGCATAATGAGAACAACACATTCAAACCACCTCATTGAGTGCCAGATACACAGTGTGTACCATTATTTTTACTAGAATTTAAAATCACATTTCTAACAACAAATACAGGCAACATGAGAGAATGTACACAGTAATATAATTATAAAATAAAAAGGGAAAGTATTATTTTTTGAAAAAAATAACTATACAAGTGATCTAGAAAAATATATAAGACATCAATAGACCAATATCCACTATATGTAAAGACATTATATCCCACCCCCAGAAAAAACATAGGCCAGATGATATGTACAGACAAATTGCACCAAACCTTCAAAAAATAGATTACAGTGGTACCATAGTTCATGAACTTAATTCATGCCATGATTCTGGAAAAGATGGCAACATTCATGGTTGTGTTCAGCACCTGATGCAGAGTTTACAAGCAAAAACAAAATTTTGCCAAGTGGCTTCTGTTTGCAAACCAAACTGTTTGCAAACAAAAACATTCACGAACCAAGGTAACACTGTATTCTCAAGCTATTCAGGCAGAGTGTTAGAGCATAGAAAATAAAGTTCCTCCACATCTTTTACAAGGACAGATACAACTTTCATACCACATCTACCTGTAAATAACACATGTGCACACACATGTATATGCAACAAATGGACTAATCACATTCTTGAATATAAAAAATGGGAACCCTCTAATACATTATCAAATTAAACTTGGTCAAGTATTAAGAAAATAAATGCTGGACTCTTGATCTGCAGGTAACTGAATTAAAGGGAGCAGAAATGAGCTCATTTGCCATAAAATTTCCCAGGGCCCTGGGCACTGGCTGCTTTATTTACAGAAGATATAGTAAGTTTCAGATAGCTCAACTATTCAGTTCAATGACTTACCAGTGAAGTAGGGAGGGTCTATTCGAACTGATTTACTGTGTGGATGTGCATATGGGAGGTTGGGTGGGTAGGAGAGAGATAGTTATATAAATTCATACTGTTTAAGCTATTTCATAATATCAAGAATCAACAAATGGGACTACATCAAATGACAAAATGTCTGCAAGGTGAAACGAATGAAAAGAAAACCCACTAAGTGGAAGAAAATCTTTGCTAGTTACTCTTCTGACAGCAGACTAATATCTAGAATACATAAAGTACTTGAAAAAATTAACCTGCATAAAATAAGGAACCCAGTAAAAGAGTGGGAAATGAACTAAATATTTTCCAAAAGAAGTTCAAATGGCCAAAAATATGTTTTAAAATGTTCAACATCTCTAATCATCAGAAAAATATAAATTAAAACTATATTGAGATTCTATCTCACTCAAGTCAAAATAACTACCATCAAGAGTACAAAAAAAAAAAAAAACTTAAAATAAAACAAAAAAACACTGAATGCTGGTGAGGACTTGCGGGGAAACGAACCTTCCTACACTGTTGGTAGGATGTAAATCACATGTACAACCACTATGGAAATCAGTATGGAGATTTCTTAAAAGACTAATCATAGAAATATTTGACCCAGCTATATCACTCTTAGGCATATTCCCAAAACAATTAAGTACTATATACTATGTTTATAGCAGTGAAATTCAGAATAGCTAAGCTATAAAAACAGCCTAGATGCCCATCAACAGATGTATGGATAAAAAAAACATGATATATTTACACAGTGGACTACTATTCAGCCACAAAGAAGAATGAAATCATGTAATTTGCAGGGAAGTGAGTAAAATAGAAACTTAAGTGAAATTAGGACACTCAGAAAGTTAAATAGCACATGATTTCTCTGACATGAGAAGCCTAAAAATGCATAACAAGTAAACAATTTAAATAAGGAGAGAGGACAGGAAGTCAGAAGATAGACTGGAGCTAGACAGTGGGACTGAAACAGGATTGAAATTACGATATGTTAAATGCATGTACCAAGCTCCCTGAATAAACCCCATCATCATGTAATATTAAAATACATTAAATGGCTCCTGCACATGACCTGAACTGACTAAGAAGCAGAACCAGGCAGGCTACGACCACTCCCACCACCACAGTTCCCAGCTGAAACTCGCAGAGAGAGCCAGGAATTTCCCATCTACTTCCTGCGGGCAAAGCAGGTGACCCAGGACCCCGCTGCCATTACAGTCTGAGTCTCTGCCCTCCGTGCACCTGCGGCAGACAGGAATTCCTCACTCAGAAGCCCCAGGGACTGCTCTCACCTGGGTTCACATGTGGGCCCTCCCTGCACAGGCCCTGCGCTGAGTGAGTGAGTGCTCCAAGAGCTGCTGGTCCCGCGGTCCAAGTCTGTGCTTTACTTGTGCCCAGACCCCCTGAGGGGTTGCAGGCATGGGCAGTCTCTGATTGCTCTCAGTCTGGCCTGCATCTGGTTCCTGTATGTGTCCTGAACTGACTGGAGACACAGAATCAGGTGGTTTACAATCTGTCAACCCCACAGTTCCTGTCTGCCTGTACCCTCAACTGCCTGGTGACATAGGTCCACTGGACCAGGATTGTCACACCAGTACAAACTGAGACTGGGCCGTGCACATGCCCTGAACTGCAAGGGGATGCTGGATCAGACAGTCTGCCATCAGCTGACACCAATGCCCACGTCTGAGACCTGGGATAACTAAATACAAATCAACCACTGCCAGAAAACCCCAGACTAAGTAGTGCTTCTCCGTGGACACTGAGGGGCAAACCTGACCAACAGGAAAACTATGGACACCAGCGGCCTTTGCTGTGCAGCCACTGAAGAGGGAAACTGAGCTTTCCACATCTGGTATCAAACATGACAAAACAAAGGACTAAAACACAATCTCAGAACTCCACCCCACTCAGAACAAGTCCAGGAGACACTGACATAGGAGAACTTGGTAAACACATGCATGAAATAGCTGAAATGATTGCAATGGAAGGAAGAAACAACTCCATAAGGCCATAGAAGAGATAAGGTCAGAAATAATCTCTCAGGCAAAAAATGAAATGACAATAATAATGAAAGAACTGCTCAAAACGTCTAAAGAAGAAACATATAAGAAAATAGAACAAAAGCAATGGACAGAAGTGTTCAATGAAAAATATAGAAAGGACTTAGAACGCATGAACCACATTCAAAGAGACTTCCAGGAAAACAAAGCTTCCATTGAAAGCTGCCAAAACTGCTTGAATGAAGCTGAAGATAGAATCTCATACTGTGAGAAGAACATGGAAGCTAGCGATAGTGAAAGAAAGGATCTAGTAAAATCAACAAGGCTCCAGGAAAAGTCAATTCAACAGCTGCAAGATGAGGCAAAGAGGGATAATGTACGACTTATAGGAGTCAATGAATCGGCAGGAAGCAACACAACTGACATAAAAAGAATATTTGCAGAAATAATACCAGAAAATTTCCCAAGCATGGAAACAGAACCTGATATACAGGTAAATGAGGCATATAAAACTCCAACCAACCACAACCAAAATAAAACTACACCTAGACAAAGACTAGTCAAGTTGCCAGATCTCCAGCAAAGGAACAGAATATTAAAAGCTGCTAGAGAAAAGAAACAGATTACCTATAAAGGACAGCCCATTAGAATCACAGCAGACTTCTAAGCACAAACCATCCAATCGAGAAGAGGTTGGAGCAAAGTACTACAGGTCCTGAGATAAAACCGCTTCCAACCAAGACTGATGTACCCTGCAAACTATCCCTCAAATTCAAAGGAGACATAAAATATTTCCACAACAGAGAACAATTGAAGAACTTCATGAGTGCCAAACCAGCATTACAAAGAGTACTAAAGGATATTCCAGAGAAAAATCTGACCACAATTTCAAGAACAACAGTAGAAATGTAACATCAAGAAGAACAAGTAAACAGGTAGAAAAAGTAGGAAACCAATGCAAGTAAATAACATGACAATGATAAATCAACACATATCGGTTATAACTATAAATGTAAATGG